>NW_027269267.1:51046768-51434268 GCF_023055355.1 Agelaius tricolor | reverse complement strand
TTTTCAATTGCATTTCATTTGATCCTATCTCCTTTCCAGAGTGTTTGTAAGCCTTTCTTTTTGGGTTCGCAAGATTCCCTTTCCCTTCCCGAAAGGAAATTTCATTTCCTTTCGGGAAGGGAAAGGGAATCTTGCGATTTCAATGGGGACCACTAGAGGAATCTTTGCAGCATGTGCCTGCACTTGATGGCATGCCATGCCTTTTGATGGCTTTGACTTTGGGCAAGATTTTTTTTCTTTTTTTTTTTTTAATAAGTATCTATGCCATATTCCTCCTATCTTTCCCTCCAAGCTGTGTCTTCCTCCTTAACTTTTCCCCCTGCTTTTGCAGCATCTGTGAGCTCTTGTTTTACCCTCTTTTGGTCCTTTTCCCTGCACTTGATAAAATCCTGGTCCATCTCCTTGTAGTCACTAATTTCCCAAATTTCCCAAATTTTTTTTTTTCCTCCTCCAAATGCAATTCCTTTCATGGTATCTCCATTCCAGTGTGTTTCTAAGTCCTTCTTATCTGTTTTGGCCTTAAGCAGGGATCCATTTTCCAAGCTTTGCTGCATTTGCCTGCATTTGATGGCATATGGCCTGCATTTGATGGCTTTGACTTTGGGCAAGATTTTTTTTTTTTTCTTTTTTTAACATATCCATGCCATGTCTCTCATATCTTCCCCTGCAAGATGTGTCTTCCTCCTTAACTTTTTCCCCTGCTTTTGCAACATCTGTGAGCTCTTGTTTTACCCTCTTTTGGTCCTTTTCCCTGCACTTGATACAATCCTGGTCCATCTCCATGTAGTCACTAATTTCTCAAATTTCCCAAATTTTTTTTTTTCCTCCTCCAAATGCAATTCCTTTCATGGTATCTCCATTCCGGTGTGTTTCTAAGTCCTTCTTATCTGTTTTGGCCTTAAGCAGGGATCCATTTTCCAAGCTTTGCTGCATTTGCCTGCATTTGATGGCATATGGCCTGCATTTGATGGCTTTGACTTTGGGCAAGATTTTTTTTTTTTCTTTTTTTAACATATCCATGCCATGTCTCTCATATCTTCCCCTGCAAGATGTGTCTTCCTCCTTAACTTTTTCCCCTGCTTTTGCAACATCTGTGAGCTCTTGTTTTACCCTCTTTTGGTCCTTTTCCCTGCACTTGATAAAATCCTGGTCCATCTCCATGTAGTCACTAATTTCTCAAATTTCCCAAATTTTTTTTTTTCCTCCTCCAAATGCAATTCCTTTCATGGTATCTCCATTCCGGTGTGTTTCTAAGTCCTTCTTATCTGTTTTGGCCTTAAGCAGGGATCCATTTTCCAAGCTTTGCTGCATGGGCCTGCACTTGATGGCATATGGCCTGCATTTGATGGCTTTGACTTTGGGCAAGATTTTTTTTTTTTTTTTTTAAAGTGTCCATGCCATGTCCCTCATATCTTCCCTTCCACGTTGTGTCTTCCTCCCTAACTTTTCCCCCTGCTTTTGCAACATCTCTCTGCTTAGTTTTGGCCTCCTTTGGTCCTTTGCACTGCAGCTCATTTCCTCACAGAGCAGTTTTGGAGGACAACACATCTCCCAATTTTCTGGAGTTTTTGGGGTTTTTTTCAATTGCATTTCATTTGATCCTATCTCCTTTCCAGAGTGTTTGTAAGCCTTTCTTTTTGGGTTCGCAAGATTCCCTTTCCCTTCCCGAAAGGAAATTTCATTTCCTTTCGGGAAGGGAAAGGGAATCTTGCGATTTCAATGGGGACCACTAGAGGAATCTTTGCAGCATGTGCCTGCACTTGATGGCATGCCATGCCTTTTGATGGCCTTGACTTTGGGCAAGATTTTTTTTCTTTTTTTTTTTAATAAGTATCTATGCCATATTCCTCCTATCTTTCCCTCCAAGCTGTGTCTTCCTCCTTAACTTTTCCCCCTGCTTTTGCAGCATCTGTGAGCTCTTGTTTTACCCTCTTTTGGTCCTTTTCCCTGCACTTCATAAAATCCTGGTCCATCTTCTTGTAGTCACTAATTTCCCAAATTTCCCAAATTTTATTTTTTCCTCCTCCAAATGCAATTCCTTTCATGGTATCTCAAATCCAGTGTGTTTCTAAGTCCTTCTTATCTGTTTTGGCCTTAAGCAGGGATCCATTTTCCAAGCTTTGCTGCATTTGCCTGCATTTGATGGCATATGGCCTGCATTTGATGGCTTTGACTTTGGGCAAGATTTTTTTTTTTTTCTTTTTTTAACATATCCATGCCATGTCTCTCATATCTTCCCCTGCAAGATGTGTCTTCCTCCTTAACTTTTTCCCCTGCTTTTGCAACATCTGTGAGCTCTTGTTTTACCCTCTTTTGGTCCTTTTCCCTGCACTTGATACAATCCTGGTCCATCTCCATGTAGTCACTAATTTCTCAAATTTCCCAAATTTTTTTTTTTCCTCCTCCAAATGCAATTCCTTTCATGGTATCTCCATTCCGGTGTGTTTCTAAGTCCTTCTTATCTGTTTTGGCCTTAAGCAGGGATCCATTTTCCAAGCTTTGCTGCATGGGCCTGCACTTGATGGCATATGGCCTGCATTTGATGGCTTTGACTTTGGGCAAGATTTTTTTTTTTTTTTTTTAAAGTGTCCATGCCATGTCCCTCATATCTTCCCTTCCACGTTGTGTCTTCCTCCCTAACTTTTCCCCCTGCTTTTGCAACATCTCTCTGCTTAGTTTTGGCCTCCTTTGGTCCTTTGCACTGCAGCTCATTTCCTCACAGAGCAGTTTTGGAGGACAACACATCTCCCAATTTTCTGGAGTTTTTGGGGTTTTTTTCAATTGCATTTCATTTGATCCTATCTCCTTTCCAGAGTGTTTGTAAGCCTTTCTTTTTGGGTTCGCAAGATTCCCTTTCCCTTCCCGAAAGGAAATTTCATTTCCTTTCGGGAAGGGAAAGGGAATCTTGCGATTTCAATGGGGACCACTAGAGGAATCTTTGCAGCATGTGCCTGCACTTGATGGCATGCCATGCCTTTTGATGGCCTTGACTTTGGGCAAGATTTTTTTTCTTTTTTTTTTTTAATAAGTATCTATGCCATATTCCTCCTATCTTTCCCTCCAAGCTGTGTCTTCCTCCTTAACTTTTCCCCCTGCTTTTGCAGCATCTGTGAGCTCTTGTTTTACCCTCTTTTGGTCCTTTTCCCTGCACTTCATAAAATCCTGGTCCATCTTCTTGTAGTCACTAATTTCCCAAATTTCCCAAATTTTATTTTTTCCTCCTCCAAATGCAATTCCTTTCATGGTATCTCCATTCCAGTGTGTTTCTAAGTCCTTCTTATCTGTTTTGGCCTTAAGCAGGGATCCATTTTCCAAGCTTTGCTGCATTTGCCTGCATTTGATGGCATATGGCCTGCATTTGATGGCTTTGACTTTGGGCAAGATTTTTTTTTTTTCTTTTTTTAACATATCCATGCCATGTCTCTCATATCTTCCCCTGCAAGATGTGTCTTCCTCCTTAACTTTTTCCCCTGCTTTTGCAACATCTGTGAGCTCTTGTTTTACCCTCTTTTGGTCCTTTTCCCTGCACTTGATACAATCCTGGTCCATCTCCATGTAGTCACTAATTTCTCAAATTTCCCAAATTTTTTTTTTTCCTCCTCCAAATGCAATTCCTTTCATGGTATCTCCATTCCGGTGTGTTTCTAAGTCCTTCTTATCTGTTTTGGCCTTAAGCAGGGATCCATTTTCCAAGCTTTGCTGCATGGGCCTGCACTTGATGGCATATGGCCTGCATTTGATGGCTTTGACTTTGGGCAAGATTTTTTTTTTTTTTTTTTAAAGTGTCCATGCCATGTCCCTCATATCTTCCCTTCCACGTTGTGTCTTCCTCCCTAACTTTTCCCCCTGCTTTTGCAACATCTCTCTGCTTAGTTTTGGCCTCCTTTGGTCCTTTGCACTGCAGCTCATTTCCTCACAGAGCAGTTTTGGAGGACAACACATCTCCCAATTTTCTGGAGTTTTTGGGGTTTTTTTCAATTGCATTTCATTTGATCCTATCTCCTTTCCAGAGTGTTTGTAAGCCTTTCTTTTTGGGTTCGCAAGATTCCCTTTCCCTTCCCGAAAGGAAATTTCATTTCCTTTCGGGAAGGGAAAGGGAATCTTGCGATTTCAATGGGGACCACTAGAGGAATCTTTGCAGCATGTGCCTGCACTTGATGGCATGCCATGCCTTTTGATGGCTTTGACTTTGGGCAAGATTTTTTTTCTTTTTTTTTTTTTAATAAGTATCTATGCCATATTCCTCCTATCTTTCCCTCCAAGCTGTGTCTTCCTCCTTAACTTTTCCCCCTGCTTTTGCAGCATCTGTGAGCTCTTGTTTTACCCTCTTTTGGTCCTTTTCCCTGCACTTGATAAAATCCTGGTCCATCTTCTTGTAGTCACTAATTTCCCAAATTTCCCAAATTTTATTTTTTCCTCCTCCAAATGCAATTCCTTTCATGGTATCTCCATTCCAGTGTGTTTCTAAGTCCTTCTTATCTGTTTTGGCCTTAAGCAGGGATCCATTTTCCAAGCTTTGCTGCATTTGCCTGCATTTGATGGCATATGGCCTGCATTTGATGGCTTTGACTTTGGGCAAGATTTTTTTTTTTTTCTTTTTTTAACATATCCATGCCATGTCTCTCATATCTTCCCCTGCAAGATGTGTCGTCCTCCTTAACTTTTTCCCCTGCTTTTGCAACATCTGTGAGCTCTTGTTTTACCCTCTTTTGGTCCTTTTCCCTGCACTTGATACAATCCTGGTCCATCTCCATGTAGTCACTAATTTCTCAAATTTCCCAAATTTTTTTTTTTCCTCCTCCAAATGCAATTCCTTTCATGGTATCTCCATTCCGGTGTGTTGCTAAGTCCTTCTTATCTGTTTTGGCCTTAAGCAGGGATCCATTTTCCAAGCTTTGCTGCATGGGCCTGCACTTGATGGTATATGGCCTGCATTTGATGGCTTTGACTTTGGGCAAGATTTTTTTTTTTTTTTTTAAAGTGTCCATGCCATGTCCCTCATATCTTCCCTTCCACGTTGTGTCTTCCTCCCTAACTTTTCCCCCTGCTTTTGCAACATCTCTCTGCTTAGTTTTGGCCTCCTTTGGTCCTTTGCACTGCAGCTCATTTCCTCACAGAGCAGTTTTGGAGGACAACACATCTCCCAATTTTCTGGAGTTTTTGGGGTTTTTTTCAATTGCATTTCATTTGATCCTATCTCCTTTCCAGAGTGTTTGTAAGCCTTTCTTTTTGGGTTCGCAAGATTCCCTTTCCCTTCCCGAAAGGAAATTTCATTTCCTTTCGGGAAGGGAAAGGGAATCTTGCGATTTCAATGGGGACCACTAGAGGAATCTTTGCAGCATGTGCCTGCACTTGATGGCATGCCATGCCTTTTGATGGCTTTGACTTTGGGCAAGATTTTTTTTCTTTTTTTTTTTTAATAAGTATCTATGCCATATTCCTCCTATCTTTCCCTCCAAGCTGTGTCTTCCTCCTTAACTTTTCCCCCTGCTTTTGCAGCATCTGTGAGCTCTTGTTTTACCCTCTTTTGGTCCTTTTCCCTGCACTTGATAAAATCCTGGTCCATCTTCTTGTAGTCACTAATTTCCCAAATTTCCCAAATTTTATTTTTTCCTCCTCCAAATGCAATTCCTTTCATGGTATCTCCATTCCAGTGTGTTTCTAAGTCCTTCTTATCTGTTTTGGCCTTAAGCAGGGATCCATTTTCCAAGCTTTGCTGCATTTGCCTGCATTTGATGGCATATGGCCTGCATTTGATGGCTTTGACTTTGGGCAAGATTTTTTTTTTTTTCTTTTTTTAACATATCCATGCCATGTCTCTCATATCTTCCCCTGCAAGATGTGTCTTCCTCCTTAACTTTTTCCCCTGCTTTTGCAACATCTGTGAGCTCTTGTTTTACCCTCTTTTGGTCCTTTTCCCTGCACTTGATACAATCCTGGTCCATCTCCATGTAGTCACTAATTTCTCAAATTTCCCAAATTTTTTTTTTTCCTCCTCCAAATGCAATTCCTTTCATGGTATCTCCATTCCGGTGTGTTTCTAAGTCCTTCTTATCTGTTTTGGCCTTAAGCAGGGATCCATTTTCCAAGCTTTGCTGCATGGGCCTGCACTTGATGGCATATGGCCTGCATTTGATGGCTTTGACTTTGGGCAAGATTTTTTTTTTTTTTTTTAAAGTGTCCATGCCATGTCCCTCATATCTTCCCTTCCACGTTGTGTCTTCCTCCCTAACTTTTCCCCCTGCTTTTGCAACATCTCTCTGCTTAGTTTTGGCCTCCTTTGGTCCTTTGCACTGCAGCTCATTTCCTCACAGAGCAGTTTTGGAGGACAACACATCTCCCAATTTTCTGGAGTTTTTGGGGTTTTTTTCAATTGCATTTCATTTGATCCTATCTCCTTTCCAGAGTGTTTGTAAGCCTTTCTTTTTGGGTTCGCAAGATTCCCTTTCCCTTCCCGAAAGGAAATTTCATTTCCTTTCGGGAAGGGAAAGGGAATCTTGCGATTTCAATGGGGACCACTAGAGGAATCTTTGCAGCATGTGCCTGCACTTGATGGCATGCCATGCCTTTTGATGGCTTTGACTTTGGGCAAGATTTTTTTTCTTTTTTTTTTTTTAATAAGTATCTATGCCATATTCCTCCTATCTTTCCCTCCAAGCTGTGTCTTCCTCCTTAACTTTTCCCCCTGCTTTTGCAGCATCTGTGAGCTCTTGTTTTACCCTCTTTTGGTCCTTTTCCCTGCACTTGATAAAATCCTGGTCCATCTTCTTGTAGTCACTAATTTCCCAAATTTCCCAAATTTTATTTTTTCCTCCTCCAAATGCAATTCCTTTCATGGTATCTCCATTCCAGTGTGTTTCTAAGTCCTTCTTATCTGTTTTGGCCTTAAGCAGGGATCCATTTTCCAAGCTTTGCTGCATTTGCCTGCATTTGATGGCATATGGCCTGCATTTGATGGCTTTGACTTTGGGCAAGATTTTTTTTTTTTTCTTTTTTTAACATATCCATGCCATGTCTCTCATATCTTCCCCTGCAAGATGTGTCGTCCTCCTTAACTTTTTCCCCTGCTTTTGCAACATCTGTGAGCTCTTGTTTTACCCTCTTTTGGTCCTTTTCCCTGCACTTGATACAATCCTGGTCCATCTCCATGTAGTCACTAATTTCTCAAATTTCCCAAATTTTTTTTTTTCCTCCTCCAAATGCAATTCCTTTCATGGTATCTCCATTCCGGTGTGTTTCTAAGTCCTTCTTATCTGTTTTGGCCTTAAGCAGGGATCCATTTTCCAAGCTTTGCTGCATGGGCCTGCACTTGATGGCATATGGCCTGCATTTGATGGCTTTGACTTTGGGCAAGATTTTTTTTTTTTTTTTTAAAGTGTCCATGCCATGTCCCTCATATCTTCCCTTCCACGTTGTGTCTTCCTCCCTAACTTTTCCCCCTGCTTTTGCAACATCTCTCTGCTTAGTTTTGGCCTCCTTTGGTCCTTTGCACTGCAGCTCATTTCCTCACAGAGCAGTTTTGGAGGACAACACATCTCCCAATTTTCTGGAGTTTTTGGGGTTTTTTTCAATTGCATTTCATTTGATCCTATCTCCTTTCCAGAGTGTTTGTAAGCCTTTCTTTTTGGGTTCGCAAGATTCCCTTTCCCTTCCCGAAAGGAAATTTCATTTCCTTTCGGGAAGGGAAAGGGAATCTTGCGATTTCAATGGGGACCACTAGAGGAATCTTTGCAGCATGTGCCTGCACTTGATGGCATGCCATGCCTTTTGATGGCCTTGACTTTGGGCAAGATTTTTTTTCTTTTTTTTTTTTAATAAGTATCTATGCCATATTCCTCCTATCTTTCCCTCCAAGCTGTGTCTTCCTCCTTAACTTTTCCCCCTGCTTTTGCAGCATCTGTGAGCTCTTGTTTTACCCTCTTTTGGTCCTTTTCCCTGCACTTCATAAAATCCTGGTCCATCTTCTTGTAGTCACTAATTTCCCAAATTTCCCAAATTTTATTTTTTCCTCCTCCAAATGCAATTCCTTTCATGGTATCTCCATTCCAGTGTGTTTCTAAGTCCTTCTTATCTGTTTTGGCCTTAAGCAGGGATCCATTTTCCAAGCTTTGCTGCATTTGCCTGCATTTGATGGCATATGGCCTGCATTTGATGGCTTTGACTTTGGGCAAGATTTTTTTTTTTTCTTTTTTTAACATATCCATGCCATGTCTCTCATATCTTCCCCTGCAAGATGTGTCTTCCTCCTTAACTTTTTCCCCTGCTTTTGCAACATCTGTGAGCTCTTGTTTTACCCTCTTTTGGTCCTTTTCCCTGCACTTGATACAATCCTGGTCCATCTCCATGTAGTCACTAATTTCTCAAATTTCCCAAATTTTTTTTTTTCCTCCTCCAAATGCAATTCCTTTCATGGTATCTCCATTCCGGTGTGTTTCTAAGTCCTTCTTATCTGTTTTGGCCTTAAGCAGGGATCCATTTTCCAAGCTTTGCTGCATGGGCCTGCACTTGATGGCATATGGCCTGCATTTGATGGCTTTGACTTTGGGCAAGATTTTTTTTTTTTTTTTTTAAAGTGTCCATGCCATGTCCCTCATATCTTCCCTTCCACGTTGTGTCTTCCTCCCTAACTTTTCCCCCTGCTTTTGCAACATCTCTCTGCTTAGTTTTGGCCTCCTTTGGTCCTTTGCACTGCAGCTCATTTCCTCACAGAGCAGTTTTGGAGGACAACACATCTCCCAATTTTCTGGAGTTTTTGGGGTTTTTTTCAATTGCATTTCATTTGATCCTATCTCCTTTCCAGAGTGTTTGTAAGCCTTTCTTTTTGGGTTCGCAAGATTCCCTTTCCCTTCCCGAAAGGAAATTTCATTTCCTTTCGGGAAGGGAAAGGGAATCTTGCGATTTCAATGGGGACCACTAGAGGAATCTTTGCAGCATGTGCCTGCACTTGATGGCATGCCATGCCTTTTGATGGCTTTGACTTTGGGCAAGATTTTTTTTCTTTTTTTTTTTTTAATAAGTATCTATGCCATATTCCTCCTATCTTTCCCTCCAAGCTGTGTCTTCCTCCTTAACTTTTCCCCCTGCTTTTGCAGCATCTGTGAGCTCTTGTTTTACCCTCTTTTGGTCCTTTTCCCTGCACTTGATAAAATCCTGGTCCATCTTCTTGTAGTCACTAATTTCCCAAATTTCCCAAATTTTATTTTTTCCTCCTCCAAATGCAATTCCTTTCATGGTATCTCCATTCCAGTGTGTTTCTAAGTCCTTCTTATCTGTTTTGGCCTTAAGCAGGGATCCATTTTCCAAGCTTTGCTGCATTTGCCTGCATTTGATGGCATATGGCCTGCATTTGATGGCTTTGACTTTGGGCAAGATTTTTTTTTTTTTCTTTTTTTAACATATCCATGCCATGTCTCTCATATCTTCCCCTGCAAGATGTGTCGTCCTCCTTAACTTTTTCCCCTGCTTTTGCAACATCTGTGAGCTCTTGTTTTACCCTCTTTTGGTCCTTTTCCCTGCACTTGATACAATCCTGGTCCATCTCCATGTAGTCACTAATTTCTCAAATTTCCCAAATTTTTTTTTTTCCTCCTCCAAATGCAATTCCTTTCATGGTATCTCCATTCCGGTGTGTTTCTAAGTCCTTCTTATCTGTTTTGGCCTTAAGCAGGGATCCATTTTCCAAGCTTTGCTGCATGGGCCTGCACTTGATGGTATATGGCCTGCATTTGATGGCTTTGACTTTGGGCAAGATTTTTTTTTTTTTTTTTAAAGTGTCCATGCCATGTCCCTCATATCTTCCCTTCCACGTTGTGTCTTCCTCCCTAACTTTTCCCCCTGCTTTTGCAACATCTCTCTGCTTAGTTTTGGCCTCCTTTGGTCCTTTGCACTGCAGCTCATTTCCTCACAGAGCAGTTTTGGAGGACAACACATCTCCCAATTTTCTGGAGTTTTTGGGGTTTTTTTCAATTGCATTTCATTTGATCCTATCTCCTTTCCAGAGTGTTTGTAAGCCTTTCTTTTTGGGTTCGCAAGATTCCCTTTCCCTTCCCGAAAGGAAATTTCATTTCCTTTCGGGAAGGGAAAGGGAATCTTGCGATTTCAATGGGGACCACTAGAGGAATCTTTGCAGCATGTGCCTGCACTTGATGGCATGCCATGCCTTTTGATGGCTTTGACTTTGGGCAAGATTTTTTTTCTTTTTTTTTTTTAATAAGTATCTATGCCATATTCCTCCTATCTTTCCCTCCAAGCTGTGTCTTCCTCCTTAACTTTTCCCCCTGCTTTTGCAGCATCTGTGAGCTCTTGTTTTACCCTCTTTTGGTCCTTTTCCCTGCACTTGATAAAATCCTGGTCCATCTTCTTGTAGTCACTAATTTCCCAAATTTCCCAAATTTTATTTTTTCCTCCTCCAAATGCAATTCCTTTCATGGTATCTCCATTCCAGTGTGTTTCTAAGTCCTTCTTATCTGTTTTGGCCTTAAGCAGGGATCCATTTTCCAAGCTTTGCTGCATTTGCCTGCATTTGATGGCATATGGCCTGCATTTGATGGCTTTGACTTTGGGCAAGATTTTTTTTTTTTTCTTTTTTTAACATATCCATGCCATGTCTCTCATATCTTCCCCTGCAAGATGTGTCTTCCTCCTTAACTTTTTCCCCTGCTTTTGCAACATCTGTGAGCTCTTGTTTTACCCTCTTTTGGTCCTTTTCCCTGCACTTGATACAATCCTGGTCCATCTCCATGTAGTCACTAATTTCTCAAATTTCCCAAATTTTTTTTTTTCCTCCTCCAAATGCAATTCCTTTCATGGTATCTCCATTCCGGTGTGTTTCTAAGTCCTTCTTATCTGTTTTGGCCTTAAGCAGGGATCCATTTTCCAAGCTTTGCTGCATGGGCCTGCACTTGATGGCATATGGCCTGCATTTGATGGCTTTGACTTTGGGCAAGATTTTTTTTTTTTTTTTTAAAGTGTCCATGCCATGTCCCTCATATCTTCCCTTCCACGTTGTGTCTTCCTCCCTAACTTTTCCCCCTGCTTTTGCAACATCTCTCTGCTTAGTTTTGGCCTCCTTTGGTCCTTTGCACTGCAGCTCATTTCCTCACAGAGCAGTTTTGGAGGACAACACATCTCCCAATTTTCTGGAGTTTTTGGGGTTTTTTTCAATTGCATTTCATTTGATCCTATCTCCTTTCCAGAGTGTTTGTAAGCCTTTCTTTTTGGGTTCGCAAGATTCCCTTTCCCTTCCCGAAAGGAAATTTCATTTCCTTTCGGGAAGGGAAAGGGAATCTTGCGATTTCAATGGGGACCACTAGAGGAATCTTTGCAGCATGTGCCTGCACTTGATGGCATGCCATGCCTTTTGATGGCTTTGACTTTGGGCAAGATTTTTTTTCTTTTTTTTTTTTTAATAAGTATCTATGCCATATTCCTCCTATCTTTCCCTCCAAGCTGTGTCTTCCTCCTTAACTTTTCCCCCTGCTTTTGCAGCATCTGTGAGCTCTTGTTTTACCCTCTTTTGGTCCTTTTCCCTGCACTTGATAAAATCCTGGTCCATCTTCTTGTAGTCACTAATTTCCCAAATTTCCCAAATTTTATTTTTTCCTCCTCCAAATGCAATTCCTTTCATGGTATCTCCATTCCAGTGTGTTTCTAAGTCCTTCTTATCTGTTTTGGCCTTAAGCAGGGATCCATTTTCCAAGCTTTGCTGCATTTGCCTGCATTTGATGGCATATGGCCTGCATTTGATGGCTTTGACTTTGGGCAAGATTTTTTTTTTTTTCTTTTTTTAACATATCCATGCCATGTCTCTCATATCTTCCCCTGCAAGATGTGTCGTCCTCCTTAACTTTTTCCCCTGCTTTTGCAACATCTGTGAGCTCTTGTTTTACCCTCTTTTGGTCCTTTTCCCTGCACTTGATACAATCCTGGTCCATCTCCATGTAGTCACTAATTTCTCAAATTTCCCAAATTTTTTTTTTTCCTCCTCCAAATGCAATTCCTTTCATGGTATCTCCATTCCGGTGTGTTTCTAAGTCCTTCTTATCTGTTTTGGCCTTAAGCAGGGATCCATTTTCCAAGCTTTGCTGCATGGGCCTGCACTTGATGGCATATGGCCTGCATTTGATGGCTTTGACTTTGGGCAAGATTTTTTTTTTTTTTTTTAAAGTGTCCATGCCATGTCCCTCATATCTTCCCTTCCACGTTGTGTCTTCCTCCCTAACTTTTCCCCCTGCTTTTGCAACATCTCTCTGCTTAGTTTTGGCCTCCTTTGGTCCTTTGCACTGCAGCTCATTTCCTCACAGAGCAGTTTTGGAGGACAACACATCTCCCAATTTTCTGGAGTTTTTGGGGTTTTTTTCAATTGCATTTCATTTGATCCTATCTCCTTTCCAGAGTGTTTGTAAGCCTTTCTTTTTGGGTTCGCAAGATTCCCTTTCCCTTCCCGAAAGGAAATTTCATTTCCTTTCGGGAAGGGAAAGGGAATCTTGCGATTTCAATGGGGACCACTAGAGGAATCTTTGCAGCATGTGCCTGCACTTGATGGCATGCCATGCCTTTTGATGGCCTTGACTTTGGGCAAGATTTTTTTTCTTTTTTTTTTTTAATAAGTATCTATGCCATATTCCTCCTATCTTTCCCTCCAAGCTGTGTCTTCCTCCTTAACTTTTCCCCCTGCTTTTGCAGCATCTGTGAGCTCTTGTTTTACCCTCTTTTGGTCCTTTTCCCTGCACTTCATAAAATCCTGGTCCATCTTCTTGTAGTCACTAATTTCCCAAATTTCCCAAATTTTATTTTTTCCTCCTCCAAATGCAATTCCTTTCATGGTATCTCCATTCCAGTGTGTTTCTAAGTCCTTCTTATCTGTTTTGGCCTTAAGCAGGGATCCATTTTCCAAGCTTTGCTGCATTTGCCTGCATTTGATGGCATATGGCCTGCATTTGATGGCTTTGACTTTGGGCAAGATTTTTTTTTTTTCTTTTTTTAACATATCCATGCCATGTCTCTCATATCTTCCCCTGCAAGATGTGTCTTCCTCCTTAACTTTTTCCCCTGCTTTTGCAACATCTGTGAGCTCTTGTTTTACCCTCTTTTGGTCCTTTTCCCTGCACTTGATACAATCCTGGTCCATCTCCATGTAGTCACTAATTTCTCAAATTTCCCAAATTTTTTTTTTTCCTCCTCCAAATGCAATTCCTTTCATGGTATCTCCATTCCGGTGTGTTTCTAAGTCCTTCTTATCTGTTTTGGCCTTAAGCAGGGATCCATTTTCCAAGCTTTGCTGCATGGGCCTGCACTTGATGGCATATGGCCTGCATTTGATGGCTTTGACTTTGGGCAAGATTTTTTTTTTTTTTTTTTAAAGTGTCCATGCCATGTCCCTCATATCTTCCCTTCCACGTTGTGTCTTCCTCCCTAACTTTTCCCCCTGCTTTTGCAACATCTCTCTGCTTAGTTTTGGCCTCCTTTGGTCCTTTGCACTGCAGCTCATTTCCTCACAGAGCAGTTTTGGAGGACAACACATCTCCCAATTTTCTGGAGTTTTTGGGGTTTTTTTCAATTGCATTTCATTTGATCCTATCTCCTTTCCAGAGTGTTTGTAAGCCTTTCTTTTTGGGTTCGCAAGATTCCCTTTCCCTTCCCGAAAGGAAATTTCATTTCCTTTCGGGAAGGGAAAGGGAATCTTGCGATTTCAATGGGGACCACTAGAGGAATCTTTGCAGCATGTGCCTGCACTTGATGGCATGCCATGCCTTTTGATGGCTTTGACTTTGGGCAAGATTTTTTTTCTTTTTTTTTTTTTAATAAGTATCTATGCCATATTCCTCCTATCTTTCCCTCCAAGCTGTGTCTTCCTCCTTAACTTTTCCCCCTGCTTTTGCAGCATCTGTGAGCTCTTGTTTTACCCTCTTTTGGTCCTTTTCCCTGCACTTGATAAAATCCTGGTCCATCTTCTTGTAGTCACTAATTTCCCAAATTTCCCAAATTTTATTTTTTCCTCCTCCAAATGCAATTCCTTTCATGGTATCTCCATTCCAGTGTGTTTCTAAGTCCTTCTTATCTGTTTTGGCCTTAAGCAGGGATCCATTTTCCAAGCTTTGCTGCATTTGCCTGCATTTGATGGCATATGGCCTGCATTTGATGGCTTTGACTTTGGGCAAGATTTTTTTTTTTTTCTTTTTTTAACATATCCATGCCATGTCTCTCATATCTTCCCCTGCAAGATGTGTCGTCCTCCTTAACTTTTTCCCCTGCTTTTGCAACATCTGTGAGCTCTTGTTTTACCCTCTTTTGGTCCTTTTCCCTGCACTTGATACAATCCTGGTCCATCTCCATGTAGTCACTAATTTCTCAAATTTCCCAAATTTTTTTTTTTCCTCCTCCAAATGCAATTCCTTTCATGGTATCTCCATTCCGGTGTGTTTCTAAGTCCTTCTTATCTGTTTTGGCCTTAAGCAGGGATCCATTTTCCAAGCTTTGCTGCATGGGCCTGCACTTGATGGTATATGGCCTGCATTTGATGGCTTTGACTTTGGGCAAGATTTTTTTTTTTTTTTTTAAAGTGTCCATGCCATGTCCCTCATATCTTCCCTTCCACGTTGTGTCTTCCTCCCTAACTTTTCCCCCTGCTTTTGCAACATCTCTCTGCTTAGTTTTGGCCTCCTTTGGTCCTTTGCACTGCAGCTCATTTCCTCACAGAGCAGTTTTGGAGGACAACACATCTCCCAATTTTCTGGAGTTTTTGGGGTTTTTTTCAATTGCATTTCATTTGATCCTATCTCCTTTCCAGAGTGTTTGTAAGCCTTTCTTTTTGGGTTCGCAAGATTCCCTTTCCCTTCCCGAAAGGAAATTTCATTTCCTTTCGGGAAGGGAAAGGGAATCTTGCGATTTCAATGGGGACCACTAGAGGAATCTTTGCAGCATGTGCCTGCACTTGATGGCATGCCATGCCTTTTGATGGCTTTGACTTTGGGCAAGATTTTTTTTCTTTTTTTTTTTTAATAAGTATCTATGCCATATTCCTCCTATCTTTCCCTCCAAGCTGTGTCTTCCTCCTTAACTTTTCCCCCTGCTTTTGCAGCATCTGTGAGCTCTTGTTTTACCCTCTTTTGGTCCTTTTCCCTGCACTTGATAAAATCCTGGTCCATCTTCTTGTAGTCACTAATTTCCCAAATTTCCCAAATTTTATTTTTTCCTCCTCCAAATGCAATTCCTTTCATGGTATCTCCATTCCAGTGTGTTTCTAAGTCCTTCTTATCTGTTTTGGCCTTAAGCAGGGATCCATTTTCCAAGCTTTGCTGCATTTGCCTGCATTTGATGGCATATGGCCTGCATTTGATGGCTTTGACTTTGGGCAAGATTTTTTTTTTTTTCTTTTTTTAACATATCCATGCCATGTCTCTCATATCTTCCCCTGCAAGATGTGTCTTCCTCCTTAACTTTTTCCCCTGCTTTTGCAACATCTGTGAGCTCTTGTTTTACCCTCTTTTGGTCCTTTTCCCTGCACTTGATACAATCCTGGTCCATCTCCATGTAGTCACTAATTTCTCAAATTTCCCAAATTTTTGTTTTTCCTCCTCCAAATGCAATTCCTTTCATGGTATCTCCATTCCGGTGTGTTTCTAAGTCCTTCTTATCTGTTTTGGCCTTAAGCAGGGATCCATTTTCCAAGCTTTGCTGCATGGGCCTGCACTTGATGGCATATGGCCTGCATTTGATGGCTTTGACTTTGGGCAAGATTTTTTTTTTTTTTTTTTAAAGTGTCCATGCCATGTCCCTCATATCTTCCCTTCCACGTTGTGTCTTCCTCCCTAACTTTTCCCCCTGCTTTTGCAACATCTCTCTGCTTAGTTTTGGCCTCCTTTGGTCCTTTGCACTGCAGCTCATTTCCTCACAGAGCAGTTTTGGAGGACAACACATCTCCCAATTTTCTGGAGTTTTTGGGGTTTTTTTCAATTGCATTTCATTTGATCCTATCTCCTTTCCAGAGTGTTTGTAAGCCTTTCTTTTTGGGTTCGCAAGATTCCCTTTCCCTTCCCGAAAGGAAATTTCATTTCCTTTCGGGAAGGGAAAGGGAATCTTGCGATTTCAATGGGGACCACTAGAGGAATCTTTGCAGCATGTGCCTGCACTTGATGGCATGCCATGCCTTTTGATGGCTTTGACTTTGGGCAAGATTTTTTTTCTTTTTTTTTTTTTAATAAGTATCTATGCCATATTCCTCCTATCTTTCCCTCCAAGCTGTGTCTTCCTCCTTAACTTTTCCCCCTGCTTTTGCAGCATCTGTGAGCTCTTGTTTTACCCTCTTTTGGTCCTTTTCCCTGCACTTGATAAAATCCTGGTCCATCTTCTTGTAGTCACTAATTTCCCAAATTTCCCAAATTTTATTTTTTCCTCCTCCAAATGCAATTCCTTTCATGGTATCTCCATTCCAGTGTGTTGCTAAGTCCTTCTTATCTGTTTTGGCCTTAAGCAGGGATCCATTTTCCAAGCTTTGCTGCATTTGCCTGCATTTGATGGCATATGGCCTGCATTTGATGGCTTTGACTTTGGGCAAGATTTTTTTTTTTTTCTTTTTTTAACATATCCATGCCATGTCTCTCATATCTTCCCCTGCAAGATGTGTCGTCCTCCTTAACTTTTTCCCCTGCTTTTGCAACATCTGTGAGCTCTTGTTTTACCCTCTTTTGGTCCTTTTCCCTGCACTTGATACAATCCTGGTCCATCTCCATGTAGTCACTAATTTCTCAAATTTCCCAAATTTTTTTTTTTCCTCCTCCAAATGCAATTCCTTTCATGGTATCTCCATTCCGGTGTGTTTCTAAGTCCTTCTTATCTGTTTTGGCCTTAAGCAGGGATCCATTTTCCAAGCTTTGCTGCATGGGCCTGCACTTGATGGTATATGGCCTGCATTTGATGGCTTTGACTTTGGGCAAGATTTTTTTTTTTTTTTTTAAAGTGTCCATGCCATGTCCCTCATATCTTCCCTTCCACGTTGTGTCTTCCTCCCTAACTTTTCCCCCTGCTTTTGCAACATCTCTCTGCTTAGTTTTGGCCTCCTTTGGTCCTTTGCACTGCAGCTCATTTCCTCACAGAGCAGTTTTGGAGGACAACACATCTCCCAATTTTCTGGAGTTTTTGGGGTTTTTTTCAATTGCATTTCATTTGATCCTATCTCCTTTCCAGAGTGTTTGTAAGCCTTTCTTTTTGGGTTCGCAAGATTCCCTTTCCCTTCGCGAAAGGAAATTTCATTTCCTTTCGGGAAGGGAAAGGGAATCTTGCGATTTCAATGGGGACCACTAGAGGAATCTTTGCAGCATGTGCCTGCACTTGATGGCATGCCATGCCTTTTGATGGCTTTGACTTTGGGCAAGATTTTTTTTCTTTTTTTTTTTTTAATAAGTATCTATGCCATATTCCTCCTATCTTTCCCTCCAAGCTGTGTCTTCCTCCTTAACTTTTCCCCCTGCTTTTGCAGCATCTGTGAGCTCTTGTTTTACCCTCTTTTGGTCCTTTTCCCTGCACTTGATAAAATCCTGGTCCATCTTCTTGTAGTCACTAATTTCCCAAATTTCCCAAATTTTATTTTTTCCTCCTCCAAATGCAATTCCTTTCATGGTATCTCCATTCCAGTGTGTTTCTAAGTCCTTCTTATCTGTTTTGGCCTTAAGCAGGGATCCATTTTCCAAGCTTTGCTGCATTTGCCTGCATTTGATGGCATATGGCCTGCATTTGATGGCTTTGACTTTGGGCAAGATTTTTTTTTTTTTCTTTTTTTAACATATCCATGCCATGTCTCTCATATCTTCCCCTGCAAGATGTGTCTTCCTCCTTAACTTTTTCCCCTGCTTTTGCAACATCTGTGAGCTCTTGTTTTACCCTCTTTTGGTCCTTTTCCCTGCACTTGATACAATCCTGGTCCATCTCCATGTAGTCACTAATTTCTCAAATTTCCCAAATTTTTTTTTTTCCTCCTCCAAATGCAATTCCTTTCATGGTATCTCCATTCCGGTGTGTTTCTAAGTCCTTCTTATCTGTTTTGGCCTTAAGCAGGGATCCATTTTCCAAGCTTTGCTGCATGGGCCTGCACTTGATGGCATATGGCCTGCATTTGATGGCTTTGACTTTGGGCAAGATTTTTTTTTTTTTTTTTAAAGTGTCCATGCCATGTCCCTCATATCTTCCCTTCCACGTTGTGTCTTCCTCCCTAACTTTTCCCCCTGCTTTTGCAACATCTCTCTGCTTAGTTTTGGCCTCCTTTGGTCCTTTGCACTGCAGCTCATTTCCTCACAGAGCAGTTTTGGAGGACAACACATCTCCCAATTTTCTGGAGTTTTTGGGGTTTTTTTCAATTGCATTTCATTTGATCCTATCTCCTTTCCAGAGTGTTTGTAAGCCTTTCTTTTTGGGTTCGCAAGATTCCCTTTCCCTTCCCGAAAGGAAATTTCATTTCCTTTCGGGAAGGGAAAGGGAATCTTGCGATTTCAATGGGGACCACTAGAGGAATCTTTGCAGCATGTGCCTGCACTTGATGGCATGCCATGCCTTTTGATGGCTTTGACTTTGGGCAAGATTTTTTTTCTTTTTTTTTTTTTTAATAAGTATCTATGCCATATTCCTCCTATCTTTCCCTCCAAGCTGTGTCTTCCTCCTTAACTTTTCCCCCTGCTTTTGCAGCATCTGTGAGCTCTTGTTTTACCCTCTTTTGGTCCTTTTCCCTGCACTTGATAAAATCCTGGTCCATCTTCTTGTAGTCACTAATTTCCCAAATTTCCCAAATTTTATTTTTTCCTCCTCCAAATGCAATTCCTTTCATGGTATCTCCATTCCAGTGTGTTTCTAAGTCCTTCTTATCTGTTTTGGCCTTAAGCAGGGATCCATTTTCCAAGCTTTGCTGCATTTGCCTGCATTTGATGGCATATGGCCTGCATTTGATGGCTTTGACTTTGGGCAAGATTTTTTTTTTTTTCTTTTTTTAACATATCCATGCCATGTCTCTCATATCTTCCCCTGCAAGATGTGTCTTCCTCCTTAACTTTTTCCCCTGCTTTTGCAACATCTGTGAGCTCTTGTTTTACCCTCTTTTGGTCCTTTTCCCTGCACTTGATACAATCCTGGTCCATCTCCATGTAGTCACTAATTTCTCAAATTTCCCAAATTTTGTTTTTTCCTCCTCCAAATGCAATTCCTTTCATGGTATCTCCATTCCGGTGTGTTTCTAAGTCCTTCTTATCTGTTTTGGCCTTAAGCAGGGATCCATTTTCCAAGCTTTGCTGCATTTGCCTGCACTTGATGGCATATGGCCTGCATTTGATGGCTTTGACTTTGGGCAAGTTTTTTTTTTTTTTTTTTTAAAGTGTCCATGCCATGTCCCTCATATCTTCCCTTCCACGTTGTGTCTTCCTCCCTAACTTTTCCCCCTGCTTTTGCAACATCTCTCTGCTTAGTTTTG
The DNA here is from genome assembly GCF_023055355.1 of Agelaius tricolor. Lineage (NCBI taxonomy): Eukaryota > Metazoa > Chordata > Aves > Passeriformes > Icteridae > Agelaius > Agelaius tricolor. The sequence goes on along the minus strand of NW_027269267.1, from coordinate 51,414,818 downwards.
GCCTCCTTTGGTCCTTTGCACTGCAGCTCATTTCCTCACAGAGCAGTTTTGGAGGACAACACATCTCCCAATTTTCTGGAGTTTTTGGGGTTTTTTTCAATTGCATTTCATTTGATCCTATCTCCTTTCCAGAGTGTTTGTAAGCCTTTCTTTTTGGGTTCGCAAGATTCCCTTTCCCTTCCCGAAAGGAAATTTCATTTCCTTTCGGGAAGGGAAAGGGAATCTTGCGATTTCAATGGGGACCACTAGAGGAATCTTTGCAGCATGTGCCTGCACTTGATGGCATGCCATGCCTTTTGATGGCTTTGACTTTGGGCAAGATTTTTTTTCTTTTTTTTTTTTTAATAAGTATCTATGCCATATTCCTCCTATCTTTCCCTCCAAGCTGTGTCTTCCTCCTTAACTTTTCCCCCTGCTTTTGCAGCATCTGTGAGCTCTTGTTTTACCCTCTTTTGGTCCTTTTCCCTGCACTTGATAAAATCCTGGTCCATCTTCTTGTAGTCACTAATTTCCCAAATTTCCCAAATTTTATTTTTTCCTCCTCCAAATGCAATTCCTTTCATGGTATCTCCATTCCAGTGTGTTTCTAAGTCCTTCTTATCTGTTTTGGCCTTAAGCAGGGATCCATTTTCCAAGCTTTGCTGCATTTGCCTGCATTTGATGGCATATGGCCTGCATTTGATGGCTTTGACTTTGGGCAAGATTTTTTTTTTTTTCTTTTTTTAACATATCCATGCCATGTCTCTCATATCTTCCCCTGCAAGATGTGTCTTCCTCCTTAACTTTTTCCCCTGCTTTTGCAACATCTGTGAGCTCTTGTTTTACCCTCTTTTGGTCCTTTTCCCTGCACTTGATACAATCCTGGTCCATCTCCATGTAGTCACTAATTTCTCAAATTTCCCAAATTTTTTTTTTTCCTCCTCCAAATGCAATTCCTTTCATGGTATCTCCATTCCGGTGTGTTTCTAAGTCCTTCTTATCTGTTTTGGCCTTAAGCAGGGATCCATTTTCCAAGCTTTGCTGCATGGGCCTGCACTTGATGGCATATGGCCTGCATTTGATGGCTTTGACTTTGGGCAAGATTTTTTTTTTTTTTTTTAAAGTGTCCATGCCATGTCCCTCATATCTTCCCTTCCACGTTGTGTCTTCCTCCCTAACTTTTCCCCCTGCTTTTGCAACATCTCTCTGCTTAGTTTTGGCCTCCTTTGGTCCTTTGCACTGCAGCTCATTTCCTCACAGAGCAGTTTTGGAGGACAACACATCTCCCAATTTTCTGGAGTTTTTGGGGTTTTTTTCAATTGCATTTCATTTGATCCTATCTCCTTTCCAGAGTGTTTGTAAGCCTTTCTTTTTGGGTTCGCAAGATTCCCTTTCCCTTCCCGAAAGGAAATGAAATTTCCTTTCGGGAAGGGAAAGGGAATCTTGCGATTTCAATGGGGACCACTAGAGGAATCTTTGCAGCATGTGCCTGCACTTGTTGGCATGCCATGCCTTTTGATGGCTTTGACTTTGGGCAAGATTTTTTTTCTTTTTTTTTTTTTAATAAGTATCTATGCCATATTCCTCCTATCTTTCCCTCCAAGCTGTGTCTTCCTCCTTAACTTTTCCCCCTGCTTTTGCAGCATCTGTGAGCTCTTGTTTTACCCTCTTTTGGTCCTTTTCCCTGCACTTGATAAAATCCTGGTCCATCTTCTTGTAGTCACTAATTTCCCAAATTTCCCAAATTTTATTTTTTCCTCCTCCAAATGCAATTCCTTTCATGGTATCTCCATTCCAGTGTGTTTCTAAGTCCTTCTTATCTGTTTTGGCCTTAAGCAGGGATCCATTTTCCAAGCTTTGCTGCATTTGCCTGCATTTGATGGCATATGGCCTGCATTTGATGGCTTTGACTTTGGGCAAGATTTTTTTTTTTTTCTTTTTTTAACATATCCATGCCATGTCTCTCATATCTTCCCCTGCAAGATGTGTCTTCCTCCTTAACTTTTTCCCCTGCTTTTGCAACATCTGTGAGCTCTTGTTTTACCCTCTTTTGGTCCTTTTCCCTGCACTTGATACAATCCTGGTCCATCTCCATGTAGTCACTAATTTCTCAAATTTCCCAAATTTTTTTTTTTCCTCCTCCAAATGCAATTCCTTTCATGGTATCTCCATTCCGGTGTGTTTCTAAGTCCTTCTTATCTGTTTTGGCCTTAAGCAGGGATCCATTTTCCAAGCTTTGCTGCATGGGCCTGCATTTGATGGCTTTGACTTTGGGCAAGATTTTTTTTTTTTTTTTTAAAGTGTCCATGCCATGTCCCTCATATCTTCCCTTCCACGTTGTGTCTTCCTCCCTAACTTTTCCCCCTGCTTTTGCAACATCTCTCTGCTTAGTTTTGGCCTCCTTTGGTCCTTTGCACTGCAGCTCATTTCCTCACAGAGCAGTTTTGGAGGACAACACATCTCCCAATTTTCTGGAGTTTTTGGGGTTTTTTTCAATTGCATTTCATTTGATCCTATCTCCTTTCCAGAGTGTTTGTAAGCCTTTCTTTTTGGGTTCGCAAGATTCCCTTTCCCTTCCCGAAAGGAAATTTCATTTCCTTTCGGGAAGGGAAAGGGAATCTTGCGATTTCAATGGGGACCACTAGAGGAATCTTTGCAGCATGTGCCTGCACTTGATGGCATGCCATGCCTTTTGATGGCTTTGACTTTGGGCAAGATTTTTTTTCTTTTTTTTTTTTAATAAGTATCTATGCCATATTCCTCCTATCTTTCCCTCCAAGCTGTGTCTTCCTCCTTAACTTTTCCCCCTGCTTTTGCAGCATCTGTGAGCTCTTGTTTTACCCTCTTTTGGTCCTTTTCCCTGCACTTGATAAAATCCTGGTCCATCTTCTTGTAGTCACTAATTTCCCAAATTTCCCAAATTTTTTTTTTTCCTCCTCCAAATGCAATTCCTTTCATGGTATCTCCATTCCAGTGTGTTTCTAAGTCCTTCTTATCTGTTTTGGCCTTAAGCAGGGATCAATTTTCCAAGCTTTGCTGCATTTGCCTGCATTTGATGGCATATGGCCTGCATTTGATGGCTTTGACTTTGGGCAAGATTTTTTTTTTTTTCTTTTTTTAACATATCCATGCCATGTCTCTCATATCTTCCCCTGCAAGATGTGTCTTCCTCCTTAACTTTTTCCCCTGCTTTTGCAACATCTGTGAGCTCTTGTTTTACCCTCTTTTGGTCCTTTTCCCTGCACTTGATACAATCCTGGTCCATCTCCATGTAGTCACTAATTTCTCAAATTTCCCAAATTTTTTTTTTTCCTCCTCCAAATGCAATTCCTTTCATGGTATCTCCATTCCGGTGTGTTTCTAAGTCCTTCTTATCTGTTTTGGCCTTAAGCAGGGATCCATTTTCCAAGCTTTGCTGCATGGGCCTGCACTTGATGGCATATGGCCTGCATTTGATGGCTTTGACCTTGGGCAAGATTTTTTTTTTTTTTTTTAAAGTGTCCATGCCATGTCCCTCATATCTTCCCTTCCACGTTGTGTCTTCCTCCCTAACTTTTCCCCCTGCTTTTGCAACATCTCTCTGCTTAGTTTTGGCCCCCTTTGGTCCTTTGCACTGCAGCTCATTTCCTCACAGAGCAGTTTTGGAGGACAACACATCTCCCAATTTTCTGGAGTTTTTGGGGTTTTTTTCAATTGCATTTCATTTGATCCTATCTCCTTTCCAGAGTGTTTGTAAGCCTTTCTTTTTGGGTTCGCAAGATTCCCTTTCCCTTCCCGAAAGGAAATTTCATTTCCTTTCGGGAAGGGAAAGGGAATCTTGCGATTTCAATGGGGACCACTAGAGGAATCTTTGCAGCATGTGCCTGCACTTGATGGCATGCCATGCCTTTTGATGGCTTTGACTTTGGGCAAGATTTTTTTTCTTTTTTTTTTTAATAAGTATCTATGCCATATTCCTCCTATCTTTCCCTCCAAGCTGTGTCTTCCTCCTTAACTTTTCCCCCTGCTTTTGCAGCATCTGTGAGCTCTTGTTTTACCCTCTTTTGGTCCTTTTCCCTGCACTTGATAAAATCCTGGTCCATCTCCTTGTAGTCACTAATTTCCCAAATTTCCCAAATTTTTTTTTTTCCTCCTCCAAATGCAATTCCTTTCATGGTATCTCCATTCCAGTGTGTTTCTAAGTCCTTCTTATCTGTTTTGGCCTTAAGCAGGGATCCATTTTCCAAGCTTTGCTGCATTTGCCTGCATTTGATGGCATATGGCCTGCATTTGATGGCTTTGACTTTGGGCAAGATTTTTTTTTTTTTCTTTTTTTAACATATCCATGCCATGTCTCTCATATCTTCCCCTGCAAGATGTGTCTTCCTCCTTAACTTTTTCCCCTGCTTTTGCAACATCTGTGAGCTCTTGTTTTACCCTCTTTTGGTCCTTTTCCCTGCACTTGATACAATCCTGGTCCATCTCCATGTAGTCACTAATTTCTCAAATTTCCCAAATTTTTTTTTTTCCTCCTCCAAATGCAATTCCTTTCATGGTATCTCCATTCCGGTGTGTTTCTAAGTCCTTCTTATCTGTTTTGGCCTTAAGCAGGGATCCATTTTCCAAGCTTTGCTGCATGGGCCTGCACTTGATGGCATATGGCCTGCATTTGATGGCTTTGACTTTGGGCAAGATTTTTTTTTTTTTTTTTAAAGTGTCCATGCCATGTCCCTCATATCTTCCCTTCCACGTTGTGTCTTCCTCCCTAACTTTTCCCCCTGCTTTTGCAACATCTCTCTGCTTAGTTTTGGCCTCCTTTGGTCCTTTGCACTGCAGCTCATTTCCTCACAGAGCAGTTTTGGAGGACAACACATCTCCCAATTTTCTGGAGTTTTTGGGGTTTTTTTCAATTGCATTTCATTTGATCCTATCTCCTTTCCAGAGTGTTTGTAAGCCTTTCTTTTTGGGTTCGCAAGATTCCCTTTCCCTTCCCGAAAGGAAATGAAATTTCCTTTCGGGAAGGGAAAGGGAATCTTGCGATTTCAATGGGGACCACTAGAGGAATCTTTGCAGCATGTGCCTGCACTTGATGGCATGCCATGCCTTTTGATGGCTTTGACTTTGGGCAAGATTTTTTTTCTTTTTTTTTTTTTTAATAAGTATCTATGCCATATTCCTCCTATCTTTCCCTCCAAGCTGTGTCTTCCTCCTTAACTTTTCCCCCTGCTTTTGCAGCATCTGTGAGCTCTTGTTTTACCCTCTTTTGGTCCTTTTCCCTGCACTTGATAAAATCCTGGTCCATCTTCTTGTAGTCACTAATTTCCCAAATTTCCCAAATTTTATTTTTTCCTCCTCCAAATGCAATTCCTTTCATGGTATCTCCATTCCAGTGTGTTTCTAAGTCCTTCTTATCTGTTTTGGCCTTAAGCAGGGATCCATTTTCCAAGCTTTGCTGCATTTGCCTGCATTTGATGGCATATGGCCTGCATTTGATGGCTTTGACTTTGGGCAAGATTTTTTTTTTTTTCTTTTTTTAACATATCCATGCCATGTCTCTCATATCTTCCCCTGCAAGATGTGTCTTCCTCCTTAACTTTTTCCCCTGCTTTTGCAACATCTGTGAGCTCTTGTTTTACCCTCTTTTGGTCCTTTTCCCTGCACTTGATACAATCCTGGTCCATCTCCATGTAGTCACTAATTTCTCAAATTTCCCAAATTTTGTTTTTTCCTCCTCCAAATGCAATTCCTTTCATGGTATCTCCATTCCGGTGTGTTTCTAAGTCCTTCTTATCTGTTTTGGCCTTAAGCAGGGATCCATTTTCCAAGCTTTGCTGCATGGGCCTGCACTTGATGGCATATGGCCTGCATTTGATGGCTTTGACTTTGGGCAAGTTTTTTTTTTTTTTTTTTTAAAGTGTCCATGCCATGTCCCTCATATCTTCCCTTCCACGTTGTGTCTTCCTCCCTAACTTTTCCCCCTGCTTTTGCAACATCTCTCTGCTTAGTTTTGGCCTCCTTTGGTCCTTTGCACTGCAGCTCATTTCCTCACAGAGCAGTTTTGGAGGACAACACATCTCCCAATTTTCTGGAGTTTTTGGGGTTTTTTTCAATTGCATTTCATTTGATCCTATCTCCTTTCCAGAGTGTTTGTAAGCCTTTCTTTTTGGGTTCGCAAGATTCCCTTTCCCTTCCCGAAAGGAAATTTCATTTCCTTTCGGGAAGGGAAAGGGAATCTTGCGATTTCAATGGGGACCACTAGAGGAATCTTTGCAGCATGTGCCTGCACTTGATGGCATGCCATGCCTTTTGATGGCTTTGACTTTGGGCAAGATTTTTTTTCTTTTTTTTTTTTTAATAAGTATCTATGCCATATTCCTCCTATCTTTCCCTCCAAGCTGTGTCTTCCTCCTTAACTTTTCCCCCTGCTTTTGCAGCATCTGTGAGCTCTTGTTTTACCCTCTTTTGGTCCTTTTCCCTGCACTTGATAAAATCCTGGTCCATCTTCTTGTAGTCACTAATTTCCCAAATTTCCCAAATTTTATTTTTTCCTCCTCCAAATGCAATTCCTTTCATGGTATCTCCATTCCAGTGTGTTTCTAAGTCCTTCTTATCTGTTTTGGCCTTAAGCAGGGATCCATTTTCCAAGCTTTGCTGCATTTGCCTGCATTTGATGGCATATGGCCTGCATTTGATGGCTTTGACTTTGGGCAAGATTTTTTTTTTTTTCTTTTTTTAACATATCCATGCCATGTCTCTCATATCTTCCCCTGCAAGATGTGTCTTCCTCCTTAACTTTTTCCCCTGCTTTTGCAACATCTGTGAGCTCTTGTTTTACCCTCTTTTGGTCCTTTTCCCTGCACTTGATACAATCCTGGTCCATCTCCATGTAGTCACTAATTTCTCAAATTTCCCAAATTTTTTTTTTTCCTCCTCCAAATGCAATTCCTTTCATGGTATCTCCATTCCGGTGTGTTTCTAAGTCCTTCTTATCTGTTTTGGCCTTAAGCAGGGATCCATTTTCCAAGCTTTGCTGCATGGGCCTGCACTTGATGGCATATGGCCTGCATTTGATGGCTTTGACTTTGGGCAAGATTTTTTTTTTTTTTTTTAAAGTGTCCATGCCATGTCCCTCATATCTTCCCTTCCACGTTGTGTCTTCCTCCCTAACTTTTCCCCCTGCTTTTGCAACATCTCTCTGCTTAGTTTTGGCCTCCTTTGGTCCTTTGCACTGCAGCTCATTTCCTCACAGAGCAGTTTTGGAGGACAACACATCTCCCAATTTTCTGGAGTTTTTGGGGTTTTTTTCAATTGCATTTCATTTGATCCTATCTCCTTTCCAGAGTGTTTGTAAGCCTTTCTTTTTGGGTTCGCAAGATTCCCTTTCCCTTCCCGAAAGGAAATGAAATTTCCTTTCGGGAAGGGAAAGGGAATCTTGCGATTTCAATGGGGACCACTAGAGGAATCTTTGCAGCATGTGCCTGCACTTGTTGGCATGCCATGCCTTTTGATGGCTTTGACTTTGGGCAAGATTTTTTTTCTTTTTTTTTTTTTAATAAGTATCTATGCCATATTCCTCCTATCTTTCCCTCCAAGCTGTGTCTTCCTCCTTAACTTTTCCCCCTGCTTTTGCAGCATCTGTGAGCTCTTGTTTTACCCTCTTTTGGTCCTTTTCCCTGCACTTGATAAAATCCTGGTCCATCTTCTTGTAGTCACTAATTTCCCAAATTTCCCAAATTTTATTTTTTCCTCCTCCAAATGCAATTCCTTTCATGGTATCTCCATTCCAGTGTGTTTCTAAGTCCTTCTTATCTGTTTTGGCCTTAAGCAGGGATCCATTTTCCAAGCTTTGCTGCATTTGCCTGCATTTGATGGCATATGGCCTGCATTTGATGGCTTTGACTTTGGGCAAGATTTTTTTTTTTTTCTTTTTTTAACATATCCATGCCATGTCTCTCATATCTTCCCCTGCAAGATGTGTCTTCCTCCTTAACTTTTTCCCCTGCTTTTGCAACATCTGTGAGCTCTTGTTTTACCCTCTTTTGGTCCTTTTCCCTGCACTTGATACAATCCTGGTCCATCTCCATGTAGTCACTAATTTCTCAAATTTCCCAAATTTTTTTTTTTCCTCCTCCAAATGCAATTCCTTTCATGGTATCTCCATTCCGGTGTGTTTCTAAGTCCTTCTTATCTGTTTTGGCCTTAAGCAGGGATCCATTTTCCAAGCTTTGCTGCATGGGCCTGCATTTGATGGCTTTGACTTTGGGCAAGATTTTTTTTTTTTTTTTTAAAGTGTCCATGCCATGTCCCTCATATCTTCCCTTCCACGTTGTGTCTTCCTCCCTAACTTTTCCCCCTGCTTTTGCAACATCTCTCTGCTTAGTTTTGGCCTCCTTTGGTCCTTTGCACTGCAGCTCATTTCCTCACAGAGCAGTTTTGGAGGACAACACATCTCCCAATTTTCTGGAGTTTTTGGGGTTTTTTTCAATTGCATTTCATTTGATCCTATCTCCTTTCCAGAGTGTTTGTAAGCCTTTCTTTTTGGGTTCGCAAGATTCCCTTTCCCTTCCCGAAAGGAAATTTCATTTCCTTTCGGGAAGGGAAAGGGAATCTTGCGATTTCAATGGGGACCACTAGAGGAATCTTTGCAGCATGTGCCTGCACTTGATGGCATGCCATGCCTTTTGATGGCTTTGACTTTGGGCAAGATTTTTTTTCTTTTTTTTTTTTAATAAGTATCTATGCCATATTCCTCCTATCTTTCCCTCCAAGCTGTGTCTTCCTCCTTAACTTTTCCCCCTGCTTTTGCAGCATCTGTGAGCTCTTGTTTTACCCTCTTTTGGTCCTTTTCCCTGCACTTGATAAAATCCTGGTCCATCTTCTTGTAGTCACTAATTTCCCAAATTTCCCAAATTTTATTTTTTCCTCCTCCAAATGCAATTCCTTTCATGGTATCTCCATTCCAGTGTGTTTCTAAGTCCTTCTTATCTGTTTTGGCCTTAAGCAGGGATCCATTTTCCAAGCTTTGCTGCATTTGCCTGCATTTGATGGCATATGGCCTGCATTTGATGGCTTTGACTTTGGGCAAGATTTTTTTTTTTTTCTTTTTTTAACATATCCATGCCATGTCTCTCATATCTTCCCCTGCAAGATGTGTCTTCCTCCTTAACTTTTTCCCCTGCTTTTGCAACATCTGTGAGCTCTTGTTTTACCCTCTTTTGGTCCTTTTCCCTGCACTTGATACAATCCTGGTCCATCTCCATGTAGTCACTAATTTCTCAAATTTCCCAAATTTTGTTTTTTCCTCCTCCAAATGCAATTCCTTTCATGGTATCTCCATTCCGGTGTGTTTCTAAGTCCTTCTTATCTGTTTTGGCCTTAAGCAGGGATCCATTTTCCAAGCTTTGCTGCATGGGCCTGCACTTGATGGCATATGGCCTGCATTTGATGGCTTTGACTTTGGGCAAGTTTTTTTTTTTTTTTTTTTAAAGTGTCCATGCCATGTCCCTCATATCTTCCCTTCCACGTTGTGTCTTCCTCCCTAACTTTTCCCCCTGCTTTTGCAACATCTCTCTGCTTAGTTTTGGCCTCCTTTGGTCCTTTGCACTGCAGCTCATTTCCTCACAGAGCAGTTTTGGAGGACAACACATCTCCCAATTTTCTGGAGTTTTTGGGGTTTTTTTCAATTGCATTTCATTTGATCCTCTCTCCTTTCCAGAGTGTTTGTAAGCCTTTCTTTTTGGGTTCGCAAGATTCCCTTTCCCTTCCCGAAAGGAAATGAAATTTCCTTTCGGGAAGGGAAAGGGAATCTTGCGATTTCAATGGGGACCACTAGAGGAATCTTTGCAGCATGTGCCTGCACTTGATGGCATGCCATGCCTTTTGATGGCTTTGACTTTGGGCAAGATTTTTTTTCTTTTTTTTTTTTTAATAAGTATCTATGCCATATTCCTCCTATCTTTCCCTCCAAGCTGTGTCTTCCTCCTTAACTTTTCCCCCTGCTTTTGCAGCATCTGTGAGCTCTTGTTTTACCCTCTTTTGGTCCTTTTCCCTGCACTTGATAAAATCCTGGTCCATCTTCTTGTAGTCACTAATTTCCCAAATTTCCCAAATTTTTTTTTTTCCTCCTCCAAATGCAATTCCTTTCATGGTATCTCCATTCCAGTGTGTTTCTAAGTCCTTCTTATCTGTTTTGGCCTTAAGCAGGGATCCATTTTCCAAGCTTTGCTGCATTTGCCTGCATTTGATGGCATATGGCCTGCATTTGATGGCTTTGACTTTGGGCAAGATTTTTTTTTTTTTCTTTTTTTAACATATCCATGCCATGTCTCTCATATCTTCCCCTGCAAGATGTGTCTTCCTCCTTAACTTTTTCCCCTGCTTTTGCAACATCTGTGAGCTCTTGTTTTACCCTCTTTTGGTCCTTTTCCCTGCACTTGATACAATCCTGGTCCATCTCCATGTAGTCACTAATTTCTCAAATTTCCCAAATTTTTTTTTTTCCTCCTCCAAATGCAATTCCTTTCATGGTATCTCCATTCCGGTGTGTTTCTAAGTCCTTCTTATCTGTTTTGGCCTTAAGCAGGGATCCATTTTCCAAGCTTTGCTGCATGGGCCTGCACTTGATGGCATATGGCCTGCATTTGATGGCTTTGACTTTGGGCAAGATTTTTTTTTTTTTTTTTAAAGTGTCCATGCCATGTCCCTCATATCTTCCCTTCCACGTTGTGTCTTCCTCCCTAACTTTTCCCCCTGCTTTTGCAACATCTCTCTGCTTAGTTTTGGCCTCCTTTGGTCCTTTGCACTGCAGCTCATTTCCTCACAGAGCAGTTTTGGAGGACAACACATCTCCCAATTTTCTGGAGTTTTTGGGGTTTTTTTCAATTGCATTTCATTTGATCCTATCTCCTTTCCAGAGTGTTTGTAAGCCTTTCTTTTTGGGTTCGCAAGATTCCCTTTCCCTTCCCGAAAGGAAATGAAATTTCCTTTCGGGAAGGGAAAGGGAATCTTGCGATTTCAATGGGGACCACTAGAGGAATCTTTGCAGCATGTGCCTGCACTTGATGGCATGCCATGCCTTTTGATGGCTTTGACTTTGGGCAAGATTTTTTTTCTTTTTTTTTTTTAATAAGTATCTATGCCATATTCCTCCTATCTTTCCCTCCAAGCTGTGTCTTCCTCCTTAACTTTTCCCCCTGCTTTTGCAGCATCTGTGAGCTCTTGTTTTACCCTCTTTTGGTCCTTTTCCCTGCACTTGATAAAATCCTGGTCCATCTTCTTGTAGTCACTAATTTCCCAAATTTCCCAAATTTTTTTTTTTCCTCCTCCAAATGCAATTCCTTTCATGGTATCTCCATTCCAGTGTGTTTCTAAGTCCTTCTTATCTGTTTTGGCCTTAAGCAGGGATCAATTTTCCAAGCTTTGCTGCATTTGCCTGCATTTGATGGCATATGGCCTGCATTTGATGGCTTTGACTTTGGGCAAGATTTTTTTTTTTTTCTTTTTTTAACATATCCATGCCATGTCTCTCATATCTTCCCCTGCAAGATGTGTCTTCCTCCTTAACTTTTTCCCCTGCTTTTGCAACATCTGTGAGCTCTTGTTTTACCCTCTTTTGGTCCTTTTCCCTGCACTTGATACAATCCTGGTCCATCTCCATGTAGTCACTAATTTCTCAAATTTCCCAAATTTTTTTTTTTCCTCCTCCAAATGCAATTCCTTTCATGGTATCTCCATTCCGGTGTGTTTCTAAGTCCTTCTTATCTGTTTTGGCCTTAAGCAGGGATCCATTTTCCAAGCTTTGCTGCATGGGCCTGCACTTGATGGCATATGGCCTGCATTTGATGGCTTTGACCTTGGGCAAGATTTTTTTTTTTTTTTTTAAAGTGTCCATGCCATGTCCCTCATATCTTCCCTTCCACGTTGTGTCTTCCTCCCTAACTTTTCCCCCTGCTTTTGCAACATCTCTCTGCTTAGTTTTGGCCCCCTTTGGTCCTTTGCACTGCAGCTCATTTCCTCACAGAGCAGTTTTGGAGGACAACACATCTCCCAATTTTCTGGAGTTTTTGGGGTTTTTTTCAATTGCATTTCATTTGATCCTATCTCCTTTCCAGAGTGTTTGTAAGCCTTTCTTTTTGGGTTCGCAAGATTCCCTTTCCCTTCCCGAAAGGAAATTTCATTTCCTTTCGGGAAGGGAAAGGGAATCTTGCGATTTCAATGGGGACCACTAGAGGAATCTTTGCAGCATGTGCCTGCACTTGATGGCATGCCATGCCTTTTGATGGCTTTGACTTTGGGCAAGATTTTTTTTCTTTTTTTTTTTTAATAAGTATCTATGCCATATTCCTCCTATCTTTCCCTCCAAGCTGTGTCTTCCTCCTTAACTTTTCCCCCTGCTTTTGCAGCATCTGTGAGCTCTTGTTTTACCCTCTTTTGGTCCTTTTCCCTGCACTTGATAAAATCCTGGTCCATCTTCTTGTAGTCACTAATTTCCCAAATTTCCCAAATTTTTTTTTTTCCTCCTCCAAATGCAATTCCTTTCATGGTATCTCCATTCCAGTGTGTTTCTAAGTCCTTCTTATCTGTTTTGGCCTTAAGCAGGGATCCATTTTCCAAGCTTTGCTGCATTTGCCTGCATTTGATGGCATATGGCCTGCATTTGATGGCTTTGACTTTGGGCAAGATTTTTTTTTTTTCTTTTTTTAACATATCCATGCCATGTCTCTCATATCTTCCCCTGCAAGATGTGTCTTCCTCCTTAACTTTTTCCCCTGCTTTTGCAACATCTGTGAGCTCTTGTTTTACCCTCTTTTGGTCCTTTTCCCTGCACTTGATACAATCCTGGTCCATCTCCATGTAGTCACTAATTTCTCAAATTTCCCAAATTTTTTTTTTTCCTCCTCCAAATGCAATTCCTTTCATGGTATCTCCATTCCGGTGTGTTTCTAAGTCCTTCTTATCTGTTTTGGCCTTAAGCAGGGATCCATTTTCCAAGCTTTGCTGCATGGGCCTGCACTTGATGGCATATGGCCTGCATTTGATGGCTTTGACTTTGGGCAAGATTTTTTTTTTTTTTTTTTAAAGTGTCCATGCCATGTCCCTCATATCTTCCCTTCCACGTTGTGTCTTCCTCCCTAACTTTTCCCCCTGCTTTTGCAACATCTCTCTGCTTAGTTTTGGCCTCCTTTGGTCCTTTGCACTGCAGCTCATTTCCTCACAGAGCAGTTTTGGAGGACAACACATCTCCCAATTTTCTGGAGTTTTTGGGGTTTTTTTCAATTGCATTTCATTTGATCCTATCTCCTTTCCAGAGTGTTTGTAAGCCTTTCTTTTTGGGTTCGCAAGATTCCCTTTCCCTTCCCGAAAGGAAATGAAATTTCCTTTCGGGAAGGGAAAGGGAATCTTGCGATTTCAATGGGGACCACTAGAGGAATCTTTGCAGCATGTGCCTGCACTTGATGGCATGCCATGCCTTTTGATGGCTTTGACTTTGGGCAAGATTTTTTTTCTTTTTTTTTTTTAATAAGTATCTATGCCATATTCCTCCTATCTTTCCCTCCAAGCTGTGTCTTCCTCCTTAACTTTTCCCCCTGCTTTTGCAGCATCTGTGAGCTCTTGTTTTACCCTCTTTTGGTCCTTTTCCCTGCACTTGATAAAATCCTGGTCCATCTTCTTGTAGTCACTAATTTCCCAAATTTCCCAAATTTTATTTTTTCCTCCTCCAAATGCAATTCCTTTCATGGTATCTCCATTCCAGTGTGTTTCTAAGTCCTTCTTATCTGTTTTGGCCTTAAGCAGGGATCCATTTTCCAAGCTTTGCTGCATTTGCCTGCATTTGATGGCATATGGCCTGCATTTGATGGCTTTGACTTTGGGCAAGATTTTTTTTTTTTTCTTTTTTTAACATATCCATGCCATGTCTCTCATATCTTCCCCTGCAAGATGTGTCTTCCTCCTTAACTTTTTCCCCTGCTTTTGCAACATCTGTGAGCTCTTGTTTTACCCTCTTTTGGTCCTTTTCCCTGCACTTGATACAATCCTGGTCCATCTCCATGTAGTCACTAATTTCTCAAATTTCCCAAATTTTTTTTTTTCCTCCTCCAAATGCAATTCCTTTCATGGTATCTCCATTCCGGTGTGTTTCTAAGTCCTTCTTATCTGTTTTGGCCTTAAGCAGGGATCCATTTTCCAAGCTTTGCTGCATGGGCCTGCACTTGATGGCATATGGCCTGCATTTGATGGCTTTGACTTTGGGCAAGATTTTTTTTTTTTTTTTTAAAGTGTCCATGCCATGTCCCTCATATCTTCCCTTCCACGTTGTGTCTTCCTCCCTAACTTTTCCCCCTGCTTTTGCAACATCTCTCTGCTTAGTTTTGGCCTCCTTTGGTCCTTTGCACTGCAGCTCATTTCCTCACAGAGCAGTTTTGGAGGACAACACATCTCCCAATTTTCTGGAGTTTTTGGGGTTTTTTTCAATTGCATTTCATTTGATCCTATCTCCTTTCCAGAGTGTTTGTAAGCCTTTCTTTTTGGGTTCGCAAGATTCCCTTTCCCTTCCCGAAAGGAAATGAAATTTCCTTTCGGGAAGGGAAAGGGAATCTTGCGATTTCAATGGGGACCACTAGAGGAATCTTTGCAGCATGTGCCTGCACTTGATGGCATGCCATGCCTTTTGATGGCTTTGACTTTGGGCAAGATTTTTTTTCTTTTTTTTTTTTAATAAGTATCTATGCCATATTCCTCCTATCTTTCCCTCCAAGCTGTGTCTTCCTCCTTAACTTTTCCCCCTGCTTTTGCAGCATCTGTGAGCTCTTGTTTTACCCTCTTTTGGTCCTTTTCCCTGCACTTGATAAAATCCTGGTCCATCTTCTTGTAGTCACTAATTTCCCAAATTTCCCAAATTTTTTTTTTTCCTCCTCCAAATGCAATTCCTTTCATGGTATCTCCATTCCAGTGTGTTTCTAAGTCCTTCTTATCTGTTTTGGCCTTAAGCAGGGATCCATTTTCCAAGCTTTGCTGCATTTGCCTGCATTTGATGGCATATGGCCTGCATTTGATGGCTTTGACTTTGGGCAAGATTTTTTTTTTTTTCTTTTTTTAACATATCCATGCCATGTCTCTCATATCTTCCCCTGCAAGATGTGTCTTCCTCCTTAACTTTTTCCCCTGCTTTTGCAACATCTGTGAGCTCTTGTTTTACCCTCTTTTGGTCCTTTTCCCTGCACTTGATACAATCCTGGTCCATCTCCATGTAGTCACTAATTTCTCAAATTTCCCAAATTTTTTTTTTTCCTCCTCCAAATGCAATTCCTTTCATGGTATCTCCATTCCGGTGTGTTTCTAAGTCCTTCTTATCTGTTTTGGCCTTAAGCAGGGATCCATTTTCCAAGCTTTGCTGCATGGGCCTGCACTTGATGGCATATGGCCTGCATTTGATGGCTTTGACCTTGGGCAAGATTTTTTTTTTTTTTTTTAAAGTGTCCATGCCATGTCCCTCATATCTTCCCTTCCACGTTGTGTCTTCCTCCCTAACTTTTCCCCCTGCTTTTGCAACATCTCTCTGCTTAGTTTTGGCCCCCTTTGGTCCTTTGCACTGCAGCTCATTTCCTCACAGAGCAGTTTTGGAGGACAACACATCTCCCAATTTTCTGGAGTTTTTGGGGTTTTTTTCAATTGCATTTCATTTGATCCTATCTCCTTTCCAGAGTGTTTGTAAGCCTTTCTTTTTGGGTTCGCAAGATTCCCTTTCCCTTCCCGAAAGGAAATTTCATTTCCTTTCGGGAAGGGAAAGGGAATCTTGCGATTTCAATGGGGACCACTAGAGGAATCTTTGCAGCATGTGCCTGCACTTGATGGCATGCCATGCCTTTTGATGGCTTTGACTTTGGGCAAGATTTTTTTTCTTTTTTTTTTTTAATAAGTATCTATGCCATATTCCTCCTATCTTTCCCTCCAAGCTGTGTCTTCCTCCTTAACTTTTCCCCCTGCTTTTGCAGCATCTGTGAGCTCTTGTTTTACCCTCTTTTGGTCCTTTTCCCTGCACTTGATAAAATCCTGGTCCATCTTCTTGTAGTCACTAATTTCCCAAATTTCCCAAATTTTTTTTTTTCCTCCTCCAAATGCAATTCCTTTCATGGTATCTCCATTCCAGTGTGTTTCTAAGTCCTTCTTATCTGTTTTGGCCTTAAGCAGGGATCCATTTTCCAAGCTTTGCTGCATTTGCCTGCATTTGATGGCATATGGCCTGCATTTGATGGCTTTGACTTTGGGCAAGATTTTTTTTTTTTCTTTTTTTAACATATCCATGCCATGTCTCTCATATCTTCCCCTGCAAGATGTGTCTTCCTCCTTAACTTTTTCCCCTGCTTTTGCAACATCTGTGAGCTCTTGTTTTACCCTCTTTTGGTCCTTTTCCCTGCACTTGATACAATCCTGGTCCATCTCCATGTAGTCACTAATTTCTCAAATTTCCCAAATTTTTTTTTTTCCTCCTCCAAATGCAATTCCTTTCATGGTATCTCCATTCCGGTGTGTTTCTAAGTCCTTCTTATCTGTTTTGGCCTTAAGCAGGGATCCATTTTCCAAGCTTTGCTGCATGGGCCTGCACTTGATGGCATATGGCCTGCATTTGATGGCTTTGACTTTGGGCAAGATTTTTTTTTTTTTTTTTTAAAGTGTCCATGCCATGTCCCTCATATCTTCCCTTCCACGTTGTGTCTTCCTCCCTAACTTTTCCCCCTGCTTTTGCAACATCTCTCTGCTTAGTTTTGGCCTCCTTTGGTCCTTTGCACTGCAGCTCATTTCCTCACAGAGCAGTTTTGGAGGACAACACATCTCCCAATTTTCTGGAGTTTTTGGGGTTTTTTTCAATTGCATTTCATTTGATCCTATCTCCTTTCCAGAGTGTTTGTAAGCCTTTCTTTTTGGGTTCGCAAGATTCCCTTTCCCTTCCCGAAAGGAAATGAAATTTCCTTTCGGGAAGGGAAAGGGAATCTTGCGATTTCAATGGGGACCACTAGAGGAATCTTTGCAGCATGTGCCTGCACTTGATGGCATGCCATGCCTTTTGATGGCTTTGACTTTGGGCAAGATTTTTTTTCTTTTTTTTTTTTAATAAGTATCTATGCCATATTCCTCCTATCTTTCCCTCCAAGCTGTGTCTTCCTCCTTAACTTTTCCCCCTGCTTTTGCAGCATCTGTGAGCTCTTGTTTTACCCTCTTTTGGTCCTTTTCCCTGCACTTGATAAAATCCTGGTCCATCTTCTTGTAGTCACTAATTTCCCAAATTTCCCAAATTTTATTTTTTCCTCCTCCAAATGCAATTCCTTTCATGGTATCTCCATTCCAGTGTGTTTCTAAGTCCTTCTTATCTGTTTTGGCCTTAAGCAGGGATCCATTTTCCAAGCTTTGCTGCATTTGCCTGCATTTGATGGCATATGGCCTGCATTTGATGGCTTTGACTTTGGGCAAGATTTTTTTTTTTTTCTTTTTTTAACATATCCATGCCATGTCTCTCATATCTTCCCCTGCAAGATGTGTCTTCCTCCTTAACTTTTTCCCCTGCTTTTGCAACATCTGTGAGCTCTTGTTTTACCCTCTTTTGGTCCTTTTCCCTGCACTTGATACAATCCTGGTCCATCTCCATGTAGTCACTAATTTCTCAAATTTCCCAAATTTTGTTTTTTCCTCCTCCAAATGCAATTCCTTTCATGGTATCTCCATTCCGGTGTGTTTCTAAGTCCTTCTTATCTGTTTTGGCCTTAAGCAGGGATCCATTTTCCAAGCTTTGCTGCATGGGCCTGCACTTGATGGCATATGGCCTGCATTTGATGGCTTTGACTTTGGGCAAGTTTTTTTTTTTTTTTTTTTAAAGTGTCCATGCCATGTCCCTCATATCTTCCCTTCCACGTTGTGTCTTCCTCCCTAACTTTTCCCCCTGCTTTTGCAACATCTCTCTGCTTAGTTTTGGCCTCCTTTGGTCCTTTGCACTGCAGCTCATTTCCTCACAGAGCAGTTTTGGAGGACAACACATCTCCCAATTTTCTGGAGTTTTTGGGGTTTTTTTCAATTGCATTTCATTTGATCCTATCTCCTTTCCAGAGTGTTTGTAAGCCTTTCTTTTTGGGTTCGCAAGATTCCCTTTCCCTTCGCGAAAGGAAATTTCATTTCCTTTCGGGAAGGGAAAGGGAATCTTGCGATTTCAATGGGGACCACTAGAGGAATCTTTGCAGCATGTGCCTGCACTTGATGGCATGCCATGCCTTTTGATGGCTTTGACTTTGGGCAAGATTTTTTTTCTTTTTTTTTTTTAATAAGTATCTATGCCATATTCCTCCTATCTTTCCCTCCAAGCTGTGTCTTCCTCCTTAACTTTTCCCCCTGCTTTTGCAGCATCTGTGAGCTCTTGTTTTACCCTCTTTTGGTCCTTTTCCCTGCACTTGATAAAATCCTGGTCCATCTTCTTGTAGTCACTAATTTCCCAAATTTCCCAAATTTTTTTTTTTCCTCCTCCAAATGCAATTCCTTTCATGGTATCTCCATTCCAGTGTGTTTCTAAGTCCTTCTTATCTGTTTTGGCCTTAAGCAGGGATCCATTTTCCAAGCTTTGCTGCATTTGCCTGCATTTGATGGCATATGGCCTGCATTTGATGGCTTTGACTTTGGGCAAGATTTTTTTTTTTTTCTTTTTTTAACATATCCATGCCATGTCTCTCATATCTTCCCCTGCAAGATGTGTCTTCCTCCTTAACTTTTTCCCCTGCTTTTGCAACATCTGTGAGCTCTTGTTTTACCCTCTTTTGGTCCTTTTCCCTGCACTTGATACAATCCTGGTCCATCTTCTTGTAGTCACTAATTTCCCAAATTTCCCAAATTTTATTTTTTCCTCCTCCAAATGCAATTCCTTTCATGGTATCTCCATTCCAGTGTGTTTCTAAGTCCTTCTTATCTGTTTTGGCCTTAAGCAGGGATCCATTTTCCAAGCTTTGCTGCATTTGCCTGCATTTGATGGCATATGGCCTGCATTTGATGGCTTTGACTTTGGGCAAGATTTTTTTTTTTTTCTTTTTTTAACATATCCATGCCATGTCTCTCATATCTTCCCCTGCAAGATGTGTCTTCCTCCTTAACTTTTTCCCCTGCTTTTGCAACATCTGTGAGCTCTTGTTTTACCCTCTTTTGGTCCTTTTCCCTGCACTTGATACAATCCTGGTCCATCTCCATGTAGTCACTAATTTCTCAAATTTCCCAAATTTTTTTTTTTCCTCCTCCAAATGCAATTCCTTTCATGGTATCTCCATTCCGGTGTGTTTCTAAGTCCTTCTTATCTGTTTTGGCCTTAAGCAGGGATCCATTTTCCAAGCTTTGCTGCATGGGCCTGCACTTGATGGCATATGGCCTGCATTTGATGGCTTTGACTTTGGGCAAGATTTTTTTTTTTTTTTTTAAAGTGTCCATGCCATGTCCCTCATATCTTCCCTTCCACGTTGTGTCTTCCTCCCTAACTTTTCCCCCTGCTTTTGCAACATCTCTCTGCTTAGTTTTGGCCTCCTTTGGTCCTTTGCACTGCAGCTCATTTCCTCACAGAGCAGTTTTGGAGGACAACACATCTCCCAATTTTCTGGAGTTTTTGGGGTTTTTTTCAATTGCATTTCATTTGATCCTATCTCCTTTCCAGAGTGTTTGTAAGCCTTTCTTTTTGGGTTCGCAAGATTCCCTTTCCCTTCCCGAAAGGAAATGAAATTTCCTTTCGGGAAGGGAAAGGGAATCTTGCGATTTCAATGGGGACCACTAGAGGAATCTTTGCAGCATGTGCCTGCACTTGTTGGCATGCCATGCCTTTTGATGGCTTTGACTTTGGGCAAGATTTTTTTTCTTTTTTTTTTTTTAATAAGTATCTATGCCATATTCCTCCTATCTTTCCCTCCAAGCTGTGTCTTCCTCCTTAACTTTTCCCCCTGCTTTTGCAGCATCTGTGAGCTCTTGTTTTACCCTCTTTTGGTCCTTTTCCCTGCACTTGATAAAATCCTGGTCCATCTTCTTGTAGTCACTAATTTCCCAAATTTCCCAAATTTTTTTTTTTCCTCCTCCAAATGCAATTCCTTTCATGGTATCTCCATTCCAGTGTGTTTCTAAGTCCTTCTTATCTGTTTTGGCCTTAAGCAGGGATCCATTTTCCAAGCTTTGCTGCATTTGCCTGCATTTGATGGCATATGGCCTGCATTTGATGGCTTTGACTTTGGGCAAGATTTTTTTTTTTTTCTTTTTTTAACATATCCATGCCATGTCTCTCATATCTTCCCCTGCAAGATGTGTCTTCCTCCTTAAGTTTTTCCCCTGCTTTTGCAACATCTGTGAGCTCTTGTTTTACCCTCTTTTGGTCCTTTTCCCTGCACTTGATACAATCCTGGTCCATCTCCATGTAGTCACTAATTTCTCAAATTTCCCAAATTTTTTTTTTTCCTCCTCCAAATGCAATTCCTTTCATGGTATCTCCATTCCGGTGTGTTTCTAAGTCCTTCTTATCTGTTTTGGCCTTAAGCAGGGATCCATTTTCCAAGCTTTGCTGCATGGGCCTGCACTTGATGGCATATGGCCTGCATTTGATGGCTTTGACTTTGGGCAAGATTTTTTTTTTTTTTTTTTAAAGTGTCCATGCCATGTCCCTCATATCTTCCCTTCCACGTTGTGTCTTCCTCCCTAACTTTTCCCCCTGCTTTTGCAACATCTCTCTGCTTAGTTTTGGCCTCCTTTGGTCCTTTGCACTGCAGCTCATTTCCTCACAGAGCAGTTTTGGAGGACAACACATCTCCCAATTTTCTGGAGTTTTTGGGGTTTTTTTCAATTGCATTTCATTTGATCCTATCTCCTTTCCAGAGTGTTTGTAAGCCTTTCTTTTTGGGTTCGCAAGATTCCCTTTCCCTTCCCGAAAGGAAATGAAATTTCCTTTCGGGAAGGGAAAGGGAATCTTGCGATTTCAATGGGGACCACTAGAGGAATCTTTGCAGCATGTGCCTGCACTTGATGGCATGCCATGCCTTTTGATGGCTTTGACTTTGGGCAAGATTTTTTTTCTTTTTTTTTTTTTAATAAGTATCTATGCCATATTCCTCCTATCTTTCCCTCCAAGCTGTGTCTTCCTCCTTAACTTTTCCCCCTGCTTTTGCAGCATCTGTGAGCTCTTGTTTTACCCTCTTTTGGTCCTTTTCCCTGCACTTGATAAAATCCTGGTCCATCTCCTTGTAGTCACTAATTTCCCAAATTTCCCAAATTTTTTTTTTTCCTCCTCCAAATGCAATTCCTTTCATGGTATCTCCATTCCAGTGTGTTTCTAAGTCCTTCTTATCTGTTTTGGCCTTAAGCAGGGATCCATTTTCCAAGCTTTGCTGCATTTGCCTGCATTTGATGGCATATGGCCTGCATTTGATGGCTTTGACTTTGGGCAAGATTTTTTTTTTTTTCTTTTTTTAACATATCCATGCCATGTCTCTCATATCTTCCCCTGCAAGATGTGTCTTCCTCCTTAACTTTTTCCCCTGCTTTTGCAACATCTGTGAGCTCTTGTTTTACCCTCTTTTGGTCCTTTTCCCTGCACTTGATACAATCCTGGTCCATCTCCATGTAGTCACTAATTTCTCAAATTTCCCAAATTTTTTTTTTTCCTCCTCCAAATGCAATTCCTTTCATGGTATCTCCATTCCGGTGTGTTTCTAAGTCCTTCTTATCTGTTTTGGCCTTAAGCAGGGATCCATTTTCCAAGCTTTGCTGCATGGGCCTGCACTTGATGGCATATGGCCTGCATTTGATGGCTTTGACTTTGGGCAAGATTTTTTTTTTTTTTTTTAAAGTGTCCATGCCATGTCCCTCATATCTTCCCTTCCACGTTGTGTCTTCCTCCCTAACTTTTCCCCCTGCTTTTGCAACATCTCTCTGCTTAGTTTTGGCCTCCTTTGGTCCTTTGCACTGCAGCTCATTTCCTCACAGAGCAGTTTTGGAGGACAACACATCTCCCAATTTTCTGGAGTTTTTGGGGTTTTTTTCAATTGCATTTCATTTGATCCTATCTCCTTTCCAGAGTGTTTGTAAGCCTTTCTTTTTGGGTTCGCAAGATTCCCTTTCCCTTCCCGAAAGGAAATGAAATTTCCTTTCGGGAAGGGAAAGGGAATCTTGCGATTTCAATGGGGACCACTAGAGGAATCTTTGCAGCATGTGCCTGCACTTGATGGCATGCCATGCCTTTTGATGGCTTTGACTTTGGGCAAGATTTTTTTTCTTTTTTTTTTTTAATAAGTATCTATGCCATATTCCTCCTATCTTTCCCTCCAAGCTGTGTCTTCCTCCTTAACTTTTCCCCCTGCTTTTGCAGCATCTGTGAGCTCTTGTTTTACCCTCTTTTGGTCCTTTTCCCTGCACTTGATAAAATCCTGGTCCATCTCCTTGTAGTCACTAATTTCCCAAATTTCCCAAATTTTATTTTTTCCTCCTCCAAATGCAATTCCTTTCATGGTATCTCCATTCCAGTGTGTTTCTAAGTCCTTCTTATCTGTTTTGGCCTTAAGCAGGGATCCATTTTCCAAGCTTTGCTGCATTTGCCTGCATTTGATGGCATATGGCCTGCATTTGATGGCTTTGACTTTGGGCAAGATTTTTTTTTTTTTCTTTTTTTAACATATCCATGCCATGTCTCTCATATCTTCCCCTGCAAGATGTGTCTTCCTCCTTAACTTTTTCCCCTGCTTTTGCAACATCTGTGAGCTCTTGTTTTACCCTCTTTTGGTCCTTTTCCCTGCACTTGATACAATCCTGGTCCATCTCCATGTAGTCACTAATTTCTCAAATTTCCCAAATTTTTTTTTTTCCTCCTCCAAATGCAATTCCTTTCATGGTATCTCCATTCCGGTGTGTTTCTAAGTCCTTCTTATCTGTTTTGGCCTTAAGCAGGGATCCATTTTCCAAGCTTTGCTGCATGGGCCTGCACTTGATGGCATATGGCCTGCATTTGATGGCTTTGACTTTGGGCAAGATTTTTTTTTTTTTTTTTTTAAAGTGTCCATGCCATGTCCCTCATATCTTCCCTTCCACGTTGTGTCTTCCTCCCTAACTTTTCCCCCTGCTTTTGCAACATCTCTCTGCTTAGTTTTGGCCTCCTTTGGTCCTTTGCACTGCAGCTCATTTCCTCACAGAGCAGTTTTGGAGGACAACACATCTCCCAATTTTCTGGAGTTTTTGGGGTTTTTTTCAATTGCATTTCATTTGATCCTATCTCCTTTCCAGAGTGTTTGTAAGCCTTTCTTTTTGGGTTCGCAAGATTCCCTTTCCCTTCCCGAAAGGAAATTTCATTTCCTTTCGGGAAGGGAAAGGGAATCTTGCGATTTCAATGGGGACCACTAGAGGAATCTTTGCAGCATGTGCCTGCACTTGATGGCATGCCATGCCTTTTGATGGCTTTGACTTTGGGCAAGATTTTTTTTCTTTTTTTTTTTTTAATAAGTATCTATGCCATATTCCTCCTATCTTTCCCTCCAAGCTGTGTCTTCCTCCTTAACTTTTCCCCCTGCTTTTGCAGCATCTGTGAGCTCTTGTTTTACCCTCTTTTGGTCCTTTTCCCTGCACTTGATAAAATCCTGGTCCATCTCCTTGTAGTCACTAATTTCCCAAATTTCCCAAATTTTTTTTTTTCCTCCTCCAAATGCAATTCCTTTCATGGTATCTCCATTCCAGTGTGTTTCTAAGTCCTTCTTATCTGTTTTGGCCTTAAGCAGGGATCCATTTTCCAAGCTTTGCTGCATTTGCCTGCATTTGATGGCATATGGCCTGCATTTGATGGCTTTGACTTTGGGCAAGATTTTTTTTTTTTCTTTTTTTAACATATCCATGCCATGTCTCTCATATCTTCCCCTGCAAGATGTGTCTTCCTCCTTAACTTTTTCCCCTGCTTTTGCAACATCTGTGAGCTCTTGTTTTACCCTCTTTTGGTCCTTTTCCCTGCACTTGATACAATCCTGGTCCATCTCCATGTAGTCACTAATTTCTCAAATTTCCCAAATTTTTTTTTTTCCTCCTCCAAATGCAATTCCTTTCATGGTATCTCCATTCCGGTGTGTTTCTAAGTCCTTCTTATCTGTTTTGGCCTTAAGCAGGGATCAATTTTCCAAGCTTTGCTGCATGTGCCTGCACTTGATGGCATATGGCCTGCATTTGATGGCTTTGACTTTGGGCAAGATTTTTTTTTTTTTTTTTAAAGTGTCCATGCCATGTCCCTCATATCTTCCCTTCCACGTTGTGTCTTCCTCCCTAACTTTTCCCCCTGCTTTTGCAACATCTCTCTGCTTAGTTTTGGCCTCCTTTGGTCCTTTGCACTGCAGCTCATTTCCTCACAGAGCAGTTTTGGAGGACAACACATCTCCCAATTTTCTGGAGTTTTTGGGGTTTTTTTCAATTGCATTTCATTTGATCCTATCTCCTTTCCAGAGTGTTTGTAAGCCTTTCTTTTTGGGTTCGCAAGATTCCCTTTCCCTTCCCGAAAGGAAATTTCATTTCCTTTCGGGAAGGGAAAGGGAATCTTGCGATTTCAATGGGGACCACTAGAGGAATCTTTGCAGCATGTGCCTGCACTTGATGGCATGCCATGCCTTTTGATGGCTTTGACTTTGGGCAAGATTTTTTTTCTTTTTTTTTTTTAATAAGTATCTATGCCATATTCCTCCTATCTTTCCCTCCAAGCTGTGTCTTCCTCCTTAACTTTTCCCCCTGCTTTTGCAGCATCTGTGAGCTCTTGTTTTACCCTCTTTTGGTCCTTTTCCCTGCACTTGATAAAATCCTGGTCCATCTTCTTGTAGTCACTAATTTCCCAAATTTCCCAAATTTTTTTTTTTCCTCCTCCAAATGCAATTCCTTTCATGGTATCTCCATTCCAGTGTGTTTCTAAGTCCTTCTTATCTGTTTTGGCCTTAAGCAGGGATCCATTTTCCAAGCTTTGCTGCATTTGCCTGCATTTGATGGCATATGGCCTGCATTTGATGGCTTTGACTTTGGGCAAGATTTTTTTTTTTTCTTTTTTTAACATATCCATGCCATGTCTCTCATATCTTCCCCTGCAAGATGTGTCGTCCTCCTTAACTTTTTCCCCTGCTTTTGCAACATCTGTGAGCTCTTGTTTTACCCTCTTTTGGTCCTTTTCCCTGCACTTGATACAATCCTGGTCCATCTCCATGTAGTCACTAATTTCTCAAATTTCCCAAATTTTTTTTTTTCCTCCTCCAAATGCAATTCCTTTCATGGTATCTCCATTCCGGTGTGTTTCTAAGTCCTTCTTATCTGTTTTGGCCTTAAGCAGGGATCCATTTTCCAAGCTTTGCTGCATGGGCCTGCACTTGATGGCATATGGCCTGCATTTGATGGCTTTGACTTTGGGCAAGATTTTTTTTTTTTTTTTTAAAGTGTCCATGCCATGTCCCTCATATCTTCCCTTCCACGTTGTGTCTTCCTCCCTAACTTTTCCCCCTGCTTTTGCAACATCTCTCTGCTTAGTTTTGGCCCCCTTTGGTCCTTTGCACTGCAGCTCATTTCCTCACAGAGCAGTTTTGGAGGACAACACATCTCCCAATTTTCTGGAGTTTTTGGGGTTTTTTTCAATTGCATTTCATTTGATCCTATCTCCTTTCCAGAGTGTTTGTAAGCCTTTCTTTTTGGGTTCGCAAGATTCCCTTTCCCTTCGCGAAAGGAAATTTCATTTCCTTTCGGGAAGGGAAAGGGAATCTTGCGATTTCAATGGGGACCACTAGAGGAATCTTTGCAGCATGTGCCTGCACTTGATGGCATGCCATGCCTTTTGATGGCTTTGACTTTGGGCAAGATTTTTTTTCTTTTTTTTTTTTAATAAGTATCTATGCCATATTCCTCCTATCTTTCCCTCCAAGCTGTGTCTTCCTCCTTAACTTTTCCCCCTGCTTTTGCAGCATCTGTGAGCTCTTGTTTTACCCTCTTTTGGTCCTTTTCCCTGCACTTGATAAAATCCTGGTCCATCTTCTTGTAGTCACTAATTTCCCAAATTTCCCAAATTTTATTTTTTCCTCCTCCAAATGCAATTCCTTTCATGGTATCTCCATTCCAGTGTGTTTCTAAGTCCTTCTTATCTGTTTTGGCCTTAAGCAGGGATCCATTTTCCAAGCTTTGCTGCATTTGCCTGCATTTGATGGCATATGGCCTGCATTTGATGGCTTTGACTTTGGGCAAGATTTTTTTTTTTTCTTTTTTTAACATATCCATGCCATGTCTCTCATATCTTCCCCTGCAAGATGTGTCTTCCTCCTTAACTTTTTCCCCTGCTTTTGCAACATCTGTGAGCTCTTGTTTTACCCTCTTTTGGTCCTTTTCCCTGCACTTGATACAATCCTGGTCCATCTCCATGTAGTCACTAATTTCTCAAATTTCCCAAATTTTTTTTTTTCCTCCTCCAAATGCAATTCCTTTCATGGTATCTCCATTCCGGTGTGTTTCTAAGTCCTTCTTATCTGTTTTGGCCTTAAGCAGGGATCCATTTTCCAAGCTTTGCTGCATGGGCCTGCACTTGATGGCATATGGCCTGCATTTGATGGCTTTGACTTTGGGCAAGATTTTTTTTTTTTTTTTTAAAGTGTCCATGCCATGTCCCTCATATCTTCCCTTCCACGTTGTGTCTTCCTCCCTAACTTTTCCCCCTGCTTTTGCAACATCTCTCTGCTTAGTTTTGGCCTCCTTTGGTCCTTTGCACTGCAGCTCATTTCCTCACAGAGCAGTTTTGGAGGACAACACATCTCCCAATTTTCTGGAGTTTTTGGGGTTTTTTTCAATTGCATTTCATTTGATCCTATCTCCTTTCCAGAGTGTTTGTAAGCCTTTCTTTTTGGGTTCGCAAGATTCCCTTTCCCTTCGCGAAAGGAAATTTCATTTCCTTTCGGGAAGGGAAAGGGAATCTTGCGATTTCAATGGGGACCACTAGAGGAATCTTTGCAGCATGTGCCTGCACTTGATGGCATGCCATGCCTTTTGATGGCTTTGACTTTGGGCAAGATTTTTTTTCTTTTTTTTTTTTAATAAGTATCTATGCCATATTCCTCCTATCTTTCCCTCCAAGCTGTGTCTTCCTCCTTAACTTTTCCCCCTGCTTTTGCAGCATCTGTGAGCTCTTGTTTTACCCTCTTTTGGTCCTTTTCCCTGCACTTGATAAAATCCTGGTCCATCTTCTTGTAGTCACTAATTTCCCAAATTTCCCAAATTTTATTTTTTCCTCCTCCAAATGCAATTCCTTTCATGGTATCTCCATTCCAGTGTGTTTCTAAGTCCTTCTTATCTGTTTTGGCCTTAAGCAGGGATCCATTTTCCAAGCTTTGCTGCATTTGCCTGCATTTGATGGCATATGGCCTGCATTTGATGGCTTTGACTTTGGGCAAGATTTTTTTTTTTTTCTTTTTTTAACATATCCATGCCATGTCTCTCATATCTTCCCCTGCAAGATGTGTCTTCCTCCTTAACTTTTTCCCCTGCTTTTGCAACATCTGTGAGCTCTTGTTTTACCCTCTTTTGGTCCTTTTCCCTGCACTTGATACAATCCTGGTCCATCTCCATGTAGTCACTAATTTCTCAAATTTCCCAAATTTTTTTTTTTCCTCCTCCAAATGCAATTCCTTTCATGGTATCTCCATTCCGGTGTGTTTCTAAGTCCTTCTTATCTGTTTTGGCCTTAAGCAGGGATCCATTTTCCAAGCTTTGCTGCATGGGCCTGCACTTGATGGCATATGGCCTGCATTTGATGGCTTTGACCTTGGGCAAGATTTTTTTTTTTTTTTTTTTAAAGTGTCCATGCCATGTCCCTCATATCTTCCCTTCCACGTTGTGTCTTCCTCCCTAACTTTTCCCCCTGCTTTTGCAACATCTCTCTGCTTAGTTTTGGCCTCCTTTGGTCCTTTGCACTGCAGCTCATTTCCTCACAGAGCAGTTTTGGAGGACAACACATCTCCCAATTTTCTGGAGTTTTTGGGGTTTTTTTCAATTGCATTTCATTTGATCCTATCTCCTTTCCAGAGTGTTTGTAAGCCTTTCTTTTTGGGTTCGCAAGATTCCCTTTCCCTTCGCGAAAGGAAATTTCATTTCCTTTCGGGAAGGGAAAGGGAATCTTGCGATTTCAATGGGGACCACTAGAGGAATCTTTGCAGCATGTGCCTGCACTTGATGGCATGCCATGCCTTTTGATGGCTTTGACTTTGGGCAAGATTTTTTTTCTTTTTTTTTTTTAATAAGTATCTATGCCATATTCCTCCTATCTTTCCCTCCAAGCTGTGTCTTCCTCCTTAACTTTTCCCCCTGCTTTTGCAGCATCTGTGAGCTCTTGTTTTACCCTCTTTTGGTCCTTTTCCCTGCACTTGATAAAATCCTGGTCCATCTTCTTGTAGTCACTAATTTCCCAAATTTCCCAAATTTTTTTTTTTCCTCCTCCAAATGCAATTCCTTTCATGGTATCTCCATTCCAGTGTGTTTCTAAGTCCTTCTTATCTGTTTTGGCCTTAAGCAGGGATCCATTTTCCAAGCTTTGCTGCATTTGCCTGCATTTGATGGCATATGGCCTGCATTTGATGGCTTTGACTTTGGGCAAGATTTTTTTTTTTTCTTTTTTTAACATATCCATGCCATGTCTCTCATATCTTCCCCTGCAAGATGTGTCGTCCTCCTTAACTTTTTCCCCTGCTTTTGCAACATCTGTGAGCTCTTGTTTTACCCTCTTTTGGTCCTTTTCCCTGCACTTGATACAATCCTGGTCCATCTCCATGTAGTCACTAATTTCTCAAATTTCCCAAATTTTTTTTTTTCCTCCTCCAAATGCAATTCCTTTCATGGTATCTCCATTCCGGTGTGTTTCTAAGTCCTTCTTATCTGTTTTGGCCTTAAGCAGGGATCCATTTTCCAAGCTTTGCTGCATGGGCCTGCACTTGATGGCATATGGCCTGCATTTGATGGCTTTGACTTTGGGCAAGATTTTTTTTTTTTTTTTTAAAGTGTCCATGCCATGTCCCTCATATCTTCCCTTCCACGTTGTGTCTTCCTCCCTAACTTTTCCCCCTGCTTTTGCAACATCTCTCTGCTTAGTTTTGGCCCCCTTTGGTCCTTTGCACTGCAGCTCATTTCCTCACAGAGCAGTTTTGGAGGACAACACATCTCCCAATTTTCTGGAGTTTTTGGGGTTTTTTTCAATTGCATTTCATTTGATCCTATCTCCTTTCCAGAGTGTTTGTAAGCCTTTCTTTTTGGGTTCGCAAGATTCCCTTTCCCTTCCCGAAAGGAAATTTCATTTCCTTTCGGGAAGGGAAAGGGAATCTTGCGATTTCAATGGGGACCACTAGAGGAATCTTTGCAGCATGTGCCTGCACTTGATGGCATGCCATGCCTTTTGATGGCTTTGACTTTGGGCAAGATTTTTTTTCTTTTTTTTTTTTAATAAGTATCTATGCCATATTCCTCCTATCTTTCCCTCCAAGCTGTGTCTTCCTCCTTAACTTTTCCCCCTGCTTTTGCAGCATCTGTGAGCTCTTGTTTTACCCTCTTTTGGTCCTTTTCCCTGCACTTGATAAAATCCTGGTCCATCTTCTTGTAGTCACTAATTTCCCAAATTTCCCAAATTTTATTTTTTCCTCCTCCAAATGCAATTCCTTTCATGGTATCTCCATTCCAGTGTGTTTCTAAGTCCTTCTTATCTGTTTTGGCCTTAAGCAGGGATCCATTTTCCAAGCTTTGCTGCATTTGCCTGCATTTGATGGCATATGGCCTGCATTTGATGGCTTTGACTTTGGGCAAGATTTTTTTTTTTTCTTTTTTTAACATATCCATGCCATGTCTCTCATATCTTCCCCTGCAAGATGTGTCGTCCTCCTTAACTTTTTCCCCTGCTTTTGCAACATCTGTGAGCTCTTGTTTTACCCTCTTTTGGTCCTTTTCCCTGCACTTGATACAATCCTGGTCCATCTCCATGTAGTCACTAATTTCTCAAATTTCCCAAATTTTTTTTTTTCCTCCTCCAAATGCAATTCCTTTCATGGTATCTCCATTCCGGTGTGTTTCTAAGTCCTTCTTATCTGTTTTGGCCTTAAGCAGGGATCCATTTTCCAAGCTTTGCTGCATGGGCCTGCACTTGATGGCATATGGCCTGCATTTGATGGCTTTGACTTTGGGCAAGATTTTTTTTTTTTTTTTTAAAGTGTCCATGCCATGTCCCTCATATCTTCCCTTCCACGTTGTGTCTTCCTCCCTAACTTTTCCCCCTGCTTTTGCAACATCTCTCTGCTTAGTTTTGGCCCCCTTTGGTCCTTTGCACTGCAGCTCATTTCCTCACAGAGCAGTTTTGGAGGACAACACATCTCCCAATTTTCTGGAGTTTTTGGGGTTTTTTTCAATTGCATTTCATTTGATCCTATCTCCTTTCCAGAGTGTTTGTAAGCCTTTCTTTTTGGGTTCGCAAGATTCCCTTTCCCTTCGCGAAAGGAAATTTCATTTCCTTTCGGGAAGGGAAAGGGAATCTTGCGATTTCAATGGGGACCACTAGAGGAATCTTTGCAGCATGTGCCTGCACTTGATGGCATGCCATGCCTTTTGATGGCTTTGACTTTGGGCAAGATTTTTTTTCTTTTTTTTTTTTAATAAGTATCTCTGCCATATTCCTCCTATCTTTCCCTCCAAGCTGTGTCTTCCTCCTTAACTTTTCCCCCTGCTTTTGCAGCATCTGTGAGCTCTTGTTTTACCCTCTTTTGGTCCTTTTCCCTGCACTTGATAAAATCCTGGTCCATCTTCTTGTAGTCACTAATTTCCCAAATTTCCCAAATTTTATTTTTTCCTCCTCCAAATGCAATTCCTTTCATGGTATCTCCATTCCAGTGTGTTTCTAAGTCCTTCTTATCTGTTTTGGCCTTAAGCAGGGATCCATTTTCCAAGCTTTGCTGCATTTGCCTGCATTTGATGGCATATGGCCTGCATTTGATGGCTTTGACTTTGGGCAAGATTTTTTTTTTTTCTTTTTTTAACATATCCATGCCATGTCTCTCATATCTTCCCCTGCAAGATGTGTCTTTCTCCTTAACTTTTTCCCCTGCTTTTGCAACATCTGTGAGCTCTTGTTTTACCCTCTTTTGGTCCTTTTCCCTGCACTTGATACAATCCTGGTCCATCTCCATGTAGTCACTAATTTCTCAAATTTCCCAAATTTTTTTTTTTCCTCCTCCAAATGCAATTCCTTTCATGGTATCTCCATTCCGGTGTGTTTCTAAGTCCTTCTTATCTGTTTTGGCCTTAAGCAGGGATCCATTTTCCAAGCTTTGCTGCATGGGCCTGCACTTGATGGCATATGGCCTGCATTTGATGGCTTTGACTTTGGGCAAGATTTTTTTTTTTTTTTTTAAAGTGTCCATGCCATGTCCCTCATATCTTCCCTTCCACGTTGTGTCTTCCTCCCTAACTTTTCCCCCTGCTTTTGCAACATCTCTCTGCTTAGTTTTGGCCTCCTTTGGTCCTTTGCACTGCAGCTCATTTCCTCACAGAGCAGTTTTGGAGGACAACACATCTCCCAATTTTCTGGAGTTTTTGGGGTTTTTTTCAATTGCATTTCATTTGATCCTATCTCCTTTCCAGAGTGTTTGTAAGCCTTTCTTTTTGGGTTCGCAAGATTCCCTTTCCCTTCGCGAAAGGAAATTTCATTTCCTTTCGGGAAGGGAAAGGGAATCTTGCGATTTCAATGGGGACCACTAGAGGAATCTTTGCAGCATGTGCCTGCACTTGATGGCATGCCATGCCTTTTGATGGCTTTGACTTTGGGCAAGATTTTTTTTCTTTTTTTTTTTTAATAAGTATCTATGCCATATTCCTCCTATCTTTCCCTCCAAGCTGTGTCTTCCTCCTTAACTTTTCCCCCTGCTTTTGCAGCATCTGTGAGCTCTTGTTTTACCCTCTTTTGGTCCTTTTCCCTGCACTTGATAAAATCCTGGTCCATCTTCTTGTAGTCACTAATTTCCCAAATTTCCCAAATTTTATTTTTTCCTCCTCCAAATGCAATTCCTTTCATGGTATCTCCATTCCAGTGTGTTTCTAAGTCCTTCTTATCTGTTTTGGCCTTAAGCAGGGATCCATTTTCCAAGCTTTGCTGCATTTGCCTGCATTTGATGGCATATGGCCTGCATTTGATGGCTTTGACTTTGGGCAAGATTTTTTTTTTTTTCTTTTTTTAACATATCCATGCCATGTCTCTCATATCTTCCCCTGCAAGATGTGTCTTCCTCCTTAACTTTTTCCCCTGCTTTTGCAACATCTGTGAGCTCTTGTTTTACCCTCTTTTGGTCCTTTTCCCTGCACTTGATACAATCCTGGTCCATCTCCATGTAGTCACTAATTTCTCAAATTTCCCAAATTTTGTTTTTTCCTCCTCCAAATGCAATTCCTTTCATGGTATCTCCATTCCGGTGTGTTTCTAAGTCCTTCTTATCTGTTTTGGCCTTAAGCAGGGATCCATTTTCCAAGCTTTGCTGCATGGGCCTGCACTTGATGGCATATGGCCTGCATTTGATGGCTTTGACTTTGGGCAAGTTTTTTTTTTTTTTTTTTTAAAGTGTCCATGCCATGTCCCTCATATCTTCCCTTCCACGTTGTGTCTTCCTCCCTAACTTTTCCCCCTGCTTTTGCAACATCTCTCTGCTTAGTTTTGGCCTCCTTTGGTCCTTTGCACTGCAGCTCATTTCCTCACAGAGCAGTTTTGGAGGACAACACATCTCCCAATTTTCTGGAGTTTTTGGGGTTTTTTTCAATTGCATTTCATTTGATCCTATCTCCTTTCCAGAGTGTTTGTAAGCCTTTCTTTTTGGGTTCGCAAGATTCCCTTTCCCTTCGCGAAAGGAAATTTCATTTCCTTTCGGGAAGGGAAAGGGAATCTTGCGATTTCAATGGGGACCACTAGAGGAATCTTTGCAGCATGTGCCTGCACTTGATGGCATGCCATGCCTTTTGATGGCTTTGACTTTGGGCAAGATTTTTTTTCTTTTTTTTTTTTAATAAGTATCTATGCCATATTCCTCCTATCTTTCCCTCCAAGCTGTGTCTTCCTCCTTAACTTTTCCCCCTGCTTTTGCAGCATCTGTGAGCTCTTGTTTTACCCTCTTTTGGTCCTTTTCCCTGCACTTGATAAAATCCTGGTCCATCTTCTTGTAGTCACTAATTTCCCAAATTTCCCAAATTTTTTTTTTTCCTCCTCCAAATGCAATTCCTTTCATGGTATCTCCATTCCAGTGTGTTTCTAAGTCCTTCTTATCTGTTTTGGCCTTAAGCAGGGATCCATTTTCCAAGCTTTGCTGCATTTGCCTGCATTTGATGGCATATGGCCTGCATTTGATGGCTTTGACTTTGGGCAAGATTTTTTTTTTTTCTTTTTTTAACATATCCATGCCATGTCTCTCATATCTTCCCCTGCAAGATGTGTCGTCCTCCTTAACTTTTTCCCCTGCTTTTGCAACATCTGTGAGCTCTTGTTTTACCCTCTTTTGGTCCTTTTCCCTGCACTTGATACAATCCTGGTCCATCTCCATGTAGTCACTAATTTCTCAAATTTCCCAAATTTTTTTTTTTCCTCCTCCAAATGCAATTCCTTTCATGGTATCTCCATTCCGGTGTGTTTCTAAGTCCTTCTTATCTGTTTTGGCCTTAAGCAGGGATCCATTTTCCAAGCTTTGCTGCATGGGCCTGCACTTGATGGCATATGGCCTGCATTTGATGGCTTTGACTTTGGGCAAGATTTTTTTTTTTTTTTTTAAAGTGTCCATGCCATGTCCCTCATATCTTCCCTTCCACGTTGTGTCTTCCTCCCTAACTTTTCCCCCTGCTTTTGCAACATCTCTCTGCTTAGTTTTGGCCCCCTTTGGTCCTTTGCACTGCAGCTCATTTCCTCACAGAGCAGTTTTGGAGGACAACACATCTCCCAATTTTCTGGAGTTTTTGGGGTTTTTTTCAATTGCATTTCATTTGATCCTATCTCCTTTCCAGAGTGTTTGTAAGCCTTTCTTTTTGGGTTCGCAAGATTCCCTTTCCCTTCGCGAAAGGAAATTTCATTTCCTTTCGGGAAGGGAAAGGGAATCTTGCGATTTCAATGGGGACCACTAGAGGAATCTTTGCAGCATGTGCCTGCACTTGATGGCA
Source organism: Agelaius tricolor (assembly GCF_023055355.1). NCBI lineage: Eukaryota > Metazoa > Chordata > Aves > Passeriformes > Icteridae > Agelaius > Agelaius tricolor. Next base: position 51,380,669 of record NW_027269267.1, on the reverse strand, counting down.
TGCCATGCCTTTTGATGGCTTTGACTTTGGGCAAGATTTTTTTTCTTTTTTTTTTTTAATAAGTATCTATGCCATATTCCTCCTATCTTTCCCTCCAAGCTGTGTCTTCCTCCTTAACTTTTCCCCCTGCTTTTGCAGCATCTGTGAGCTCTTGTTTTACCCTCTTTTGGTCCTTTTCCCTGCACTTGATAAAATCCTGGTCCATCTTCTTGTAGTCACTAATTTCCCAAATTTCCCAAATTTTTTTTTTTCCTCCTCCAAATGCAATTCCTTTCATGGTATCTCCATTCCAGTGTGTTTCTAAGTCCTTCTTATCTGTTTTGGCCTTAAGCAGGGATCCATTTTCCAAGCTTTGCTGCATTTGCCTGCATTTGATGGCATATGGCCTGCATTTGATGGCTTTGACTTTGGGCAAGATTTTTTTTTTTTCTTTTTTTAACATATCCATGCCATGTCTCTCATATCTTCCCCTGCAAGATGTGTCTTCCTCCTTAACTTTTTCCCCTGCTTTTGCAACATCTGTGAGCTCTTGTTTTACCCTCTTTTGGTCCTTTTCCCTGCACTTGATACAATCCTGGTCCATCTCCATGTAGTCACTAATTTCTCAAATTTCCCAAATTTTTTTTTTTCCTCCTCCAAATGCAATTCCTTTCATGGTATCTCCATTCCGGTGTGTTTCTAAGTCCTTCTTATCTGTTTTGGCCTTAAGCAGGGATCCATTTTCCAAGCTTTGCTGCATGGGCCTGCACTTGATGGCATATGGCCTGCATTTGATGGCTTTGACTTTGGGCAAGATTTTTTTTTTTTTTTTTAAAGTGTCCATGCCATGTCCCTCATATCTTCCCTTCCACGTTGTGTCTTCCTCCCTAACTTTTCCCCCTGCTTTTGCAACATCTCTCTGCTTAGTTTTGGCCTCCTTTGGTCCTTTGCACTGCAGCTCATTTCCTCACAGAGCAGTTTTGGAGGACAACACATCTCCCAATTTTCTGGAGTTTTTGGGGTTTTTTTCAATTGCATTTCATTTGATCCTATCTCCTTTCCAGAGTGTTTGTAAGCCTTTCTTTTTGGGTTCGCAAGATTCCCTTTCCCTTCGCGAAAGGAAATTTCATTTCCTTTCGGGAAGGGAAAGGGAATCTTGCGATTTCAATGGGGACCACTAGAGGAATCTTTGCAGCATGTGCCTGCACTTGATGGCATGCCATGCCTTTTGATGGCTTTGACTTTGGGCAAGATTTTTTTTCTTTTTTTTTTTTAATAAGTATCTATGCCATATTCCTCCTATCTTTCCCTCCAAGCTGTGTCTTCCTCCTTAACTTTTCCCCCTGCTTTTGCAGCATCTGTGAGCTCTTGTTTTACCCTCTTTTGGTCCTTTTCCCTGCACTTGATAAAATCCTGGTCCATCTTCTTGTAGTCACTAATTTCCCAAATTTCCCAAATTTTTTTTTTTCCTCCTCCAAATGCAATTCCTTTCATGGTATCTCCATTCCAGTGTGTTTCTAAGTCCTTCTTATCTGTTTTGGCCTTAAGCAGGGATCCATTTTCCAAGCTTTGCTGCATTTGCCTGCATTTGATGGCATATGGCCTGCATTTGATGGCTTTGACTTTGGGCAAGATTTTTTTTTTTTTCTTTTTTTAACATATCCATGCCATGTCTCTCATATCTTCCCCTGCAAGATGTGTCTTCCTCCTTAACTTTTTCCCCTGCTTTTGCAACATCTGTGAGCTCTTGTTTTACCCTCTTTTGGTCCTTTTCCCTGCACTTGATACAATCCTGGTCCATCTCCATGTAGTCACTAATTTCTCAAATTTCCCAAATTTTTTTTTTTCCTCCTCCAAATGCAATTCCTTTCATGGTATCTCCATTCCGGTGTGTTTCTAAGTCCTTCTTATCTGTTTTGGCCTTAAGCAGGGATCCATTTTCCAAGCTTTGCTGCATGGGCCTGCACTTGATGGCATATGGCCTGCATTTGATGGCTTTGACCTTGGGCAAGATTTTTTTTTTTTTTTTTAAAGTGTCCATGCCATGTCCCTCATATCTTCCCTTCCACGTTGTGTCTTCCTCCCTAACTTTTCCCCCTGCTTTTGCAACATCTCTCTGCTTAGTTTTGGCCCCCTTTGGTCCTTTGCACTGCAGCTCATTTCCTCACAGAGCAGTTTTGGAGGACAACACATCTCCCAATTTTCTGGAGTTTTTGGGGTTTTTTTCAATTGCATTTCATTTGATCCTATCTCCTTTCCAGAGTGTTTGTAAGCCTTTCTTTTTGGGTTCGCAAGATTCCCTTTCCCTTCGCGAAAGGAAATTTCATTTCCTTTCGGGAAGGGAAAGGGAATCTTGCGATTTCAATGGGGACCACTAGAGGAATCTTTGCAGCATGTGCCTGCACTTGATGGCATGCCATGCCTTTTGATGGCTTTGACTTTGGGCAAGATTTTTTTTCTTTTTTTTTTTTAATAAGTATCTATGCCATATTCCTCCTATCTTTCCCTCCAAGCTGTGTCTTCCTCCTTAACTTTTCCCCCTGCTTTTGCAGCATCTGTGAGCTCTTGTTTTACCCTCTTTTGGTCCTTTTCCCTGCACTTGATAAAATCCTGGTCCATCTTCTTGTAGTCACTAATTTCCCAAATTTCCCAAATTTTTTTTTTTCCTCCTCCAAATGCAATTCCTTTCATGGTATCTCCATTCCAGTGTGTTTCTAAGTCCTTCTTATCTGTTTTGGCCTTAAGCAGGGATCCATTTTCCAAGCTTTGCTGCATTTGCCTGCATTTGATGGCATATGGCCTGCATTTGATGGCTTTGACTTTGGGCAAGATTTTTTTTTTTTCTTTTTTTAACATATCCATGCCATGTCTCTCATATCTTCCCCTGCAAGATGTGTCGTCCTCCTTAACTTTTTCCCCTGCTTTTGCAACATCTGTGAGCTCTTGTTTTACCCTCTTTTGGTCCTTTTCCCTGCACTTGATACAATCCTGGTCCATCTCCATGTAGTCACTAATTTCTCAAATTTCCCAAATTTTTTTTTTTCCTCCTCCAAATGCAATTCCTTTCATGGTATCTCCATTCCGGTGTGTTTCTAAGTCCTTCTTATCTGTTTTGGCCTTAAGCAGGGATCCATTTTCCAAGCTTTGCTGCATGGGCCTGCACTTGATGGCATATGGCCTGCATTTGATGGCTTTGACTTTGGGCAAGATTTTTTTTTTTTTTTTTAAAGTGTCCATGCCATGTCCCTCATATCTTCCCTTCCACGTTGTGTCTTCCTCCCTAACTTTTCCCCCTGCTTTTGCAACATCTCTCTGCTTAGTTTTGGCCTCCTTTGGTCCTTTGCACTGCAGCTCATTTCCTCACAGAGCAGTTTTGGAGGACAACACATCTCCCAATTTTCTGGAGTTTTTGGGGTTTTTTTCAATTGCATTTCATTTGATCCTATCTCCTTTCCAGAGTGTTTGTAAGCCTTTCTTTTTGGGTTCGCAAGATTCCCTTTCCCTTCGCGAAAGGAAATTTCATTTCCTTTCGGGAAGGGAAAGGGAATCTTGCGATTTCAATGGGGACCACTAGAGGAATCTTTGCAGCATGTGCCTGCACTTGATGGCATGCCATGCCTTTTGATGGCTTTGACTTTGGGCAAGATTTTTTTTCTTTTTTTTTTTTAATAAGTATCTATGCCATATTCCTCCTATCTTTCCCTCCAAGCTGTGTCTTCCTCCTTAACTTTTCCCCCTGCTTTTGCAGCATCTGTGAGCTCTTGTTTTACCCTCTTTTGGTCCTTTTCCCTGCACTTGATAAAATCCTGGTCCATCTTCTTGTAGTCACTAATTTCCCAAATTTCCCAAATTTTATTTTTTCCTCCTCCAAATGCAATTCCTTTCATGGTATCTCCATTCCAGTGTGTTTCTAAGTCCTTCTTATCTGTTTTGGCCTTAAGCAGGGATCCATTTTCCAAGCTTTGCTGCATTTGCCTGCATTTGATGGCATATGGCCTGCATTTGATGGCTTTGACTTTGGGCAAGATTTTTTTTTTTTCTTTTTTTAACATATCCATGCCATGTCTCTCATATCTTCCCCTGCAAGATGTGTCTTTCTCCTTAACTTTTTCCCCTGCTTTTGCAACATCTGTGAGCTCTTGTTTTACCCTCTTTTGGTCCTTTTCCCTGCACTTGATACAATCCTGGTCCATCTCCATGTAGTCACTAATTTCTCAAATTTCCCAAATTTTTTTTTTTCCTCCTCCAAATGCAATTCCTTTCATGGTATCTCCATTCCGGTGTGTTTCTAAGTCCTTCTTATCTGTTTTGGCCTTAAGCAGGGATCCATTTTCCAAGCTTTGCTGCATGGGCCTGCACTTGATGGCATATGGCCTGCATTTGATGGCTTTGACTTTGGGCAAGATTTTTTTTTTTTTTTTTAAAGTGTCCATGCCATGTCCCTCATATCTTCCCTTCCACGTTGTGTCTTCCTCCCTAACTTTTCCCCCTGCTTTTGCAACATCTCTCTGCTTAGTTTTGGCCTCCTTTGGTCCTTTGCACTGCAGCTCATTTCCTCACAGAGCAGTTTTGGAGGACAACACATCTCCCAATTTTCTGGAGTTTTTGGGGTTTTTTTCAATTGCATTTCATTTGATCCTATCTCCTTTCCAGAGTGTTTGTAAGCCTTTCTTTTTGGGTTCGCAAGATTCCCTTTCCCTTCCCGAAAGGAAATGAAATTTCCTTTCGGGAAGGGAAAGGGAATCTTGCGATTTCAATGGGGACCACTAGAGGAATCTTTGCAGCATGTGCCTGCACTTGATGGCATGCCATGCCTTTTGATGGCTTTGACTTTGGGCAAGATTTTTTTTCTTTTTTTTTTTTAATAAGTATCTATGCCATATTCCTCCTATCTTTCCCTCCAAGCTGTGTCTTCCTCCTTAACTTTTCCCCCTGCTTTTGCAGCATCTGTGAGCTCTTGTTTTACCCTCTTTTGGTCCTTTTCCCTGCACTTGATAAAATCCTGGTCCATCTTCTTGTAGTCACTAATTTCCCAAATTTCCCAAATTTTATTTTTTCCTCCTCCAAATGCAATTCCTTTCATGGTATCTCCATTCCAGTGTGTTTCTAAGTCCTTCTTATCTGTTTTGGCCTTAAGCAGGGATCCATTTTCCAAGCTTTGCTGCATTTGCCTGCATTTGATGGCATATGGCCTGCATTTGATGGCTTTGACTTTGGGCAAGATTTTTTTTTTTTTCTTTTTTTAACATATCCATGCCATGTCTCTCATATCTTCCCCTGCAAGATGTGTCTTCCTCCTTAACTTTTTCCCCTGCTTTTGCAACATCTGTGAGCTCTTGTTTTACCCTCTTTTGGTCCTTTTCCCTGCACTTGATACAATCCTGGTCCATCTCCATGTAGTCACTAATTTCTCAAATTTCCCAAATTTTGTTTTTTCCTCCTCCAAATGCAATTCCTTTCATGGTATCTCCATTCCGGTGTGTTTCTAAGTCCTTCTTATCTGTTTTGGCCTTAAGCAGGGATCCATTTTCCAAGCTTTGCTGCATGGGCCTGCACTTGATGGCATATGGCCTGCATTTGATGGCTTTGACTTTGGGCAAGTTTTTTTTTTTTTTTTTTTAAAGTGTCCATGCCATGTCCCTCATATCTTCCCTTCCACGTTGTGTCTTCCTCCCTAACTTTTCCCCCTGCTTTTGCAACATCTCTCTGCTTAGTTTTGGCCTCCTTTGGTCCTTTGCACTGCAGCTCATTTCCTCACAGAGCAGTTTTGGAGGACAACACATCTCCCAATTTTCTGGAGTTTTTGGGGTTTTTTTCAATTGCATTTCATTTGATCCTATCTCCTTTCCAGAGTGTTTGTAAGCCTTTCTTTTTGGGTTCGCAAGATTCCCTTTCCCTTCGCGAAAGGAAATTTCATTTCCTTTCGGGAAGGGAAAGGGAATCTTGCGATTTCAATGGGGACCACTAGAGGAATCTTTGCAGCATGTGCCTGCACTTGATGGCATGCCATGCCTTTTGATGGCTTTGACTTTGGGCAAGATTTTTTTTCTTTTTTTTTTTTAATAAGTATCTATGCCATATTCCTCCTATCTTTCCCTCCAAGCTGTGTCTTCCTCCTTAACTTTTCCCCCTGCTTTTGCAGCATCTGTGAGCTCTTGTTTTACCCTCTTTTGGTCCTTTTCCCTGCACTTGATAAAATCCTGGTCCATCTTCTTGTAGTCACTAATTTCCCAAATTTCCCAAATTTTTTTTTTTCCTCCTCCAAATGCAATTCCTTTCATGGTATCTCCATTCCAGTGTGTTTCTAAGTCCTTCTTATCTGTTTTGGCCTTAAGCAGGGATCCATTTTCCAAGCTTTGCTGCATTTGCCTGCATTTGATGGCATATGGCCTGCATTTGATGGCTTTGACTTTGGGCAAGATTTTTTTTTTTTCTTTTTTTAACATATCCATGCCATGTCTCTCATATCTTCCCCTGCAAGATGTGTCGTCCTCCTTAACTTTTTCCCCTGCTTTTGCAACATCTGTGAGCTCTTGTTTTACCCTCTTTTGGTCCTTTTCCCTGCACTTGATACAATCCTGGTCCATCTCCATGTAGTCACTAATTTCTCAAATTTCCCAAATTTTTTTTTTTCCTCCTCCAAATGCAATTCCTTTCATGGTATCTCCATTCCAGTGTGTTTCTAAGTCCTTCTTATCTGTTTTGGCCTTAAGCAGGGATCCATTTTCCAAGCTTTGCTGCATTTGCCTGCATTTGATGGCATATGGCCTGCATTTGATGGCTTTGACTTTGGGCAAGATTTTTTTTTTTTCTTTTTTTAACATATCCATGCCATGTCTCTCATATCTTCCCCTGCAAGATGTGTCTTCCTCCTTAACTTTTTCCCCTGCTTTTGCAACATCTGTGAGCTCTTGTTTTACCCTCTTTTGGTCCTTTTCCCTGCACTTGATACAATCCTGGTCCATCTCCATGTAGTCACTAATTTCTCAAATTTCCCAAATTTTTTTTTTTCCTCCTCCAAATGCAATTCCTTTCATGGTATCTCCATTCCGGTGTGTTTCTAAGTCCTTCTTATCTGTTTTGGCCTTAAGCAGGGATCCATTTTCCAAGCTTTGCTGCATGGGCCTGCACTTGATGGCATATGGCCTGCATTTGATGGCTTTGACTTTGGGCAAGATTTTTTTTTTTTTTTTTAAAGTGTCCATGCCATGTCCCTCATATCTTCCCTTCCACGTTGTGTCTTCCTCCCTAACTTTTCCCCCTGCTTTTGCAACATCTCTCTGCTTAGTTTTGGCCTCCTTTGGTCCTTTGCACTGCAGCTCATTTCCTCACAGAGCAGTTTTGGAGGACAACACATCTCCCAATTTTCTGGAGTTTTTGGGGTTTTTTTCAATTGCATTTCATTTGATCCTATCTCCTTTCCAGAGTGTTTGTAAGCCTTTCTTTTTGGGTTCGCAAGATTCCCTTTCCCTTCGCGAAAGGAAATTTCATTTCCTTTCGGGAAGGGAAAGGGAATCTTGCGATTTCAATGGGGACCACTAGAGGAATCTTTGCAGCATGTGCCTGCACTTGATGGCATGCCATGCCTTTTGATGGCTTTGACTTTGGGCAAGATTTTTTTTCTTTTTTTTTTTTAATAAGTATCTATGCCATATTCCTCCTATCTTTCCCTCCAAGCTGTGTCTTCCTCCTTAACTTTTCCCCCTGCTTTTGCAGCATCTGTGAGCTCTTGTTTTACCCTCTTTTGGTCCTTTTCCCTGCACTTGATAAAATCCTGGTCCATCTTCTTGTAGTCACTAATTTCCCAAATTTCCCAAATTTTTTTTTTTCCTCCTCCAAATGCAATTCCTTTCATGGTATCTCCATTCCAGTGTGTTTCTAAGTCCTTCTTATCTGTTTTGGCCTTAAGCAGGGATCCATTTTCCAAGCTTTGCTGCATTTGCCTGCATTTGATGGCATATGGCCTGCATTTGATGGCTTTGACTTTGGGCAAGATTTTTTTTTTTTTCTTTTTTTAACATATCCATGCCATGTCTCTCATATCTTCCCCTGCAAGATGTGTCTTCCTCCTTAACTTTTTCCCCTGCTTTTGCAACATCTGTGAGCTCTTGTTTTACCCTCTTTTGGTCCTTTTCCCTGCACTTGATACAATCCTGGTCCATCTCCATGTAGTCACTAATTTCTCAAATTTCCCAAATTTTTTTTTTTCCTCCTCCAAATGCAATTCCTTTCATGGTATCTCCATTCCGGTGTGTTTCTAAGTCCTTCTTATCTGTTTTGGCCTTAAGCAGGGATCCATTTTCCAAGCTTTGCTGCATGGGCCTGCACTTGATGGCATATGGCCTGCATTTGATGGCTTTGACTTTGGGCAAGATTTTTTTTTTTTTTTTTAAAGTGTCCATGCCATGTCCCTCATATCTTCCCTTCCACGTTGTGTCTTCCTCCCTAACTTTTCCCCCTGCTTTTGCAACATCTCTCTGCTTAGTTTTGGCCCCCTTTGGTCCTTTGCACTGCAGCTCATTTCCTCACAGAGCAGTTTTGGAGGACAACACATCTCCCAATTTTCTGGAGTTTTTGGGGTTTTTTTCAATTGCATTTCATTTGATCCTATCTCCTTTCCAGAGTGTTTGTAAGCCTTTCTTTTTGGGTTCGCAAGATTCCCTTTCCCTTCGCGAAAGGAAATTTCATTTCCTTTCGGGAAGGGAAAGGGAATCTTGCGATTTCAATGGGGACCACTAGAGGAATCTTTGCAGCATGTGCCTGCACTTGATGGCATGCCATGCCTTTTGATGGCTTTGACTTTGGGCAAGATTTTTTTTCTTTTTTTTTTTTAATAAGTATCTATGCCATATTCCTCCTATCTTTCCCTCCAAGCTGTGTCTTCCTCCTTAACTTTTCCCCCTGCTTTTGCAGCATCTGTGAGCTCTTGTTTTACCCTCTTTTGGTCCTTTTCCCTGCACTTGATAAAATCCTGGTCCATCTTCTTGTAGTCACTAATTTCCCAAATTTCCCAAATTTTTTTTTTTCCTCCTCCAAATGCAATTCCTTTCATGGTATCTCCATTCCAGTGTGTTTCTAAGTCCTTCTTATCTGTTTTGGCCTTAAGCAGGGATCCATTTTCCAAGCTTTGCTGCATTTGCCTGCATTTGATGGCATATGGCCTGCATTTGATGGCTTTGACTTTGGGCAAGATTTTTTTTTTTTCTTTTTTTAACATATCCATGCCATGTCTCTCATATCTTCCCCTGCAAGATGTGTCGTCCTCCTTAACTTTTTCCCCTGCTTTTGCAACATCTGTGAGCTCTTGTTTTACCCTCTTTTGGTCCTTTTCCCTGCACTTGATACAATCCTGGTCCATCTCCATGTAGTCACTAATTTCTCAAATTTCCCAAATTTTTTTTTTTCCTCCTCCAAATGCAATTCCTTTCATGGTATCTCCATTCCGGTGTGTTTCTAAGTCCTTCTTATCTGTTTTGGCCTTAAGCAGGGATCCATTTTCCAAGCTTTGCTGCATGGGCCTGCACTTGATGGCATATGGCCTGCATTTGATGGCTTTGACTTTGGGCAAGATTTTTTTTTTTTTTTTTAAAGTGTCCATGCCATGTCCCTCATATCTTCCCTTCCACGTTGTGTCTTCCTCCCTAACTTTTCCCCCTGCTTTTGCAACATCTCTCTGCTTAGTTTTGGCCTCCTTTGGTCCTTTGCACTGCAGCTCATTTCCTCACAGAGCAGTTTTGGAGGACAACACATCTCCCAATTTTCTGGAGTTTTTGGGGTTTTTTTCAATTGCATTTCATTTGATCCTATCTCCTTTCCAGAGTGTTTGTAAGCCTTTCTTTTTGGGTTCGCAAGATTCCCTTTCCCTTCGCGAAAGGAAATTTCATTTCCTTTCGGGAAGGGAAAGGGAATCTTGCGATTTCAATGGGGACCACTAGAGGAATCTTTGCAGCATGTGCCTGCACTTGATGGCATGCCATGCCTTTTGATGGCTTTGACTTTGGGCAAGATTTTTTTTCTTTTTTTTTTTTAATAAGTATCTATGCCATATTCCTCCTATCTTTCCCTCCAAGCTGTGTCTTCCTCCTTAACTTTTCCCCCTGCTTTTGCAGCATCTGTGAGCTCTTGTTTTACCCTCTTTTGGTCCTTTTCCCTGCACTTGATAAAATCCTGGTCCATCTTCTTGTAGTCACTAATTTCCCAAATTTCCCAAATTTTTTTTTTTCCTCCTCCAAATGCAATTCCTTTCATGGTATCTCCATTCCAGTGTGTTTCTAAGTCCTTCTTATCTGTTTTGGCCTTAAGCAGGGATCCATTTTCCAAGCTTTGCTGCATTTGCCTGCATTTGATGGCATATGGCCTGCATTTGATGGCTTTGACTTTGGGCAAGATTTTTTTTTTTTCTTTTTTTAACATATCCATGCCATGTCTCTCATATCTTCCCCTGCAAGATGTGTCTTCCTCCTTAACTTTTTCCCCTGCTTTTGCAACATCTGTGAGCTCTTGTTTTACCCTCTTTTGGTCCTTTTCCCTGCACTTGATACAATCCTGGTCCATCTCCATGTAGTCACTAATTTCTCAAATTTCCCAAATTTTTTTTTTTCCTCCTCCAAATGCAATTCCTTTCATGGTATCTCCATTCCGGTGTGTTTCTAAGTCCTTCTTATCTGTTTTGGCCTTAAGCAGGGATCCATTTTCCAAGCTTTGCTGCATGGGCCTGCACTTGATGGCATATGGCCTGCATTTGATGGCTTTGACTTTGGGCAAGATTTTTTTTTTTTTTTTTAAAGTGTCCATGCCATGTCCCTCATATCTTCCCTTCCACGTTGTGTCTTCCTCCCTAACTTTTCCCCCTGCTTTTGCAACATCTCTCTGCTTAGTTTTGGCCTCCTTTGGTCCTTTGCACTGCAGCTCATTTCCTCACAGAGCAGTTTTGGAGGACAACACATCTCCCAATTTTCTGGAGTTTTTGGGGTTTTTTTCAATTGCATTTCATTTGATCCTATCTCCTTTCCAGAGTGTTTGTAAGCCTTTCTTTTTGGGTTCGCAAGATTCCCTTTCCCTTCCCGAAAGGAAATGAAATTTCCTTTCGGGAAGGGAAAGGGAATCTTGCGATTTCAATGGGGACCACTAGAGGAATCTTTGCAGCATGTGCCTGCACTTGATGGCATGCCATGCCTTTTGATGGCTTTGACTTTGGGCAAGATTTTTTTTCTTTTTTTTTTTTTAATAAGTATCTATGCCATATTCCTCCTATCTTTCCCTCCAAGCTGTGTCTTCCTCCTTAACTTTTCCCCCTGCTTTTGCAGCATCTGTGAGCTCTTGTTTTACCCTCTTTTGGTCCTTTTCCCTGCACTTGATAAAATCCTGGTCCATCTTCTTGTAGTCACTAATTTCCCAAATTTCCCAAATTTTATTTTTTCCTCCTCCAAATGCAATTCCTTTCATGGTATCTCCATTCCAGTGTGTTTCTAAGTCCTTCTTATCTGTTTTGGCCTTAAGCAGGGATCCATTTTCCAAGCTTTGCTGCATTTGCCTGCATTTGATGGCATATGGCCTGCATTTGATGGCTTTGACTTTGGGCAAGATTTTTTTTTTTTTCTTTTTTTAACATATCCATGCCATGTCTCTCATATCTTCCCCTGCAAGATGTGTCTTCCTCCTTAACTTTTTCCCCTGCTTTTGCAACATCTGTGAGCTCTTGTTTTACCCTCTTTTGGTCCTTTTCCCTGCACTTGATACAATCCTGGTCCATCTCCATGTAGTCACTAATTTCTCAAATTTCCCAAATTTTTTTTTTTCCTCCTCCAAATGCAATTCCTTTCATGGTATCTCCATTCCGGTGTGTTTCTAAGTCCTTCTTATCTGTTTTGGCCTTAAGCAGGGATCCATTTTCCAAGCTTTGCTGCATGGGCCTGCACTTGATGGCATATGGCCTGCATTTGATGGCTTTGACTTTGGGCAAGATTTTTTTTTTTTTTTTTAAAGTGTCCATGCCATGTCCCTCATATCTTCCCTTCCACGTTGTGTCTTCCTCCCTAACTTTTCCCCCTGCTTTTGCAACATCTCTCTGCTTAGTTTTGGCCTCCTTTGGTCCTTTGCACTGCAGCTCATTTCCTCACAGAGCAGTTTTGGAGGACAACACATCTCCCAATTTTCTGGAGTTTTTGGGGTTTTTTTCAATTGCATTTCATTTGATCCTATCTCCTTTCCAGAGTGTTTGTAAGCCTTTCTTTTTGGGTTCGCAAGATTCCCTTTCCCTTCCCGAAAGGAAATGAAATTTCCTTTCGGGAAGGGAAAGGGAATCTTGCGATTTCAATGGGGACCACTAGAGGAATCTTTGCAGCATGTGCCTGCACTTGTTGGCATGCCATGCCTTTTGATGGCTTTGACTTTGGGCAAGATTTTTTTTCTTTTTTTTTTTTTAATAAGTATCTATGCCATATTCCTCCTATCTTTCCCTCCAAGCTGTGTCTTCCTCCTTAACTTTTCCCCCTGCTTTTGCAGCATCTGTGAGCTCTTGTTTTACCCTCTTTTGGTCCTTTTCCCTGCACTTGATAAAATCCTGGTCCATCTTCTTGTAGTCACTAATTTCCCAAATTTCCCAAATTTTTTTTTTTCCTCCTCCAAATGCAATTCCTTTCATGGTATCTCCATTCCAGTGTGTTTCTAAGTCCTTCTTATCTGTTTTGGCCTTAAGCAGGGATCCATTTTCCAAGCTTTGCTGCATTTGCCTGCATTTGATGGCATATGGCCTGCATTTGATGGCTTTGACTTTGGGCAAGATTTTTTTTTTTTTTTTTAAAGTGTCCATGCCATGTCCCTCATATCTTCCCTTCCACGTTGTGTCTTCCTCCCTAACTTTTCCCCCTGCTTTTGCAACATCTCTCTGCTTAGTTTTGGCCTCCTTTGGTCCTTTGCACTGCAGCTCATTTCCTCACAGAGCAGTTTTGGAGGACAACACATCTCCCAATTTTCTGGAGTTTTGGGGGTTTTTTTCAATTGCATTTCATTTGATCCTATCTCCTTTCCAGAGTGTTTGTAAGCCTTTCTTTTTGGGTTCGCAAGATTCCCTTTCCCTTCCCGAAAGGAAATGAAATTTCCTTTCGGGAAGGGAAAGGGAATCTTGCGATTTCAATGGGGACCACTAGAGGAATCTTTGCAGCATGTGCCTGCACTTGATGGCATGCCATGCCTTTTGATGGCTTTGACTTTGGGCAAGATTTTTTTTCTTTTTTTTTTTTTAATAAGTATCTATGCCATATTCCTCCTATCTTTCCCTCCAAGCTGTGTCTTCCTCCTTAACTTTTCCCCCTGCTTTTGCAGCATCTGTGAGCTCTTGTTTTACCCTCTTTTGGTCCTTTTCCCTGCACTTGATAAAATCCTGGTCCATCTCCTTGTAGTCACTAATTTCCCAAATTTCCCAAATTTTTTTTTTTCCTCCTCCAAATGCAATTCCTTTCATGGTATCTCCATTCCAGTGTGTTTCTAAGTCCTTCTTATCTGTTTTGGCCTTAAGCAGGGATCCATTTTCCAAGCTTTGCTGCATTTGCCTGCACTTGATGGCATATGGCCTGCATTTGATGGCTTTGACTTTGGGCAAGATTTTTTTTTTTTTCTTTTTTTAACATATCCATGCCATGTCTCTCATATCTTCCCCTGCAAGATGTGTCTTCCTCCTTAACTTTTTCCCCTGCTTTTGCAACATCTGTGAGCTCTTGTTTTACCCTCTTTTGGTCCTTTTCCCTGCACTTGATACAATCCTGGTCCATCTCCATGTAGTCACTAATTTCTCAAATTTCCCAAATTTTTGTTTTTCCTCCTCCAAATGCAATTCCTTTCATGGTATCTCCATTCCGGTGTGTTTCTAAGTCCTTCTTATCTGTTTTGGCCTTAAGCAGGGATCCATTTTCCAAGCTTTGCTGCATGGGCCTGCACTTGATGGCATATGGCCTGCATTTGATGGCTTTGACTTTGGGCAAGATTTTTTTTTTTTTTTTTAAAGTGTCCATGCCATGTCCCTCATATCTTCCCTTCCACGTTGTGTCTTCCTCCCTAACTTTTCCCCCTGCTTTTGCAACATCTCTCTGCTTAGTTTTGGCCTCCTTTGGTCCTTTGCACTGCAGCTCATTTCCTCACAGAGCAGTTTTGGAGGACAACACATCTCCCAATTTTCTGGAGTTTTTGGGGTTTTTTTCAATTGCATTTCATTTGATCCTATCTCCTTTCCAGAGTGTTTGTAAGCCTTTCTTTTTGGGTTCGCAAGATTCCCTTTCCCTTCCCGAAAGGAAATTTCATTTCCTTTCGGGAAGGGAAAGGGAATCTTGCGATTTCAATGGGGACCACTAGAGGAATCTTTGCAGCATGTGCCTGCACTTGATGGCATGCCATGCCTTTTGATGGCTTTGACTTTGGGCAAGATTTTTTTTCTTTTTTTTTTTTAATAAGTATCTATGCCATATTCCTCCTATCTTTCCCTCCAAGCTGTGTCTTCCTCCTTAACTTTTCCCCCTGCTTTTGCAGCATCTGTGAGCTCTTGTTTTACCCTCTTTTGGTCCTTTTCCCTGCACTTGATAAAATCCTGGTCCATCTTCTTGTAGTCACTAATTTCCCAAATTTCCCAAATTTTTTTTTTTCCTCCTCCAAATGCAATTCCTTTCATGGTATCTCCATTCCGGTGTGTTTCTAAGTCCTTCTTATCTGTTTTGGCCTTAAGCAGGGATCCATTTTCCAAGCTTTGCTGCATTTGCCTGCATTTGATGGCATATGGCCTGCATTTGATGGCTTTGACTTTGGGCAAGATTTTTTTTTTTTCTTTTTTTAACATATCCATGCCATGTCTCTCATATCTTCCCCTGCAAGATGTGTCTTCCTCCTTAACTTTTTCCCCTGCTTTTGCAACATCTGTGAGCTCTTGTTTTACCCTCTTTTGGTCCTTTTCCCTGCACTTGATACAATCCTGGTCCATCTCCATGTAGTCACTAATTTCTCAAATTTCCCAAATTTTTTTTTTTCCTCCTCCAAATGCAATTCCTTTCATGGTATCTCCATTCCGGTGTGTTTCTAAGTCCTTCTTATCTGTTTTGGCCTTAAGCAGGGATCCATTTTCCAAGCTTTGCTGCATGGGCCTGCACTTGATGGCATATGGCCTGCATTTGATGGCTTTGACTTTGGGCAAGATTTTTTTTTTTTTTTTTAAAGTGTCCATGCCATGTCCCTCATATCTTCCCTTCCACGTTGTGTCTTCCTCCCTAACTTTTCCCCCTGCTTTTGCAACATCTCTCTGCTTAGTTTTGGCCTCCTTTGGTCCTTTGCACTGCAGCTCATTTCCTCACAGAGCAGTTTTGGAGGACAACACATCTCCCAATTTTCTGGAGTTTTTGGGGTTTTTTTCAATTGCATTTCATTTGATCCTATCTCCTTTCCAGAGTGTTTGTAAGCCTTTCTTTTTGGGTTCGCAAGATTCCCTTTCCCTTCCCGAAAGGAAATGAAATTTCCTTTCGGGAAGGGAAAGGGAATCTTGCGATTTCAATGGGGACCACTAGAGGAATCTTTGCAGCATGTGCCTGCACTTGATGGCATGCCATGCCTTTTGATGGCTTTGACTTTGGGCAAGATTTTTTTTCTTTTTTTTTTTTTAATAAGTATCTATGCCATATTCCTCCTATCTTTCCCTCCAAGCTGTGTCTTCCTCCTTAACTTTTCCCCCTGCTTTTGCAGCATCTGTGAGCTCTTGTTTTACCCTCTTTTGGTCCTTTTCCCTGCACTTGATAAAATCCTGGTCCATCTTCTTGTAGTCACTAATTTCCCAAATTTCCCAAATTTTTTTTTTTCCTCCTCCAAATGCAATTCCTTTCATGGTATCTCCATTCCAGTGTGTTTCTAAGTCCTTCTTATCTGTTTTGGCCTTAAGCAGGGATCCATTTTCCAAGCTTTGCTGCATTTGCCTGCATTTGATGGCATATGGCCTGCATTTGATGGCTTTGACTTTGGGCAAGATTTTTTTTTTTTTCTTTTTTTAACATATCCATGCCATGTCTCTCATATCTTCCCCTGCAAGATGTGTCTTCCTCCTTAACTTTTTCCCCTGCTTTTGCAACATCTGTGAGCTCTTGTTTTACCCTCTTTTGGTCCTTTTCCCTGCACTTGATACAATCCTGGTCCATCTCCATGTAGTCACTAATTTCTCAAATTTCCCAAATTTTTTTTTTTCCTCCTCCAAATGCAATTCCTTTCATGGTATCTCCATTCCGGTGTGTTTCTAAGTCCTTCTTATCTGTTTTGGCCTTAAGCAGGGATCCATTTTCCAAGCTTTGCTGCATGGGCCTGCACTTGATGGCATATGGCCTGCATTTGATGGCTTTGACTTTGGGCAAGATTTTTTTTTTTTTTTTTAAAGTGTCCATGCCATGTCCCTCATATCTTCCCTTCCACGTTGTGTCTTCCTCCCTAACTTTTCCCCCTGCTTTTGCAACATCTCTCTGCTTAGTTTTGGCCTCCTTTGGTCCTTTGCACTGCAGCTCATTTCCTCACAGAGCAGTTTTGGAGGACAACACATCTCCCAATTTTCTGGAGTTTTTGGGGTTTTTTTCAATTGCATTTCATTTGATCCTATCTCCTTTCCAGAGTGTTTGTAAGCCTTTCTTTTTGGGTTCGCAAGATTCCCTTTCCCTTCCCGAAAGGAAATGAAATTTCCTTTCGGGAAGGGAAAGGGAATCTTGCGATTTCAATGGGGACCACTAGAGGAATCTTTGCAGCATGTGCCGGCACTTGTTGGCATGCCATGCCTTTTGATGGCTTTGACTTTGGGCAAGATTTTTTTTCTTTTTTTTTTTTTAATAAGTATCTATGCCATATTCCTCCTATCTTTCCCTCCAAGCTGTGTCTTCCTCCTTAACTTTTCCCCCTGCTTTTGCAGCATCTGTGAGCTCTTGTTTTACCCTCTTTTGGTCCTTTTCCCTGCACTTGATAAAATCCTGGTCCATCTTCTTGTAGTCACTAATTTCCCAAATTTCCCAAATTTTTTTTTTTCCTCCTCCAAATGCAATTCCTTTCATGGTATCTCCATTCCAGTGTGTTTCTAAGTCCTTCTTATCTGTTTTGGCCTTAAGCAGGGATCCATTTTCCAAGCTTTGCTGCATTTGCCTGCACTTGATGGCATATGGCCTGCATTTGATGGCTTTGATTTTGGGCAAGATTTTTTTTTTTTTTTTTAAAGTGTCCATGCCATGTCCCTCATATCTTCCCTTCCACGTTGTGTCTTCCTCCCTAACTTTTCCCCCTGCTTTTGCAACATCTCTCTGCTTAGTTTTGGCCTCCTTTGGTCCTTTGCACTGCAGCTCATTTCCTCACAGAGCAGTTTTGGAGGACAACACATCTCCCAATTTTCTGGAGTTTTGGGGGTTTTTTTCAATTGCATTTCATTTGATCCTATCTCCTTTCCAGAGTGTTTGTAAGCCTTTCTTTTTGGGTTCGCAAGATTCCCTTTCCCTTCCCGAAAGGAAATGAAATTTCCTTTCGGGAAGGGAAAGGGAATCTTGCGATTTCAATGGGGACCACTAGAGGAATCTTTGCAGCATGTGCCTGCACTTGATGGCATGCCATGCCTTTTGATGGCTTTGACTTTGGGCAAGATTTTTTTTCTTTTTTTTTTTTTAATAAGTATCTATGCCATATTCCTCCTATCTTTCCCTCCAAGCTGTGTCTTCCTCCTTAACTTTTCCCCCTGCTTTTGCAGCATCTGTGAGCTCTTGTTTTACCCTCTTTTGGTCCTTTTCCCTGCACTTGATAAAATCCTGGTCCATCTCCTTGTAGTCACTAATTTCCCAAATTTCCCAAATTTTATTTTTTCCTCCTCCAAATGCAATTCCTTTCATGGTATCTCCATTCCAGTGTGTTTCTAAGTCCTTCTTATCTGTTTTGGCCTTAAGCAGGGATCCATTTTCCAAGCTTTGCTGCATTTGCCTGCACTTGATGGCATATGGCCTGCATTTGATGGCTTTGACTTTGGGCAAGATTTTTTTTTTTTTCTTTTTTTAACATATCCATGCCATGTCTCTCATATCTTCCCCTGCAAGATGTGTCTTCCTCCTTAACTTTTTCCCCTGCTTTTGCAACATCTGTGAGCTCTTGTTTTACCCTCTTTTGGTCCTTTTCCCTGCACTTGATACAATCCTGGTCCATCTCCATGTAGTCACTAATTTCTCAAATTTCCCAAATTTTTTTTTTTCCTCCTCCAAATGCAATTCCTTTCATGGTATCTCCATTCCGGTGTGTTTCTAAGTCCTTCTTATCTGTTTTGGCCTTAAGCAGGGATCCATTTTCCAAGCTTTGCTGCATGGGCCTGCACTTGATGGCATATGGCCTGCATTTGATGGCTTTGACTTTGGGCAAGATTTTTTTTTTTTTTTTTAAAGTGTCCATGCCATGTCCCTCATATCTTCCCTTCCACGTTGTGTCTTCCTCCCTAACTTTTCCCCCTGCTTTTGCAACATCTCTCTGCTTAGTTTTGGCCTCCTTTGGTCCTTTGCACTGCAGCTCATTTCCTCACAGAGCAGTTTTGGAGGACAACACATCTCCCAATTTTCTGGAGTTTTTGGGGTTTTTTTCAATTGCATTTCATTTGATCCTATCTCCTTTCCAGAGTGTTTGTAAGCCTTTCTTTTTGGGTTCGCAAGATTCCCTTTCCCTTCGCGAAAGGAAATTTCATTTCCTTTCGGGAAGGGAAAGGGAATCTTGCGATTTCAATGGGGACCACTAGAGGAATCTTTGCAGCATGTGCCTGCACTTGATGGCATGCCATGCCTTTTGATGGCTTTGACTTTGGGCAAGATTTTTTTTCTTTTTTTTTTTTAATAAGTATCTATGCCATATTCCTCCTATCTTTCCCTCCAAGCTGTGTCTTCCTCCTTAACTTTTCCCCCTGCTTTTGCAGCATCTGTGAGCTCTTGTTTTACCCTCTTTTGGTCCTTTTCCCTGCACTTGATAAAATCCTGGTCCATCTTCTTGTAGTCACTAATTTCCCAAATTTCCCAAATTTTTTTTTTTCCTCCTCCAAATGCAATTCCTTTCATGGTATCTCCATTCCAGTGTGTTTCTAAGTCCTTCTTATCTGTTTTGGCCTTAAGCAGGGATCCATTTTCCAAGCTTTGCTGCATTTGCCTGCATTTGATGGCATATGGCCTGCATTTGATGGCTTTGACTTTGGGCAAGATTTTTTTTTTTTTCTTTTTTTAACATATCCATGCCATGTCTCTCATATCTTCCCCTGCAAGATGTGTCTTCCTCCTTAACTTTTTCCCCTGCTTTTGCAACATCTGTGAGCTCTTGTTTTACCCTCTTTTGGTCCTTTTCCCTGCACTTGATACAATCCTGGTCCATCTCCATGTAGTCACTAATTTCTCAAATTTCCCAAATTTTTTTTTTTCCTCCTCCAAATGCAATTCCTTTCATGGTATCTCCATTCCGGTGTGTTTCTAAGTCCTTCTTATCTGTTTTGGCCTTAAGCAGGGATCCATTTTCCAAGCTTTGCTGCATGGGCCTGCACTTGATGGCATATGGCCTGCATTTGATGGCTTTGACTTTGGGCAAGATTTTTTTTTTTTTTTTTAAAGTGTCCATGCCATGTCCCTCATATCTTCCCTTCCACGTTGTGTCTTCCTCCCTAACTTTTCCCCCTGCTTTTGCAACATCTCTCTGCTTAGTTTTGGCCTCCTTTGGTCCTTTGCACTGCAGCTCATTTCCTCACAGAGCAGTTTTGGAGGACAACACATCTCCCAATTTTCTGGAGTTTTTGGGGTTTTTTTCAATTGCATTTCATTTGATCCTATCTCCTTTCCAGAGTGTTTGTAAGCCTTTCTTTTTGGGTTCGCAAGATTCCCTTTCCCTTCCCGAAAGGAAATGAAATTTCCTTTCGGGAAGGGAAAGGGAATCTTGCGATTTCAATGGGGACCACTAGAGGAATCTTTGCAGCATGTGCCTGCACTTGTTGGCATGCCATGCCTTTTGATGGCTTTGACTTTGGGCAAGATTTTTTTTCTTTTTTTTTTTTTAATAAGTATCTATGCCATATTCCTCCTATCTTTCCCTCCAAGCTGTGTCTTCCTCCTTAACTTTTCCCCCTGCTTTTGCAGCATCTGTGAGCTCTTGTTTTACCCTCTTTTGGTCCTTTTCCCTGCACTTGATAAAATCCTGGTCCATCTTCTTGTAGTCACTAATTTCCCAAATTTCCCAAATTTTTTTTTTTCCTCCTCCAAATGCAATTCCTTTCATGGTATCTCCATTCCAGTGTGTTTCTAAGTCCTTCTTATCTGTTTTGGCCTTAAGCAGGGATCCATTTTCCAAGCTTTGCTGCATTTGCCTGCATTTGATGGCATATGGCCTGCATTTGATGGCTTTGACTTTGGGCAAGATTTTTTTTTTTTTTTTTAAAGTGTCCATGCCATGTCCCTCATATCTTCCCTTCCACGTTGTGTCTTCCTCCCTAACTTTTCCCCCTGCTTTTGCAACATCTCTCTGCTTAGTTTTGGCCTCCTTTGGTCCTTTGCACTGCAGCTCATTTCCTCACAGAGCAGTTTTGGAGGACAACACATCTCCCAATTTTCTGGAGTTTTGGGGGTTTTTTTCAATTGCATTTCATTTGATCCTATCTCCTTTCCAGAGTGTTTGTAAGCCTTTCTTTTTGGGTTCGCAAGATTCCCTTTCCCTTCCCGAAAGGAAATGAAATTTCCTTTCGGGAAGGGAAAGGGAATCTTGCGATTTCAATGGGGACCACTAGAGGAATCTTTGCAGCATGTGCCTGCACTTGATGGCATGCCATGCCTTTTGATGGCTTTGACTTTGGGCAAGATTTTTTTTCTTTTTTTTTTTTTAATAAGTATCTATGCCATATTCCTCCTATCTTTCCCTCCAAGCTGTGTCTTCCTCCTTAACTTTTCCCCCTGCTTTTGCAGCATCTGTGAGCTCTTGTTTTACCCTCTTTTGGTCCTTTTCCCTGCACTTGATAAAATCCTGGTCCATCTCCTTGTAGTCACTAATTTCCCAAATTTCCCAAATTTTATTTTTTCCTCCTCCAAATGCAATTCCTTTCATGGTATCTCCATTCCAGTGTGTTTCTAAGTCCTTCTTATCTGTTTTGGCCTTAAGCAGGGATCCATTTTCCAAGCTTTGCTGCATTTGCCTGCACTTGATGGCATATGGCCTGCATTTGATGGCTTTGACTTTGGGCAAGATTTTTTTTTTTTTCTTTTTTTAACATATCCATGCCATGTCTCTCATATCTTCCCCTGCAAGATGTGTCTTCCTCCTTAACTTTTTCCCCTGCTTTTGCAACATCTGTGAGCTCTTGTTTTACCCTCTTTTGGTCCTTTTCCCTGCACTTGATACAATCCTGGTCCATCTCCATGTAGTCACTAATTTCTCAAATTTCCCAAATTTTTTTTTTTCCTCCTCCAAATGCAATTCCTTTCATGGTATCTCCATTCCGGTGTGTTTCTAAGTCCTTCTTATCTGTTTTGGCCTTAAGCAGGGATCCATTTTCCAAGCTTTGCTGCATGGGCCTGCACTTGATGGCATATGGCCTGCATTTGATGGCTTTGACTTTGGGCAAGATTTTTTTTTTTTTTTTTAAAGTGTCCATGCCATGTCCCTCATATCTTCCCTTCCACGTTGTGTCTTCCTCCCTAACTTTTCCCCCTGCTTTTGCAACATCTCTCTGCTTAGTTTTGGCCTCCTTTGGTCCTTTGCACTGCAGCTCATTTCCTCACAGAGCAGTTTTGGAGGACAACACATCTCCCAATTTTCTGGAGTTTTTGGGGTTTTTTTCAATTGCATTTCATTTGATCCTATCTCCTTTCCAGAGTGTTTGTAAGCCTTTCTTTTTGGGTTCGCAAGATTCCCTTTCCCTTCGCGAAAGGAAATTTCATTTCCTTTCGGGAAGGGAAAGGGAATCTTGCGATTTCAATGGGGACCACTAGAGGAATCTTTGCAGCATGTGCCTGCACTTGATGGCATGCCATGCCTTTTGATGGCTTTGACTTTGGGCAAGATTTTTTTTCTTTTTTTTTTTTAATAAGTATCTATGCCATATTCCTCCTATCTTTCCCTCCAAGCTGTGTCTTCCTCCTTAACTTTTCCCCCTGCTTTTGCAGCATCTGTGAGCTCTTGTTTTACCCTCTTTTGGTCCTTTTCCCTGCACTTGATAAAATCCTGGTCCATCTTCTTGTAGTCACTAATTTCCCAAATTTCCCAAATTTTTTTTTTTCCTCCTCCAAATGCAATTCCTTTCATGGTATCTCCATTCCGGTGTGTTTCTAAGTCCTTCTTATCTGTTTTGGCCTTAAGCAGGGATCCATTTTCCAAGCTTTGCTGCATTTGCCTGCATTTGATGGCATATGGCCTGCATTTGATGGCTTTGACTTTGGGCAAGATTTTTTTTTTTTCTTTTTTTAACATATCCATGCCATGTCTCTCATATCTTCCCCTGCAAGATGTGTCTTCCTCCTTAACTTTTTCCCCTGCTTTTGCAACATCTGTGAGCTCTTGTTTTACCCTCTTTTGGTCCTTTTCCCTGCACTTGATACAATCCTGGTCCATCTCCATGTAGTCACTAATTTCTCAAATTTCCCAAATTTTTTTTTTTCCTCCTCCAAATGCAATTCCTTTCATGGTATCTCCATTCCGGTGTGTTTCTAAGTCCTTCTTATCTGTTTTGGCCTTAAGCAGGGATCCATTTTCCAAGCTTTGCTGCATGGGCCTGCACTTGATGGCATATGGCCTGCATTTGATGGCTTTGACTTTGGGCAAGATTTTTTTTTTTTTTTTTTAAAGTGTCCATGCCATGTCCCTCATATCTTCCCTTCCACGTTGTGTCTTCCTCCCTAACTTTTCCCCCTGCTTTTGCAACATCTCTCTGCTTAGTTTTGGCCTCCTTTGGTCCTTTGCACTGCAGCTCATTTCCTCACAGAGCAGTTTTGGAGGACAACACATCTCCCAATTTTCTGGAGTTTTTGGGGTTTTTTTCAATTGCATTTCATTTGATCCTATCTCCTTTCCAGAGTGTTTGTAAGCCTTTCTTTTTGGGTTCGCAAGATTCCCTTTCCCTTCCCGAAAGGAAATGAAATTTCCTTTCGGGAAGGGAAAGGGAATCTTGCGATTTCAATGGGGACCACTAGAGGAATCTTTGCAGCATGTGCCTGCACTTGATGGCATGCCATGCCTTTTGATGGCTTTGACTTTGGGCAAGATTTTTTTTCTTTTTTTTTTTTTAATAAGTATCTATGCCATATTCCTCCTATCTTTCCCTCCAAGCTGTGTCTTCCTCCTTAACTTTTCCCCCTGCTTTTGCAGCATCTGTGAGCTCTTGTTTTACCCTCTTTTGGTCCTTTTCCCTGCACTTGATAAAATCCTGGTCCATCTTCTTGTAGTCACTAATTTCCCAAATTTCCCAAATTTTATTTTTTCCTCCTCCAAATGCAATTCCTTTCATGGTATCTCCATTCCAGTGTGTTTCTAAGTCCTTCTTATCTGTTTTGGCCTTAAGCAGGGAT
Source organism: Agelaius tricolor (assembly GCF_023055355.1). Lineage (NCBI taxonomy): Eukaryota > Metazoa > Chordata > Aves > Passeriformes > Icteridae > Agelaius > Agelaius tricolor. Next base: position 51,357,147 of record NW_027269267.1, on the reverse strand, counting down.
CCATTTTCCAAGCTTTGCTGCATTTGCCTGCATTTGATGGCATATGGCCTGCATTTGATGGCTTTGACTTTGGGCAAGATTTTTTTTTTTTTCTTTTTTTAACATATCCATGCCATGTCTCTCATATCTTCCCCTGCAAGATGTGTCTTCCTCCTTAACTTTTTCCCCTGCTTTTGCAACATCTGTGAGCTCTTGTTTTACCCTCTTTTGGTCCTTTTCCCTGCACTTGATACAATCCTGGTCCATCTCCATGTAGTCACTAATTTCTCAAATTTCCCAAATTTTTTTTTTTCCTCCTCCAAATGCAATTCCTTTCATGGTATCTCCATTCCGGTGTGTTTCTAAGTCCTTCTTATCTGTTTTGGCCTTAAGCAGGGATCCATTTTCCAAGCTTTGCTGCATGGGCCTGCACTTGATGGCATATGGCCTGCATTTGATGGCTTTGACTTTGGGCAAGATTTTTTTTTTTTTTTTTAAAGTGTCCATGCCATGTCCCTCATATCTTCCCTTCCACGTTGTGTCTTCCTCCCTAACTTTTCCCCCTGCTTTTGCAACATCTCTCTGCTTAGTTTTGGCCTCCTTTGGTCCTTTGCACTGCAGCTCATTTCCTCACAGAGCAGTTTTGGAGGACAACACATCTCCCAATTTTCTGGAGTTTTTGGGGTTTTTTTCAATTGCATTTCATTTGATCCTATCTCCTTTCCAGAGTGTTTGTAAGCCTTTCTTTTTGGGTTCGCAAGATTCCCTTTCCCTTCCCGAAAGGAAATGAAATTTCCTTTCGGGAAGGGAAAGGGAATCTTGCGATTTCAATGGGGACCACTAGAGGAATCTTTGCAGCATGTGCCTGCACTTGTTGGCATGCCATGCCTTTTGATGGCTTTGACTTTGGGCAAGATTTTTTTTCTTTTTTTTTTTTTAATAAGTATCTATGCCATATTCCTCCTATCTTTCCCTCCAAGCTGTGTCTTCCTCCTTAACTTTTCCCCCTGCTTTTGCAGCATCTGTGAGCTCTTGTTTTACCCTCTTTTGGTCCTTTTCCCTGCACTTGATAAAATCCTGGTCCATCTCCTTGTAGTCACTAATTTCCCAAATTTCCCAAATTTTATTTTTTCCTCCTCCAAATGCAATTCCTTTCATGGTATCTCCATTCCAGTGTGTTTCTAAGTCCTTCTTATCTGTTTTGGCCTTAAGCAGGGATCCATTTTCCAAGCTTTGCTGCATTTGCCTGCACTTGATGGCATATGGCCTGCATTTGATGGCTTTGACTTTGGGCAAGATTTTTTTTTTTTTCTTTTTTTAACATATCCATGCCATGTCTCTCATATCTTCCCCTGCAAGATGTGTCTTCCTCCTTAACTTTTTCCCCTGCTTTTGCAACATCTGTGAGCTCTTGTTTTACCCTCTTTTGGTCCTTTTCCCTGCACTTGATACAATCCTGGTCCATCTCCATGTAGTCACTAATTTCTCAAATTTCCCAAATTTTTTTTTTTCCTCCTCCAAATGCAATTCCTTTCATGGTATCTCCATTCCGGTGTGTTTCTAAGTCCTTCTTATCTGTTTTGGCCTTAAGCAGGGATCCATTTTCCAAGCTTTGCTGCATTTGCCTGCATTTGATGGCATATGGCCTGCATTTGATGGCTTTGACTTTGGGCAAGATTTTTTTTTTTTCTTTTTTTAACATATCCATGCCATGTCTCTCATATCTTCCCCTGCAAGATGTGTCTTTCTCCTTAACTTTTTCCCCTGCTTTTGCAACATCTGTGAGCTCTTGTTTTACCCTCTTTTGGTCCTTTTCCCTGCACTTGATACAATCCTGGTCCATCTCCATGTAGTCACTAATTTCTCAAATTTCCCAAATTTTTTTTTTTCCTCCTCCAAATGCAATTCCTTTCATGGTATCTCCATTCCGGTGTGTTTCTAAGTCCTTCTTATCTGTTTTGGCCTTAAGCAGGGATCCATTTTCCAAGCTTTGCTGCATGGGCCTGCACTTGATGGCATATGGCCTGCATTTGATGGCTTTGACTTTGGGCAAGATTTTTTTTTTTTTTTTTAAAGTGTCCATGCCATGTCCCTCATATCTTCCCTTCCACGTTGTGTCTTCCTCCCTAACTTTTCCCCCTGCTTTTGCAACATCTCTCTGCTTAGTTTTGGCCTCCTTTGGTCCTTTGCACTGCAGCTCATTTCCTCACAGAGCAGTTTTGGAGGACAACACATCTCCCAATTTTCTGGAGTTTTTGGGGTTTTTTTCAATTGCATTTCATTTGATCCTATCTCCTTTCCAGAGTGTTTGTAAGCCTTTCTTTTTGGGTTCGCAAGATTCCCTTTCCCTTCCCGAAAGGAAATGAAATTTCCTTTCGGGAAGGGAAAGGGAATCTTGCGATTTCAATGGGGACCACTAGAGGAATCTTTGCAGCATGTGCCTGCACTTGTTGGCATGCCATGCCTTTTGATGGCTTTGACTTTGGGCAAGATTTTTTTTCTTTTTTTTTTTTTAATAAGTATCTATGCCATATTCCTCCTATCTTTCCCTCCAAGCTGTGTCTTCCTCCTTAACTTTTCCCCCTGCTTTTGCAGCATCTGTGAGCTCTTGTTTTACCCTCTTTTGGTCCTTTTCCCTGCACTTGATAAAATCCTGGTCCATCTCCTTGTAGTCACTAATTTCCCAAATTTCCCAAATTTTATTTTTTCCTCCTCCAAATGCAATTCCTTTCATGGTATCTCCATTCCAGTGTGTTTCTAAGTCCTTCTTATCTGTTTTGGCCTTAAGCAGGGATCCATTTTCCAAGCTTTGCTGCATTTGCCTGCACTTGATGGCATATGGCCTGCATTTGATGGCTTTGACTTTGGGCAAGATTTTTTTTTTTTTCTTTTTTTAACATATCCATGCCATGTCTCTCATATCTTCCCCTGCAAGATGTGTCTTCCTCCTTAACTTTTTCCCCTGCTTTTGCAACATCTGTGAGCTCTTGTTTTACCCTCTTTTGGTCCTTTTCCCTGCACTTGATACAATCCTGGTCCATCTCCATGTAGTCACTAATTTCTCAAATTTCCCAAATTTTTTTTTTTCCTCCTCCAAATGCAATTCCTTTCATGGTATCTCCATTCCGGTGTGTTTCTAAGTCCTTCTTATCTGTTTTGGCCTTAAGCAGGGATCCATTTTCCAAGCTTTGCTGCATTTGCCTGCATTTGATGGCATATGGCCTGCATTTGATGGCTTTGACTTTGGGCAAGATTTTTTTTTTTTCTTTTTTTAACATATCCATGCCATGTCTCTCATATCTTCCCCTGCAAGATGTGTCTTCCTCCTTAACTTTTTCCCCTGCTTTTGCAACATCTGTGAGCTCTTGTTTTACCCTCTTTTGGTCCTTTTCCCTGCACTTGATACAATCCTGGTCCATCTCCATGTAGTCACTAATTTCTCAAATTTCCCAAATTTTTTTTTTTCCTCCTCCAAATGCAATTCCTTTCATGGTATCTCCATTCCGGTGTGTTTCTAAGTCCTTCTTATCTGTTTTGGCCTTAAGCAGGGATCCATTTTCCAAGCTTTGCTGCATGGGCCTGCACTTGATGGCATATGGCCTGCATTTGATGGCTTTGACTTTGGGCAAGATTTTTTTTTTTTTTTTTTAAAGTGTCCATGCCATGTCCCTCATATCTTCCCTTCCACGTTGTGTCTTCCTCCCTAACTTTTCCCCCTGCTTTTGCAACATCTCTCTGCTTAGTTTTGGCCTCCTTTGGTCCTTTGCACTGCAGCTCATTTCCTCACAGAGCAGTTTTGGAGGACAACACATCTCCCAATTTTCTGGAGTTTTTGGGGTTTTTTTCAATTGCATTTCATTTGATCCTATCTCCTTTCCAGAGTGTTTGTAAGCCTTTCTTTTTGGGTTCGCAAGATTCCCTTTCCCTTCCCGAAAGGAAATGAAATTTCCTTTCGGGAAGGGAAAGGGAATCTTGCGATTTCAATGGGGACCACTAGAGGAATCTTTGCAGCATGTGCCTGCACTTGATGGCATGCCATGCCTTTTGATGGCTTTGACTTTGGGCAAGATTTTTTTTCTTTTTTTTTTTAATAAGTATCTATGCCATATTCCTCCTATCTTTCCCTCCAAGCTGTGTCTTCCTCCTTAACTTTTCCCCCTGCTTTTGCAGCATCTGTGAGCTCTTGTTTTACCCTCTTTTGGTCCTTTTCCCTGCACTTGATAAAATCCTGGTCCATCTTCTTGTAGTCACTAATTTCCCAAATTTCCCAAATTTTATTTTTTCCTCCTCCAAATGCAATTCCTTTCATGGTATCTCCATTCCAGTGTGTTTCTAAGTCCTTCTTATCTGTTTTGGCCTTAAGCAGGGATCCATTTTCCAAGCTTTGCTGCATTTGCCTGCATTTGATGGCATATGGCCTGCATTTGATGGCTTTGACTTTGGGCAAGATTTTTTTTTTTTTCTTTTTTTAACATATCCATGCCATGTCTCTCATATCTTCCCCTGCAAGATGTGTCTTCCTCCTTAACTTTTTCCCCTGCTTTTGCAACATCTGTGAGCTCTTGTTTTACCCTCTTTTGGTCCTTTTCCCTGCACTTGATACAATCCTGGTCCATCTCCATGTAGTCACTAATTTCTCAAATTTCCCAAATTTTTTTTTTTCCTCCTCCAAATGCAATTCCTTTCATGGTATCTCCATTCCGGTGTGTTTCTAAGTCCTTCTTATCTGTTTTAGCCTTAAGCAGGGATCCATTTTCCAAGCTTTGCTGCATGGGCCTGCACTTGATGGCATATGGCCTGCATTTGATGGCTTTGACTTTGGGCAAGATTTTTTTTTTTTTTTTTAAAGTGTCCATGCCATGTCCCTCATATCTTCCCTTCCACGTTGTGTCTTCCTCCCTAACTTTTCCCCCTGCTTTTGCAACATCTCTCTGCTTAGTTTTGGCCTCCTTTGGTCCTTTGCACTGCAGCTCATTTCCTCACAGAGCAGTTTTGGAGGACAACACATCTCCCAATTTTCTGGAGTTTTTGGGGTTTTTTTCAATTGCATTTCATTTGATCCTATCTCCTTTCCAGAGTGTTTGTAAGCCTTTCTTTTTGGGTTCGCAAGATTCCCTTTCCCTTCCCGAAAGGAAATGAAATTTCCTTTCGGGAAGGGAAAGGGAATCTTGCGATTTCAATGGGGACCACTAGAGGAATCTTTGCAGCATGTGCCTGCACTTGTTGGCATGCCATGCCTTTTGATGGCTTTGACTTTGGGCAAGATTTTTTTTCTTTTTTTTTTTTTTAATAAGTATCTATGCCATATTCCTCCTATCTTTCCCTCCAAGCTGTGTCTTCCTCCTTAACTTTTCCCCCTGCTTTTGCAGCATCTGTGAGCTCTTGTTTTACCCTCTTTTGGTCCTTTTCCCTGCACTTGATAAAATCCTGGTCCATCTTCTTGTAGTCACTAATTTCCCAAATTTCCCAAATTTTTTTTTTTCCTCCTCCAAATGCAATTCCTTTCATGGTATCTCCATTCCAGTGTGTTTCTAAGTCCTTCTTATCTGTTTTGGCCTTAAGCAGGGATCCATTTTCCAAGCTTTGCTGCATTTGCCTGCATTTGATGGCATATGGCCTGCATTTGATGGCTTTGACTTTGGGCAAGATTTTTTTTTTTTTCTTTTTTTAACATATCCATGCCATGTCTCTCATATCTTCCCCTGCAAGATGTGTCTTCCTCCTTAAGTTTTTCCCCTGCTTTTGCAACATCTGTGAGCTCTTGTTTTACCCTCTTTTGGTCCTTTTCCCTGCACTTGATACAATCCTGGTCCATCTCCATGTAGTCACTAATTTCTCAAATTTCCCAAATTTTTTTTTTTCCTCCTCCAAATGCAATTCCTTTCATGGTATCTCCATTCCGGTGTGTTTCTAAGTCCTTCTTATCTGTTTTGGCCTTAAGCAGGGATCCATTTTCCAAGCTTTGCTGCATGGGCCTGCACTTGATGGCATATGGCCTGCATTTGATGGCTTTGACTTTGGGCAAGATTTTTTTTTTTTTTTTTAAAGTGTCCATGCCATGTCCCTCATATCTTCCCTTCCACGTTGTGTCTTCCTCCCTAACTTTTCCCCCTGCTTTTGCAACATCTCTCTGCTTAGTTTTGGCCTCCTTTGGTCCTTTGCACTGCAGCTCATTTCCTCACAGAGCAGTTTTGGAGGACAACACATCTCCCAATTTTCTGGAGTTTTGGGGGTTTTTTTCAATTGCATTTCATTTGATCCTATCTCCTTTCCAGAGTGTTTGTAAGCCTTTCTTTTTGGGTTCGCAAGATTCCCTTTCCCTTCCCGAAAGGAAATGAAATTTCCTTTCGGGAAGGGAAAGGGAATCTTGCGATTTCAATGGGGACCACTAGAGGAATCTTTGCAGCATGTGCCTGCACTTGATGGCATGCCATGCCTTTTGATGGCTTTGACTTTGGGCAAGATTTTTTTTCTTTTTTTTTTTTTAATAAGTATCTATGCCATATTCCTCCTATCTTTCCCTCCAAGCTGTGTCTTCCTCCTTAACTTTTCCCCCTGCTTTTGCAGCATCTGTGAGCTCTTGTTTTACCCTCTTTTGGTCCTTTTCCCTGCACTTGATAAAATCCTGGTCCATCTCCTTGTAGTCACTAATTTCCCAAATTTCCCAAATTTTATTTTTTCCTCCTCCAAATGCAATTCCTTTCATGGTATCTCCATTCCAGTGTGTTTCTAAGTCCTTCTTATCTGTTTTGGCCTTAAGCAGGGATCCATTTTCCAAGCTTTGCTGCATTTGCCTGCATTTGATGGCATATGGCCTGCATTTGATGGCTTTGACTTTGGGCAAGATTTTTTTTTTTTCTTTTTTTAACATATCCATGCCATGTCTCTCATATCTTCCCCTGCAAGATGTGTCTTCCTCCTTAACTTTTTCCCCTGCTTTTGCAACATCTGTGAGCTCTTGTTTTACCCTCTTTTGGTCCTTTTCCCTGCACTTGATACAATCCTGGTCCATCTCCATGTAGTCACTAATTTCTCAAATTTCCCAAATTTTTTTTTTTCCTCCTCCAAATGCAATTCCTTTCATGGTATCTCCATTCCGGTGTGTTTCTAAGTCCTTCTTATCTGTTTTGGCCTTAAGCAGGGATCCATTTTCCAAGCTTTGCTGCATGGGCCTGCACTTGATGGCATATGGCCTGCATTTGATGGCTTTGACTTTGGGCAAGATTTTTTTTTTTTTTTTTAAAGTGTCCATGCCATGTCCCTCATATCTTCCCTTCCACGTTGTGTCTTCCTCCCTAACTTTTCCCCCTGCTTTTGCAACATCTCTCTGCTTAGTTTTGGCCTCCTTTGGTCCTTTGCACTGCAGCTCATTTCCTCACAGAGCAGTTTTGGAGGACAACACATCTCCCAATTTTCTGGAGTTTTTGGGGTTTTTTTCAATTGCATTTCATTTGATCCTATCTCCTTTCCAGAGTGTTTGTAAGCCTTTCTTTTTGGGTTCGCAAGATTCCCTTTCCCTTCCCGAAAGGAAATGAAATTTCCTTTCGGGAAGGGAAAGGGAATCTTGCGATTTCAATGGGGACCACTAGAGGAATCTTTGCAGCATGTGCCTGCACTTGATGGCATGCCATGCCTTTTGATGGCTTTGACTTTGGGCAAGATTTTTTTTCTTTTTTTTTTTTTAATAAGTATCTATGCCATATTCCTCCTATCTTTCCCTCCAAGCTGTGTCTTCCTCCTTAACTTTTCCCCCTGCTTTTGCAGCATCTGTGAGCTCTTGTTTTACCCTCTTTTGGTCCTTTTCCCTGCACTTGATAAAATCCTGGTCCATCTTCTTGTAGTCACTAATTTCCCAAATTTCCCAAATTTTATTTTTTCCTCCTCCAAATGCAATTCCTTTCATGGTATCTCCATTCCAGTGTGTTTCTAAGTCCTTCTTATCTGTTTTGGCCTTAAGCAGGGATCCATTTTCCAAGCTTTGCTGCATTTGCCTGCATTTGATGGCATATGGCCTGCATTTGATGGCTTTGACTTTGGGCAAGATTTTTTTTTTTTTCTTTTTTTAACATATCCATGCCATGTCTCTCATATCTTCCCCTGCAAGATGTGTCTTCCTCCTTAACTTTTTCCCCTGCTTTTGCAACATCTGTGAGCTCTTGTTTTACCCTCTTTTGGTCCTTTTCCCTGCACTTGATACAATCCTGGTCCATCTCCATGTAGTCACTAATTTCTCAAATTTCCCAAATTTTTTTTTTTCCTCCTCCAAATGCAATTCCTTTCATGGTATCTCCATTCCGGTGTGTTTCTAAGTCCTTCTTATCTGTTTTGGCCTTAAGCAGGGATCCATTTTCCAAGCTTTGCTGCATGGGCCTGCACTTGATGGCATATGGCCTGCATTTGATGGCTTTGACTTTGGGCAAGATTTTTTTTTTTTTTTTTAAAGTGTCCATGCCATGTCCCTCATATCTTCCCTTCCACGTTGTGTCTTCCTCCCTAACTTTTCCCCCTGCTTTTGCAACATCTCTCTGCTTAGTTTTGGCCTCCTTTGGTCCTTTGCACTGCAGCTCATTTCCTCACAGAGCAGTTTTGGAGGACAACACATCTCCCAATTTTCTGGAGTTTTTGGGGTTTTTTTCAATTGCATTTCATTTGATCCTATCTCCTTTCCAGAGTGTTTGTAAGCCTTTCTTTTTGGGTTCGCAAGATTCCCTTTCCCTTCCCGAAAGGAAATGAAATTTCCTTTCGGGAAGGGAAAGGGAATCTTGCGATTTCAATGGGGACCACTAGAGGAATCTTTGCAGCATGTGCCTGCACTTGTTGGCATGCCATGCCTTTTGATGGCTTTGACTTTGGGCAAGATTTTTTTTCTTTTTTTTTTTTTAATAAGTATCTATGCCATATTCCTCCTATCTTTCCCTCCAAGCTGTGTCTTCCTCCTTAACTTTTCCCCCTGCTTTTGCAGCATCTGTGAGCTCTTGTTTTACCCTCTTTTGGTCCTTTTCCCTGCACTTGATAAAATCCTGGTCCATCTTCTTGTAGTCACTAATTTCCCAAATTTCCCAAATTTTTTTTTTTCCTCCTCCAAATGCAATTCCTTTCATGGTATCTCCATTCCAGTGTGTTTCTAAGTCCTTCTTATCTGTTTTGGCCTTAAGCAGGGATCCATTTTCCAAGCTTTGCTGCATTTGCCTGCATTTGATGGCATATGGCCTGCATTTGATGGCTTTGACTTTGGGCAAGATTTTTTTTTTTTTCTTTTTTTAACATATCCATGCCATGTCTCTCATATCTTCCCCTGCAAGATGTGTCTTCCTCCTTAACTTTTTCCCCTGCTTTTGCAACATCTGTGAGCTCTTGTTTTACCCTCTTTTGGTCCTTTTCCCTGCACTTGATACAATCCTGGTCCATCTCCATGTAGTCACTAATTTCTCAAATTTCCCAAATTTTTTTTTTTCCTCCTCCAAATGCAATTCCTTTCATGGTATCTCCATTCCGGTGTGTTTCTAAGTCCTTCTTATCTGTTTTGGCCTTAAGCAGGGATCCATTTTCCAAGCTTTGCTGCATGGGCCTGCACTTGATGGCATATGGCCTGCATTTGATGGCTTTGACTTTGGGCAAGATTTTTTTTTTTTTTTTTAAAGTGTCCATGCCATGTCCCTCATATCTTCCCTTCCACGTTGTGTCTTCCTCCCTAACTTTTCCCCCTGCTTTTGCAACATCTCTCTGCTTAGTTTTGGCCTCCTTTGGTCCTTTGCACTGCAGCTCATTTCCTCACAGAGCAGTTTTGGAGGACAACACATCTCCCAATTTTCTGGAGTTTTGGGGGTTTTTTTCAATTGCATTTCATTTGATCCTATCTCCTTTCCAGAGTGTTTGTAAGCCTTTCTTTTTGGGTTCGCAAGATTCCCTTTCCCTTCCCGAAAGGAAATGAAATTTCCTTTCGGGAAGGGAAAGGGAATCTTGCGATTTCAATGGGGACCACTAGAGGAATCTTTGCAGCATGTGCCTGCACTTGATGGCATGCCATGCCTTTTGATGGCTTTGACTTTGGGCAAGATTTTTTTTCTTTTTTTTTTTTTAATAAGTATCTATGCCATATTCCTCCTATCTTTCCCTCCAAGCTGTGTCTTCCTCCTTAACTTTTCCCCCTGCTTTTGCAGCATCTGTGAGCTCTTGTTTTACCCTCTTTTGGTCCTTTTCCCTGCACTTGATAAAATCCTGGTCCATCTCCTTGTAGTCACTAATTTCCCAAATTTCCCAAATTTTATTTTTTCCTCCTCCAAATGCAATTCCTTTCATGGTATCTCCATTCCAGTGTGTTTCTAAGTCCTTCTTATCTGTTTTGGCCTTAAGCAGGGATCCATTTTCCAAGCTTTGCTGCATTTGCCTGCACTTGATGGCATATGGCCTGCATTTGATGGCTTTGACTTTGGGCAAGATTTTTTTTTTTTTCTTTTTTTAACATATCCATGCCATGTCTCTCATATCTTCCCCTGCAAGATGTGTCTTCCTCCTTAACTTTTTCCCCTGCTTTTGCAACATCTGTGAGCTCTTGTTTTACCCTCTTTTGGTCCTTTTCCCTGCACTTGATACAATCCTGGTCCATCTCCATGTAGTCACTAATTTCTCAAATTTCCCAAATTTTTTTTTTTCCTCCTCCAAATGCAATTCCTTTCATGGTATCTCCATTCCGGTGTGTTTCTAAGTCCTTCTTATCTGTTTTGGCCTTAAGCAGGGATCCATTTTCCAAGCTTTGCTGCATGGGCCTGCACTTGATGGCATATGGCCTGCATTTGATGGCTTTGACTTTGGGCAAGATTTTTTTTTTTTTTTTTAAAGTGTCCATGCCATGTCCCTCATATCTTCCCTTCCACGTTGTGTCTTCCTCCCTAACTTTTCCCCCTGCTTTTGCAACATCTCTCTGCTTAGTTTTGGCCTCCTTTGGTCCTTTGCACTGCAGCTCATTTCCTCACAGAGCAGTTTTGGAGGACAACACATCTCCCAATTTTCTGGAGTTTTTGGGGTTTTTTTCAATTGCATTTCATTTGATCCTATCTCCTTTCCAGAGTGTTTGTAAGCCTTTCTTTTTGGGTTCGCAAGATTCCCTTTCCCTTCCCGAAAGGAAATTTCATTTCCTTTCGGGAAGGGAAAGGGAATCTTGCGATTTCAATGGGGACCACTAGAGGAATCTTTGCAGCATGTGCCTGCACTTGATGGCATGCCATGCCTTTTGATGGCTTTGACTTTGGGCAAGATTTTTTTTCTTTTTTTTTTTTAATAAGTATCTATGCCATATTCCTCCTATCTTTCCCTCCAAGCTGTGTCTTCCTCCTTAACTTTTCCCCCTGCTTTTGCAGCATCTGTGAGCTCTTGTTTTACCCTCTTTTGGTCCTTTTCCCTGCACTTGATAAAATCCTGGTCCATCTTCTTGTAGTCACTAATTTCCCAAATTTCCCAAATTTTTTTTTTTCCTCCTCCAAATGCAATTCCTTTCATGGTATCTCCATTCCGGTGTGTTTCTAAGTCCTTCTTATCTGTTTTGGCCTTAAGCAGGGATCCATTTTCCAAGCTTTGCTGCATTTGCCTGCATTTGATGGCATATGGCCTGCATTTGATGGCTTTGACTTTGGGCAAGATTTTTTTTTTTTCTTTTTTTAACATATCCATGCCATGTCTCTCATATCTTCCCCTGCAAGATGTGTCTTCCTCCTTAACTTTTTCCCCTGCTTTTGCAACATCTGTGAGCTCTTGTTTTACCCTCTTTTGGTCCTTTTCCCTGCACTTGATACAATCCTGGTCCATCTCCATGTAGTCACTAATTTCTCAAATTTCCCAAATTTTTTTTTTCCTCCTCCAAATGCAATTCCTTTCATGGTATCTCCATTCCGGTGTGTTTCTAAGTCCTTCTTATCTGTTTTGGCCTTAAGCAGGGATCCATTTTCCAAGCTTTGCTGCATGGGCCTGCACTTGATGGCATATGGCCTGCATTTGATGGCTTTGACTTTGGGCAAGATTTTTTTTTTTTTTTTTTAAAGTGTCCATGCCATGTCCCTCATATCTTCCCTTCCACGTTGTGTCTTCCTCCCTAACTTTTCCCCCTGCTTTTGCAACATCTCTCTGCTTAGTTTTGGCCTCCTTTGGTCCTTTGCACTGCAGCTCATTTCCTCACAGAGCAGTTTTGGAGGACAACACATCTCCCAATTTTCTGGAGTTTTTGGGGTTTTTTTCAATTGCATTTCATTTGATCCTATCTCCTTTCCAGAGTGTTTGTAAGCCTTTCTTTTTGGGTTCGCAAGATTCCCTTTCCCTTCCCGAAAGGAAATGAAATTTCCTTTCGGGAAGGGAAAGGGAATCTTGCGATTTCAATGGGGACCACTAGAGGAATCTTTGCAGCATGTGCCTGCACTTGATGGCATGCCATGCCTTTTGATGGCTTTGACTTTGGGCAAGATTTTTTTTCTTTTTTTTTTTTAATAAGTATCTATGCCATATTCCTCCTATCTTTCCCTCCAAGCTGTGTCTTCCTCCTTAACTTTTCCCCCTGCTTTTGCAGCATCTGTGAGCTCTTGTTTTACCCTCTTTTGGTCCTTTTCCCTGCACTTGATAAAATCCTGGTCCATCTTCTTGTAGTCACTAATTTCCCAAATTTCCCAAATTTTTTTTTTTCCTCCTCCAAATGCAATTCCTTTCATGGTATCTCCATTCCAGTGTGTTTCTAAGTCCTTCTTATCTGTTTTGGCCTTAAGCAGGGATCCATTTTCCAAGCTTTGCTGCATTTGCCTGCATTTGATGGCATATGGCCTGCATTTGATGGCTTTGACTTTGGGCAAGATTTTTTTTTTTTCTTTTTTTAACATATCCATGCCATGTCTCTCATATCTTCCCCTGCAAGATGTGTCTTTCTCCTTAACTTTTTCCCCTGCTTTTGCAACATCTGTGAGCTCTTGTTTTACCCTCTTTTGGTCCTTTTCCCTGCACTTGATACAATCCTGGTCCATCTCCATGTAGTCACTAATTTCTCAAATTTCCCAAATTTTTTTTTTTCCTCCTCCAAATGCAATTCCTTTCATGGTATCTCCATTCCGGTGTGTTTCTAAGTCCTTCTTATCTGTTTTGGCCTTAAGCAGGGATCCATTTTCCAAGCTTTGCTGCATGGGCCTGCACTTGATGGCATATGGCCTGCATTTGATGGCTTTGACTTTGGGCAAGATTTTTTTTTTTTTTTTTTAAAGTGTCCATGCCATGTCCCTCATATCTTCCCTTCCACGTTGTGTCTTCCTCCCTAACTTTTCCCCCTGCTTTTGCAACATCTCTCTGCTTAGTTTTGGCCTCCTTTGGTCCTTTGCACTGCAGCTCATTTCCTCACAGAGCAGTTTTGGAGGACAACACATCTCCCAATTTTCTGGAGTTTTTGGGGTTTTTTTCAATTGCATTTCATTTGATCCTATCTCCTTTCCAGAGTGTTTGTAAGCCTTTCTTTTTGGGTTCGCAAGATTCCCTTTCCCTTCCCGAAAGGAAATTTCATTTCCTTTCGGGAAGGGAAAGGGAATCTTGCGATTTCAATGGGGACCACTAGAGGAATCTTTGCAGCATGTGCCTGCACTTGATGGCATGCCATGCCTTTTGATGGCTTTGACTTTGGGCAAGATTTTTTTTCTTTTTTTTTTTTTAATAAGTATCTATGCCATATTCCTCCTATCTTTCCCTCCAAGCTGTGTCTTCCTCCTTAACTTTTCCCCCTGCTTTTGCAGCATCTGTGAGCTCTTGTTTTACCCTCTTTTGGTCCTTTTCCCTGCACTTGATAAAATCCTGGTCCATCTTCTTGTAGTCACTAATTTCCCAAATTTCCCAAATTTTATTTTTTCCTCCTCCAAATGCAATTCCTTTCATGGTATCTCCATTCCGGTGTGTTTCTAAGTCCTTCTTATCTGTTTTGGCCTTAAGCAGGGATCCATTTTCCAAGCTTTGCTGCATTTGCCTGCATTTGATGGCATATGGCCTGCATTTGATGGCTTTGACTTTGGGCAAGATTTTTTTTTTTCTTTTTTTAACATATCCATGCCATGTCTCTCATATCTTCCCCTGCAAGATGTGTCTTTCTCCTTAACTTTTTCCCCTGCTTTTGCAACATCTGTGAGCTCTTGTTTTACCCTCTTTTGGTCCTTTTCCCTGCACTTGATACAATCCTGGTCCATCTCCATGTAGTCACTAATTTCTCAAATTTCCCAAATTTTTTTTTTTCCTCCTCCAAATGCAATTCCTTTCATGGTATCTCCATTCCGGTGTGTTTCTAAGTCCTTCTTATCTGTTTTGGCCTTAAGCAGGGATCCATTTTCCAAGCTTTGCTGCATGGGCCTGCACTTGATGGCATATGGCCTGCATTTGATGGCTTTGACTTTGGGCAAGATTTTTTTTTTTTTTTTTTAAAGTGTCCATGCCATGTCCCTCATATCTTCCCTTCCACGTTGTGTCTTCCTCCCTAACTTTTCCCCCTGCTTTTGCAACATCTCTCTGCTTAGTTTTGGCCTCCTTTGGTCCTTTGCACTGCAGCTCATTTCCTCACAGAGCAGTTTTGGAGGACAACACATCTCCCAATTTTCTGGAGTTTTTGGGGTTTTTTTCAATTGCATTTCATTTGATCCTATCTCCTTTCCAGAGTGTTTGTAAGCCTTTCTTTTTGGGTTCGCAAGATTCCCTTTCCCTTCCCGAAAGGAAATGAAATTTCCTTTCGGGAAGGGAAAGGGAATCTTGCGATTTCAATGGGGACCACTAGAGGAATCTTTGCAGCATGTGCCTGCACTTGATGGCATGCCATGCCTTTTGATGGCTTTGACTTTGGGCAAGATTTTTTTTCTTTTTTTTTTTTTAATAAGTATCTATGCCATATTCCTCCTATCTTTCCCTCCAAGCTGTGTCTTCCTCCTTAACTTTTCCCCCTGCTTTTGCAGCATCTGTGAGCTCTTGTTTTACCCTCTTTTGGTCCTTTTCCCTGCACTTGATAAAATCCTGGTCCATCTTCTTGTAGTCACTAATTTCCCAAATTTCCCAAATTTTTTTTTTTCCTCCTCCAAATGCAATTCCTTTCATGGTATCTCCATTCCAGTGTGTTTCTAAGTCCTTCTTATCTGTTTTGGCCTTAAGCAGGGATCCATTTTCCAAGCTTTGCTGCATTTGCCTGCATTTGATGGCATATGGCCTGCATTTGATGGCTTTGACTTTGGGCAAGATTTTTTTTTTTTCTTTTTTTAACATATCCATGCCATGTCTCTCATATCTTCCCCTGCAAGATGTGTCTTCCTCCTTAACTTTTTCCCCTGCTTTTGCAACATCTGTGAGCTCTTGTTTTACCCTCTTTTGGTCCTTTTCCCTGCACTTGATACAATCCTGGTCCATCTCCATGTAGTCACTAATTTCTCAAATTTCCCAAATTTTTTTTTTTCCTCCTCCAAATGCAATTCCTTTCATGGTATCTCCATTCCGGTGTGTTTCTAAGTCCTTCTTATCTGTTTTGGCCTTAAGCAGGGATCCATTTTCCAAGCTTTGCTGCATGGGCCTGCACTTGATGGCATATGGCCTGCATTTGATGGCTTTGACTTTGGGCAAGATTTTTTTTTTTTTTTTTTAAAGTGTCCATGCCATGTCCCTCATATCTTCCCTTCCACGTTGTGTCTTCCTCCCTAACTTTTCCCCCTGCTTTTGCAACATCTCTCTGCTTAGTTTTGGCCTCCTTTGGTCCTTTGCACTGCAGCTCATTTCCTCACAGAGCAGTTTTGGAGGACAACACATCTCCCAATTTTCTGGAGTTTTTGGGGTTTTTTTCAATTGCATTTCATTTGATCCTATCTCCTTTCCAGAGTGTTTGTAAGCCTTTCTTTTTGGGTTCGCAAGATTCCCTTTCCCTTCCCGAAAGGAAATTTCATTTCCTTTCGGGAAGGGAAAGGGAATCTTGCGATTTCAATGGGGACCACTAGAGGAATCTTTGCAGCATGTGCCTGCACTTGATGGCATGCCATGCCTTTTGATGGCTTTGACTTTGGGCAAGATTTTTTTTCTTTTTTTTTTTTTAATAAGTATCTATGCCATATTCCTCCTATCTTTCCCTCCAAGCTGTGTCTTCCTCCTTAACTTTTCCCCCTGCTTTTGCAGCATCTGTGAGCTCTTGTTTTACCCTCTTTTGGTCCTTTTCCCTGCACTTGATAAAATCCTGGTCCATCTTCTTGTAGTCACTAATTTCCCAAATTTCCCAAATTTTATTTTTTCCTCCTCCAAATGCAATTCCTTTCATGGTATCTCCATTCCAGTGTGTTTCTAAGTCCTTCTTATCTGTTTTGGCCTTAAGCAGGGATCCATTTTCCAAGCTTTGCTGCATTTGCCTGCATTTGATGGCATATGGCCTGCATTTGATGGCTTTGACTTTGGGCAAGATTTTTTTTTTTTCTTTTTTTAACATATCCATGCCATGTCTCTCATATCTTCCCCTGCAAGATGTGTCTTTCTCCTTAACTTTTTCCCCTGCTTTTGCAACATCTGTGAGCTCTTGTTTTACCCTCTTTTGGTCCTTTTCCCTGCACTTGATACAATCCTGGTCCATCTCCATGTAGTCACTAATTTCTCAAATTTCCCAAATTTTTTTTTTTCCTCCTCCAAATGCAATTCCTTTCATGGTATCTCCATTCCGGTGTGTTTCTAAGTCCTTCTTATCTGTTTTGGCCTTAAGCAGGGATCCATTTTCCAAGCTTTGCTGCATGGGCCTGCACTTGATGGCATATGGCCTGCATTTGATGGCTTTGACTTTGGGCAAGATTTTTTTTTTTTTTTTTTAAAGTGTCCATGCCATGTCCCTCATATCTTCCCTTCCACGTTGTGTCTTCCTCCCTAACTTTTCCCCCTGCTTTTGCAACATCTCTCTGCTTAGTTTTGGCCTCCTTTGGTCCTTTGCACTGCAGCTCATTTCCTCACAGAGCAGTTTTGGAGGACAACACATCTCCCAATTTTCTGGAGTTTTTGGGGTTTTTTTCAATTGCATTTCATTTGATCCTATCTCCTTTCCAGAGTGTTTGTAAGCCTTTCTTTTTGGGTTCGCAAGATTCCCTTTCCCTTCCCGAAAGGAAATTTCATTTCCTTTCGGGAAGGGAAAGGGAATCTTGCGATTTCAATGGGGACCACTAGAGGAATCTTTGCAGCATGTGCCTGCACTTGATGGCATGCCATGCCTTTTGATGGCTTTGACTTTGGGCAAGATTTTTTTTCTTTTTTTTTTTTTAATAAGTATCTATGCCATATTCCTCCTATCTTTCCCTCCAAGCTGTGTCTTCCTCCTTAACTTTTCCCCCTGCTTTTGCAGCATCTGTGAGCTCTTGTTTTACCCTCTTTTGGTCCTTTTCCCTGCACTTGATAAAATCCTGGTCCATCTTCTTGTAGTCACTAATTTCCCAAATTTCCCAAATTTTATTTTTTCCTCCTCCAAATGCAATTCCTTTCATGGTATCTCCATTCCGGTGTGTTTCTAAGTCCTTCTTATCTGTTTTGGCCTTAAGCAGGGATCCATTTTCCAAGCTTTGCTGCATTTGCCTGCATTTGATGGCATATGGCCTGCATTTGATGGCTTTGACTTTGGGCAAGATTTTTTTTTTTCTTTTTTTAACATATCCATGCCATGTCTCTCATATCTTCCCCTGCAAGATGTGTCTTTCTCCTTAACTTTTTCCCCTGCTTTTGCAACATCTGTGAGCTCTTGTTTTACCCTCTTTTGGTCCTTTTCCCTGCACTTGATACAATCCTGGTCCATCTCCATGTAGTCACTAATTTCTCAAATTTCCCAAATTTTTTTTTTTCCTCCTCCAAATGCAATTCCTTTCATGGTATCTCCATTCCGGTGTGTTTCTAAGTCCTTCTTATCTGTTTTGGCCTTAAGCAGGGATCCATTTTCCAAGCTTTGCTGCATGGGCCTGCACTTGATGGCATATGGCCTGCATTTGATGGCTTTGACTTTGGGCAAGATTTTTTTTTTTTTTTTTTAAAGTGTCCATGCCATGTCCCTCATATCTTCCCTTCCACGTTGTGTCTTCCTCCCTAACTTTTCCCCCTGCTTTTGCAACATCTCTCTGCTTAGTTTTGGCCTCCTTTGGTCCTTTGCACTGCAGCTCATTTCCTCACAGAGCAGTTTTGGAGGACAACACATCTCCCAATTTTCTGGAGTTTTTGGGGTTTTTTTCAATTGCATTTCATTTGATCCTATCTCCTTTCCAGAGTGTTTGTAAGCCTTTCTTTTTGGGTTCGCAAGATTCCCTTTCCCTTCCCGAAAGGAAATTTCATTTCCTTTCGGGAAGGGAAAGGGAATCTTGCGATTTCAATGGGGACCACTAGAGGAATCTTTGCAGCATGTGCCTGCACTTGATGGCATGCCATGCCTTTTGATGGCTTTGACTTTGGGCAAGATTTTTTTTCTTTTTTTTTTTTTAATAAGTATCTATGCCATATTCCTCCTATCTTTCCCTCCAAGCTGTGTCTTCCTCCTTAACTTTTCCCCCTGCTTTTGCAGCATCTGTGAGCTCTTGTTTTACCCTCTTTTGGTCCTTTTCCCTGCACTTGATAAAATCCTGGTCCATCTTCTTGTAGTCACTAATTTCCCAAATTTCCCAAATTTTTTTTTTTCCTCCTCCAAATGCAATTCCTTTCATGGTATCTCCATTCCAGTGTGTTTCTAAGTCCTTCTTATCTGTTTTGGCCTTAAGCAGGGATCCATTTTCCAAGCTTTGCTGCATTTGCCTGCATTTGATGGCATATGGCCTGCATTTGATGGCTTTGACTTTGGGCAAGATTTTTTTTTTTTTCTTTTTTTAACATATCCATGCCATGTCTCTCATATCTTCCCCTGCAAGATGTGTCTTCCTCCTTACCTTTTTCCCCTGCTTTTGCAACATCTGTGAGCTCTTGTTTTACCCTCTTTTGGTCCTTTTCCCTGCACTTGATACAATCCTGGTCCATCTCCATGTAGTCACTAATTTCTCAAATTTCCCAAATTTTTTTTTTTCCTCCTCCAAATGCAATTCCTTTCATGGTATCTCCATTCCGGTGTGTTTCTAAGTCCTTCTTATCTGTTTTGGCCTTAAGCAGGGATCCATTTTCCAAGCTTTGCTGCATGGGCCTGCACTTGATGGCATATGGCCTGCATTTGATGGCTTTGACTTTGGGCAAGATTTTTTTTTTTTTTTTTTAAAGTGTCCATGCCATGTCCCTCATATCTTCCCTTCCACGTTGTGTCTTCCTCCCTAACTTTTCCCCCTGCTTTTGCAACATCTCTCTGCTTAGTTTTGGCCTCCTTTGGTCCTTTGCACTGCAGCTCATTTCCTCACAGAGCAGTTTTGGAGGACAACACATCTCCCAATTTTCTGGAGTTTTTGGGGTTTTTTTCAATTGCATTTCATTTGATCCTATCTCCTTTCCAGAGTGTTTGTAAGCCTTTCTTTTTGGGTTCGCAAGATTCCCTTTCCCTTCCCGAAAGGAAATTTCATTTCCTTTCGGGAAGGGAAAGGGAATCTTGCGATTTCAATGGGGACCACTAGAGGAATCTTTGCAGCATGTGCCTGCACTTGATGGCATGCCATGCCTTTTGATGGCTTTGACTTTGGGCAAGATTTTTTTTCTTTTTTTTTTTTTAATAAGTATCTATGCCATATTCCTCCTATCTTTCCCTCCAAGCTGTGTCTTCCTCCTTAACTTTTCCCCCTGCTTTTGCAGCATCTGTGAGCTCTTGTTTTACCCTCTTTTGGTCCTTTTCCCTGCACTTGATAAAATCCTGGTCCATCTTCTTGTAGTCACTAATTTCCCAAATTTCCCAAATTTTATTTTTTCCTCCTCCAAATGCAATTCCTTTCATGGTATCTCCATTCCAGTGTGTTTCTAAGTCCTTCTTATCTGTTTTGGCCTTAAGCAGGGATCCATTTTCCAAGCTTTGCTGCATTTGCCTGCACTTGATGGCATATGGCCTGCATTTGATGGCTTTGACTTTGGGCAAGATTTTTTTTTTTTCTTTTTTTAACATATCCATGCCATGTCTCTCATATCTTCCCCTGCAAGATGTGTCTTCCTCCTTAACTTTTTCCCCTGCTTTTGCAACATCTGTGAGCTCTTGTTTTACCCTCTTTTGGTCCTTTTCCCTGCACTTGATACAATCCTGGTCCATCTCCATGTAGTCACTAATTTCTCAAATTTCCCAAATTTTTTTTTTTCCTCCTCCAAATGCAATTCCTTTCATGGTATCTCCATTCCGGTGTGTTTCTAAGTCCTTCTTATCTGTTTTGGCCTTAAGCAGGGATCCATTTTCCAAGCTTTGCTGCATGGGCCTGCACTTGATGGCATATGGCCTGCATTTGATGGCTTTGACTTTGGGCAAGATTTTTTTTTTTTTTTTTTAAAGTGTCCATGCCATGTCCCTCATATCTTCCCTTCCACGTTGTGTCTTCCTCCCTAACTTTTCCCCCTGCTTTTGCAACATCTCTCTGCTTAGTTTTGGCCTCCTTTGGTCCTTTGCACTGCAGCTCATTTCCTCACAGAGCAGTTTTGGAGGACAACACATCTCCCAATTTTCTGGAGTTTTTGGGGTTTTTTTCAATTGCATTTCATTTGATCCTATCTCCTTTCCAGAGTGTTTGTAAGCCTTTCTTTTTGGGTTCGCAAGATTCCCTTTCCCTTCCCGAAAGGAAATTTCATTTCCTTTCGGGAAGGGAAAGGGAATCTTGCGATTTCAATGGGGACCACTAGAGGAATCTTTGCAGCATGTGCCTGCACTTGATGGCATGCCATGCCTTTTGATGGCTTTGACTTTGGGCAAGATTTTTTTTCTTTTTTTTTTTTTAATAAGTATCTATGCCATATTCCTCCTATCTTTCCCTCCAAGCTGTGTCTTCCTCCTTAACTTTTCCCCCTGCTTTTGCAGCATCTGTGAGCTCTTGTTTTACCCTCTTTTGGTCCTTTTCCCTGCACTTGATAAAATCCTGGTCCATCTTCTTGTAGTCACTAATTTCCCAAATTTCCCAAATTTTATTTTTTCCTCCTCCAAATGCAATTCCTTTCATGGTATCTCCATTCCAGTGTGTTTCTAAGTCCTTCTTATCTGTTTTGGCCTTAAGCAGGGATCCATTTTCCAAGCTTTGCTGCATTTGCCTGCATTTGATGGCATATGGCCTGCATTTGATGGCTTTGACTTTGGGCAAGATTTTTTTTTTTTCTTTTTTTAACATATCCATGCCATGTCTCTCATATCTTCCCCTGCAAGATGTGTCTTCCTCCTTACCTTTTTCCCCTGCTTTTGCAACATCTGTGAGCTCTTGTTTTACCCTCTTTTGGTCCTTTTCCCTGCACTTGATACAATCCTGGTCCATCTCCATGTAGTCACTAATTTCTCAAATTTCCCAAATTTTTTTTTTTCCTCCTCCAAATGCAATTCCTTTCATGGTATCTCCATTCCGGTGTGTTTCTAAGTCCTTCTTATCTGTTTTGGCCTTAAGCAGGGATCCATTTTCCAAGCTTTGCTGCATGGGCCTGCACTTGATGGCATATGGCCTGCATTTGATGGCTTTGACTTTGGGCAAGATTTTTTTTTTTTTTTTTTAAAGTGTCCATGCCATGTCCCTCATATCTTCCCTTCCACGTTGTGTCTTCCTCCCTAACTTTTCCCCCTGCTTTTGCAACATCTCTCTGCTTAGTTTTGGCCTCCTTTGGTCCTTTGCACTGCAGCTCATTTCCTCACAGAGCAGTTTTGGAGGACAACACATCTCCCAATTTTCTGGAGTTTTTGGGGTTTTTTTCAATTGCATTTCATTTGATCCTATCTCCTTTCCAGAGTGTTTGTAAGCCTTTCTTTTTGGGTTCGCAAGATTCCCTTTCCCTTCCCGAAAGGAAATTTCATTTCCTTTCGGGAAGGGAAAGGGAATCTTGCGATTTCAATGGGGACCACTAGAGGAATCTTTGCAGCATGTGCCTGCACTTGATGGCATGCCATGCCTTTTGATGGCTTTGACTTTGGGCAAGATTTTTTTTCTTTTTTTTTTTTTAATAAGTATCTATGCCATATTCCTCCTATCTTTCCCTCCAAGCTGTGTCTTCCTCCTTAACTTTTCCCCCTGCTTTTGCAGCATCTGTGAGCTCTTGTTTTACCCTCTTTTGGTCCTTTTCCCTGCACTTGATAAAATCCTGGTCCATCTTCTTGTAGTCACTAATTTCCCAAATTTCCCAAATTTTATTTTTTCCTCCTCCAAATGCAATTCCTTTCATGGTATCTCCATTCCAGTGTGTTTCTAAGTCCTTCTTATCTGTTTTGGCCTTAAGCAGGGATCCATTTTCCAAGCTTTGCTGCATTTGCCTGCACTTGATGGCATATGGCCTGCATTTGATGGCTTTGACTTTGGGCAAGATTTTTTTTTTTTTCTTTTTTTAACATATCCATGCCATGTCTCTCATATCTTCCCCTGCAAGATGTGTCTTCCTCCTTAACTTTTTCCCCTGCTTTTGCAACATCTGTGAGCTCTTGTTTTACCCTCTTTTGGTCCTTTTCCCTGCACTTGATACAATCCTGGTCCATCTCCATGTAGTCACTAATTTCTCAAATTTCCCAAATTTTTTTTTTTCCTCCTCCAAATGCAATTCCTTTCATGGTATCTCCATTCCGGTGTGTTTCTAAGTCCTTCTTATCTGTTTTGGCCTTAAGCAGGGATCCATTTTCCAAGCTTTGCTGCATGGGCCTGCACTTGATGGCATATGGCCTGCATTTGATGGCTTTGACTTTGGGCAAGATTTTTTTTTTTTTTTTTAAAGTGTCCATGCCATGTCCCTCATATCTTCCCTTCCACGTTGTGTCTTCCTCCCTAACTTTTCCCCCTGCTTTTGCAACATCTCTCTGCTTAGTTTTGGCCTCCTTTGGTCCTTTGCACTGCAGCTCATTTCCTCACAGAGCAGTTTTGGAGGACAACACATCTCCCAATTTTCTGGAGTTTTTGGGGTTTTTTTCAATTGCATTTCATTTGATCCTATCTCCTTTCCAGAGTGTTTGTAAGCCTTTCTTTTTGGGTTCGCAAGATTCCCTTTCCCTTCCCGAAAGGAAATGAAATTTCCTTTCGGGAAGGGAAAGGGAATCTTGCGATTTCAATGGGGACCACTAGAGGAATCTTTGCAGCATGTGCCTGCACTTGATGGCATGCCATGCCTTTTGATGGCTTTGACTTTGGGCAAGATTTTTTTTCTTTTTTTTTTTTTAATAAGTATCTATGCCATATTCCTCCTATCTTTCCCTCCAAGCTGTGTCTTCCTCCTTAACTTTTCCCCCTGCTTTTGCAGCATCTGTGAGCTCTTGTTTTACCCTCTTTTGGTCCTTTTCCCTGCACTTGATAAAATCCTGGTCCATCTTCTTGTAGTCACTAATTTCCCAAATTTCCCAAATTTTATTTTTTCCTCCTCCAAATGCAATTCCTTTCATGGTATCTCCATTCCAGTGTGTTTCTAAGTCCTTCTTATCTGTTTTGGCCTTAAGCAGGGATCCATTTTCCAAGCTTTGCTGCATTTGCCTGCATTTGATGGCATATGGCCTGCATTTGATGGCTTTGACTTTGGGCAAGATTTTTTTTTTTTTCTTTTTTTAACATATCCATGCCATGTCTCTCATATCTTCCCCTGCAAGATGTGTCTTCCTCCTTAACTTTTTCCCCTGCTTTTGCAACATCTGTGAGCTCTTGTTTTACCCTCTTTTGGTCCTTTTCCCTGCACTTGATACAATCCTGGTCCATCTCCATGTAGTCACTAATTTCTCAAATTTCCCAAATTTTTTTTTTTCCTCCTCCAAATGCAATTCCTTTCATGGTATCTCCATTCCGGTGTGTTTCTAAGTCCTTCTTATCTGTTTTGGCCTTAAGCAGGGATCCATTTTCCAAGCTTTGCTGCATGGGCCTGCACTTGATGGCATATGGCCTGCATTTGATGGCTTTGACTTTGGGCAAGATTTTTTTTTTTTTTTTTAAAGTGTCCATGCCATGTCCCTCATATCTTCCCTTCCACGTTGTGTCTTCCTCCCTAACTTTTCCCCCTGCTTTTGCAACATCTCTCTGCTTAGTTTTGGCCTCCTTTGGTCCTTTGCACTGCAGCTCATTTCCTCACAGAGCAGTTTTGGAGGACAACACATCTCCCAATTTTCTGGAGTTTTTGGGGTTTTTTTCAATTGCATTTCATTTGATCCTATCTCCTTTCCAGAGTGTTTGTAAGCCTTTCTTTTTGGGTTCGCAAGATTCCCTTTCCCTTCCCGAAAGGAAATGAAATTTCCTTTCGGGAAGGGAAAGGGAATCTTGCGATTTCAATGGGGACCACTAGAGGAATCTTTGCAGCATGTGCCTGCACTTGTTGGCATGCCATGCCTTTTGATGGCTTTGACTTTGGGCAAGATTTTTTTTCTTTTTTTTTTTTTAATAAGTATCTATGCCATATTCCTCCTATCTTTCCCTCCAAGCTGTGTCTTCCTCCTTAACTTTTCCCCCTGCTTTTGCAGCATCTGTGAGCTCTTGTTTTACCCTCTTTTGGTCCTTTTCCCTGCACTTGATAAAATCCTGGTCCATCTTCTTGTAGTCACTAATTTCCCAAATTTCCCAAATTTTTTTTTTTCCTCCTCCAAATGCAATTCCTTTCATGGTATCTCCATTCCAGTGTGTTTCTAAGTCCTTCTTATCTGTTTTGGCCTTAAGCAGGGATCCATTTTCCAAGCTTTGCTGCATTTGCCTGCATTTGATGGCATATGGCCTGCATTTGATGGCTTTGACTTTGGGCAAGATTTTTTTTTTTTTCTTTTTTTAACATATCCATGCCATGTCTCTCATATCTTCCCCTGCAAGATGTGTCTTCCTCCTTAACTTTTTCCCCTGCTTTTGCAACATCTGTGAGCTCTTGTTTTACCCTCTTTTGGTCCTTTTCCCTGCACTTGATACAATCCTGGTCCATCTCCATGTAGTCACTAATTTCTCAAATTTCCCAAATTTTTTTTTTTCCTCCTCCAAATGCAATTCCTTTCATGGTATCTCCATTCCGGTGTGTTTCTAAGTCCTTCTTATCTGTTTTGGCCTTAAGCAGGGATCCATTTTCCAAGCTTTGCTGCATGGGCCTGCACTTGATGGCATATGGCCTGCATTTGATGGCTTTGACTTTGGGCAAGATTTTTTTTTTTTTTTTTAAAGTGTCCATGCCATGTCCCTCATATCTTCCCTTCCACGTTGTGTCTTCCTCCCTAACTTTTCCCCCTGCTTTTGCAACATCTCTCTGCTTAGTTTTGGCCTCCTTTGGTCCTTTGCACTGCAGCTCATTTCCTCACAGAGCAGGTTTGGAGGACAACACATCTCCCAATTTTCTGGAGTTTTGGGGGTTTTTTTCAATTGCATTTCATTTGATCCTATCTCCTTTCCAGAGTGTTTGTAAGCCTTTCTTTTTGGGTTCGCAAGATTCCCTTTCCCTTCCCGAAAGGAAATGAAATTTCCTTTCGGGAAGGGAAAGGGAATCTTGCGATTTCAATGGGGACCACTAGAGGAATCTTTGCAGCATGTGCCTGCACTTGATGGCATGCCATGCCTTTTGATGGCTTTGACTTTGGGCAAGATTTTTTTTCTTTTTTTTTTTTTAATAAGTATCTATGCCATATTCCTCCTATCTTTCCCTCCAAGCTGTGTCTTCCTCCTTAACTTTTCCCCCTGCTTTTGCAGCATCTGTGAGCTCTTGTTTTACCCTCTTTTGGTCCTTTTCCCTGCACTTGATAAAATCCTGGTCCATCTCCTTGTAGTCACTAATTTCCCAAATTTCCCAAATTTTATTTTTTCCTCCTCCAAATGCAATTCCTTTCATGGTATCTCCATTCCAGTGTGTTTCTAAGTCCTTCTTATCTGTTTTGGCCTTAAGCAGGGATCCATTTTCCAAGCTTTGCTGCATTTGCCTGCACTTGATGGCATATGGCCTGCATTTGATGGCTTTGACTTTGGGCAAGATTTTTTTTTTTTTCTTTTTTTAACATATCCATGCCATGTCTCTCATATCTTCCCCTGCAAGATGTGTCTTCCTCCTTAACTTTTTCCCCTGCTTTTGCAACATCTGTGAGCTCTTGTTTTACCCTCTTTTGGTCCTTTTCCCTGCACTTGATACAATCCTGGTCCATCTCCATGTAGTCACTAATTTCTCAAATTTCCCAAATTTTTTTTTTTCCTCCTCCAAATGCAATTCCTTTCATGGTATCTCCATTCCGGTGTGTTTCTAAGTCCTTCTTATCTGTTTTGGCCTTAAGCAGGGATCCATTTTCCAAGCTTTGCTGCATGGGCCTGCACTTGATGGCATATGGCCTGCATTTGATGGCTTTGACTTTGGGCAAGATTTTTTTTTTTTTTTTTAAAGTGTCCATGCCATGTCCCTCATATCTTCCCTTCCACGTTGTGTCTTCCTCCCTAACTTTTCCCCCTGCTTTTGCAACATCTCTCTGCTTAGTTTTGGCCTCCTTTGGTCCTTTGCACTGCAGCTCATTTCCTCACAGAGCAGTTTTGGAGGACAACACATCTCCCAATTTTCTGGAGTTTTTGGGGTTTTTTTCAATTGCATTTCATTTGATCCTATCTCCTTTCCAGAGTGTTTGTAAGCCTTTCTTTTTGGGTTCGCAAGATTCCCTTTCCCTTCCCGAAAGGAAATTTCATTTCCTTTCGGGAAGGGAAAGGGAATCTTGCGATTTCAATGGGGACCACTAGAGGAATCTTTGCAGCATGTGCCTGCACTTGATGGCATGCCATGCCTTTTGATGGCTTTGACTTTGGGCAAGATTTTTTTTCTTTTTTTTTTTTAATAAGTATCTATGCCATATTCCTCCTATCTTTCCCTCCAAGCTGTGTCTTCCTCCTTAACTTTTCCCCCTGCTTTTGCAGCATCTGTGAGCTCTTGTTTTACCCTCTTTTGGTCCTTTTCCCTGCACTTGATAAAATCCTGGTCCATCTTCTTGTAGTCACTAATTTCCCAAATTTCCCAAATTTTTTTTTTTCCTCCTCCAAATGCAATTCCTTTCATGGTATCTCCATTCCAGTGTGTTTCTAAGTCCTTCTTATCTGTTTTGGCCTTAAGCAGGGATCCATTTTCCAAGCTTTGCTGCATTTGCCTGCATTTGATGGCATATGGCCTGCATTTGATGGCTTTGACTTTGGGCAAGATTTTTTTTTTTTCTTTTTTTAACATATCCATGCCATGTCTCTCATATCTTCCCCTGCAAGATGTGTCTTCCTCCTTAACTTTTTCCCCTGCTTTTGCAACATCTGTGAGCTCTTGTTTTACCCTCTTTTGGTCCTTTTCCCTGCACTTGATACAATCCTGGTCCATCTCCATGTAGTCACTAATTTCTCAAATTTCCCAAATTTTTTTTTTTCCTCCTCCAAATGCAATTCCTTTCATGGTATCTCCATTCCGGTGTGTTTCTAAGTCCTTCTTATCTGTTTTGGCCTTAAGCAGGGATCCATTTTCCAAGCTTTGCTGCATGGGCCTGCACTTGATGGCATATGGCCTGCATTTGATGGCTTTGACTTTGGGCAAGATTTTTTTTTTTTTTTTTTAAAGTGTCCATGCCATGTCCCTCATATCTTCCCTTCCACGTTGTGTCTTCCTCCCTAACTTTTCCCCCTGCTTTTGCAACATCTCTCTGCTTAGTTTTGGCCTCCTTTGGTCCTTTGCACTGCAGCTCATTTCCTCACAGAGCAGTTTTGGAGGACAACACATCTCCCAATTTTCTGGAGTTTTTGGGGTTTTTTTCAATTGCATTTCATTTGATCCTATCTCCTTTCCAGAGTGTTTGTAAGCCTTTCTTTTTGGGTTCGCAAGATTCCCTTTCCCTTCCCGAAAGGAAATGAAATTTCCTTTCGGGAAGGGAAAGGGAATCTTGCGATTTCAATGGGGACCACTAGAGGAATCTTTGCAGCATGTGCCTGCACTTGATGGCATGCCATGCCTTTTGATGGCTTTGACTTTGGGCAAGATTTTTTTTCTTTTTTTTTTTTAATAAGTATCTATGCCATATTCCTCCTATCTTTCCCTCCAAGCTGTGTCTTCCTCCTTAACTTTTCCCCCTGCTTTTGCAGCATCTGTGAGCTCTTGTTTTACCCTCTTTTGGTCCTTTTCCCTGCACTTGATAAAATCCTGGTCCATCTTCTTGTAGTCACTAATTTCCCAAATTTCCCAAATTTTTTTTTTTCCTCCTCCAAATGCAATTCCTTTCATGGTATCTCCATTCCAGTGTGTTTCTAAGTCCTTCTTATCTGTTTTGGCCTTAAGCAGGGATCCATTTTCCAAGCTTTGCTGCATTTGCCTGCATTTGATGGCATATGGCCTGCATTTGATGGCTTTGACTTTGGGCAAGATTTTTTTTTTTTCTTTTTTTAACATATCCATGCCATGTCTCTCATATCTTCCCCTGCAAGATGTGTCTTTCTCCTTAACTTTTTCCCCTGCTTTTGCAACATCTGTGAGCTCTTGTTTTACCCTCTTTTGGTCCTTTTCCCTGCACTTGATACAATCCTGGTCCATCTCCATGTAGTCACTAATTTCTCAAATTTCCCAAATTTTTTTTTTTCCTCCTCCAAATGCAATTCCTTTCATGGTATCTCCATTCCGGTGTGTTTCTAAGTCCTTCTTATCTGTTTTGGCCTTAAGCAGGGATCCATTTTCCAAGCTTTGCTGCATGGGCCTGCACTTGATGGCATATGGCCTGCATTTGATGGCTTTGACTTTGGGCAAGATTTTTTTTTTTTTTTTTTAAAGTGTCCATGCCATGTCCCTCATATCTTCCCTTCCACGTTGTGTCTTCCTCCCTAACTTTTCCCCCTGCTTTTGCAACATCTCTCTGCTTAGTTTTGGCCTCCTTTGGTCCTTTGC
Source organism: Agelaius tricolor (assembly GCF_023055355.1). NCBI lineage: Eukaryota > Metazoa > Chordata > Aves > Passeriformes > Icteridae > Agelaius > Agelaius tricolor. The sequence goes on along the minus strand of NW_027269267.1, from coordinate 51,328,251 downwards.
ACTGCAGCTCATTTCCTCACAGAGCAGTTTTGGAGGACAACACATCTCCCAATTTTCTGGAGTTTTTGGGGTTTTTTTCAATTGCATTTCATTTGATCCTATCTCCTTTCCAGAGTGTTTGTAAGCCTTTCTTTTTGGGTTCGCAAGATTCCCTTTCCCTTCCCGAAAGGAAATTTCATTTCCTTTCGGGAAGGGAAAGGGAATCTTGCGATTTCAATGGGGACCACTAGAGGAATCTTTGCAGCATGTGCCTGCACTTGATGGCATGCCATGCCTTTTGATGGCTTTGACTTTGGGCAAGATTTTTTTTCTTTTTTTTTTTTTAATAAGTATCTATGCCATATTCCTCCTATCTTTCCCTCCAAGCTGTGTCTTCCTCCTTAACTTTTCCCCCTGCTTTTGCAGCATCTGTGAGCTCTTGTTTTACCCTCTTTTGGTCCTTTTCCCTGCACTTGATAAAATCCTGGTCCATCTTCTTGTAGTCACTAATTTCCCAAATTTCCCAAATTTTATTTTTTCCTCCTCCAAATGCAATTCCTTTCATGGTATCTCCATTCCGGTGTGTTTCTAAGTCCTTCTTATCTGTTTTGGCCTTAAGCAGGGATCCATTTTCCAAGCTTTGCTGCATTTGCCTGCATTTGATGGCATATGGCCTGCATTTGATGGCTTTGACTTTGGGCAAGATTTTTTTTTTTCTTTTTTTAACATATCCATGCCATGTCTCTCATATCTTCCCCTGCAAGATGTGTCTTTCTCCTTAACTTTTTCCCCTGCTTTTGCAACATCTGTGAGCTCTTGTTTTACCCTCTTTTGGTCCTTTTCCCTGCACTTGATACAATCCTGGTCCATCTCCATGTAGTCACTAATTTCTCAAATTTCCCAAATTTTTTTTTTTCCTCCTCCAAATGCAATTCCTTTCATGGTATCTCCATTCCGGTGTGTTTCTAAGTCCTTCTTATCTGTTTTGGCCTTAAGCAGGGATCCATTTTCCAAGCTTTGCTGCATGGGCCTGCACTTGATGGCATATGGCCTGCATTTGATGGCTTTGACTTTGGGCAAGATTTTTTTTTTTTTTTTTTAAAGTGTCCATGCCATGTCCCTCATATCTTCCCTTCCACGTTGTGTCTTCCTCCCTAACTTTTCCCCCTGCTTTTGCAACATCTCTCTGCTTAGTTTTGGCCTCCTTTGGTCCTTTGCACTGCAGCTCATTTCCTCACAGAGCAGTTTTGGAGGACAACACATCTCCCAATTTTCTGGAGTTTTTGGGGTTTTTTTCAATTGCATTTCATTTGATCCTATCTCCTTTCCAGAGTGTTTGTAAGCCTTTCTTTTTGGGTTCGCAAGATTCCCTTTCCCTTCCCGAAAGGAAATGAAATTTCCTTTCGGGAAGGGAAAGGGAATCTTGCGATTTCAATGGGGACCACTAGAGGAATCTTTGCAGCATGTGCCTGCACTTGATGGCATGCCATGCCTTTTGATGGCTTTGACTTTGGGCAAGATTTTTTTTCTTTTTTTTTTTTTAATAAGTATCTATGCCATATTCCTCCTATCTTTCCCTCCAAGCTGTGTCTTCCTCCTTAACTTTTCCCCCTGCTTTTGCAGCATCTGTGAGCTCTTGTTTTACCCTCTTTTGGTCCTTTTCCCTGCACTTGATAAAATCCTGGTCCATCTTCTTGTAGTCACTAATTTCCCAAATTTCCCAAATTTTTTTTTTTCCTCCTCCAAATGCAATTCCTTTCATGGTATCTCCATTCCAGTGTGTTTCTAAGTCCTTCTTATCTGTTTTGGCCTTAAGCAGGGATCCATTTTCCAAGCTTTGCTGCATTTGCCTGCATTTGATGGCATATGGCCTGCATTTGATGGCTTTGACTTTGGGCAAGATTTTTTTTTTTTCTTTTTTTAACATATCCATGCCATGTCTCTCATATCTTCCCCTGCAAGATGTGTCTTTCTCCTTAACTTTTTCCCCTGCTTTTGCAACATCTGTGAGCTCTTGTTTTACCCTCTTTTGGTCCTTTTCCCTGCACTTGATACAATCCTGGTCCATCTCCATGTAGTCACTAATTTCTCAAATTTCCCAAATTTTTTTTTTTCCTCCTCCAAATGCAATTCCTTTCATGGTATCTCCATTCCGGTGTGTTTCTAAGTCCTTCTTATCTGTTTTGGCCTTAAGCAGGGATCCATTTTCCAAGCTTTGCTGCATGGGCCTGCACTTGATGGCATATGGCCTGCATTTGATGGCTTTGACTTTGGGCAAGATTTTTTTTTTTTTTTTTTAAAGTGTCCATGCCATGTCCCTCATATCTTCCCTTCCACGTTGTGTCTTCCTCCCTAACTTTTCCCCCTGCTTTTGCAACATCTCTCTGCTTAGTTTTGGCCTCCTTTGGTCCTTTGCACTGCAGCTCATTTCCTCACAGAGCAGTTTTGGAGGACAACACATCTCCCAATTTTCTGGAGTTTTTGGGGTTTTTTTCAATTGCATTTCATTTGATCCTATCTCCTTTCCAGAGTGTTTGTAAGCCTTTCTTTTTGGGTTCGCAAGATTCCCTTTCCCTTCCCGAAAGGAAATTTCATTTCCTTTCGGGAAGGGAAAGGGAATCTTGCGATTTCAATGGGGACCACTAGAGGAATCTTTGCAGCATGTGCCTGCACTTGATGGCATGCCATGCCTTTTGATGGCTTTGACTTTGGGCAAGATTTTTTTTCTTTTTTTTTTTTTAATAAGTATCTATGCCATATTCCTCCTATCTTTCCCTCCAAGCTGTGTCTTCCTCCTTAACTTTTCCCCCTGCTTTTGCAGCATCTGTGAGCTCTTGTTTTACCCTCTTTTGGTCCTTTTCCCTGCACTTGATAAAATCCTGGTCCATCTTCTTGTAGTCACTAATTTCCCAAATTTCCCAAATTTTATTTTTTCCTCCTCCAAATGCAATTCCTTTCATGGTATCTCCATTCCGGTGTGTTTCTAAGTCCTTCTTATCTGTTTTGGCCTTAAGCAGGGATCCATTTTCCAAGCTTTGCTGCATTTGCCTGCATTTGATGGCATATGGCCTGCATTTGATGGCTTTGACTTTGGGCAAGATTTTTTTTTTTCTTTTTTTAACATATCCATGCCATGTCTCTCATATCTTCCCCTGCAAGATGTGTCTTTCTCCTTAACTTTTTCCCCTGCTTTTGCAACATCTGTGAGCTCTTGTTTTACCCTCTTTTGGTCCTTTTCCCTGCACTTGATACAATCCTGGTCCATCTCCATGTAGTCACTAATTTCTCAAATTTCCCAAATTTTTTTTTTTCCTCCTCCAAATGCAATTCCTTTCATGGTATCTCCATTCCGGTGTGTTTCTAAGTCCTTCTTATCTGTTTTGGCCTTAAGCAGGGATCCATTTTCCAAGCTTTGCTGCATGGGCCTGCACTTGATGGCATATGGCCTGCATTTGATGGCTTTGACTTTGGGCAAGATTTTTTTTTTTTTTTTTTAAAGTGTCCATGCCATGTCCCTCATATCTTCCCTTCCACGTTGTGTCTTCCTCCCTAACTTTTCCCCCTGCTTTTGCAACATCTCTCTGCTTAGTTTTGGCCTCCTTTGGTCCTTTGCACTGCAGCTCATTTCCTCACAGAGCAGTTTTGGAGGACAACACATCTCCCAATTTTCTGGAGTTTTTGGGGTTTTTTTCAATTGCATTTCATTTGATCCTATCTCCTTTCCAGAGTGTTTGTAAGCCTTTCTTTTTGGGTTCGCAAGATTCCCTTTCCCTTCCCGAAAGGAAATTTCATTTCCTTTCGGGAAGGGAAAGGGAATCTTGCGATTTCAATGGGGACCACTAGAGGAATGTTTGCAGCATGTGCCTGCACTTGATGGCATGCCATGCCTTTTGATGGCTTTGACTTTGGGCAAGATTTTTTTTCTTTTTTTTTTTTTAATAAGTATCTATGCCATATTCCTCCTATCTTTCCCTCCAAGCTGTGTCTTCCTCCTTAACTTTTCCCCCTGCTTTTGCAGCATCTGTGAGCTCTTGTTTTACCCTCTTTTGGTCCTTTTCCCTGCACTTGATAAAATCCTGGTCCATCTTCTTGTAGTCACTAATTTCCCAAATTTCCCAAATTTTTTTTTTTCCTCCTCCAAATGCAATTCCTTTCATGGTATCTCCATTCCAGTGTGTTTCTAAGTCCTTCTTATCTGTTTTGGCCTTAAGCAGGGATCCATTTTCCAAGCTTTGCTGCATTTGCCTGCATTTGATGGCATATGGCCTGCATTTGATGGCTTTGACTTTGGGCAAGATTTTTTTTTTTTCTTTTTTTAACATATCCATGCCATGTCTCTCATATCTTCCCCTGCAAGATGTGTCTTCCTCCTTACCTTTTTCCCCTGCTTTTGCAACATCTGTGAGCTCTTGTTTTACCCTCTTTTGGTCCTTTTCCCTGCACTTGATACAATCCTGGTCCATCTCCATGTAGTCACTAATTTCTCAAATTTCCCAAATTTTTTTTTTTCCTCCTCCAAATGCAATTCCTTTCATGGTATCTCCATTCCGGTGTGTTTCTAAGTCCTTCTTATCTGTTTTGGCCTTAAGCAGGGATCCATTTTCCAAGCTTTGCTGCATGGGCCTGCACTTGATGGCATATGGCCTGCATTTGATGGCTTTGACTTTGGGCAAGATTTTTTTTTTTTTTTTTTAAAGTGTCCATGCCATGTCCCTCATATCTTCCCTTCCACGTTGTGTCTTCCTCCCTAACTTTTCCCCCTGCTTTTGCAACATCTCTCTGCTTAGTTTTTGCCTCCTTTGGTCCTTTGCACTGCAGCTCATTTCCTCACAGAGCAGTTTTGGAGGACAACACATCTCCCAATTTTCTGGAGTTTTTGGGGTTTTTTTCAATTGCATTTCATTTGATCCTATCTCCTTTCCAGAGTGTTTGTAAGCCTTTCTTTTTGGGTTCGCAAGATTCCCTTTCCCTTCCCGAAAGGAAATTTCATTTCCTTTCGGGAAGGGAAAGGGAATCTTGCGATTTCAATGGGGACCACTAGAGGAATCTTTGCAGCATGTGCCTGCACTTGATGGCATGCCATGCCTTTTGATGGCTTTGACTTTGGGCAAGATTTTTTTTCTTTTTTTTTTTTTAATAAGTATCTATGCCATATTCCTCCTATCTTTCCCTCCAAGCTGTGTCTTCCTCCTTAACTTTTCCCCCTGCTTTTGCAGCATCTGTGAGCTCTTGTTTTACCCTCTTTTGGTCCTTTTCCCTGCACTTGATAAAATCCTGGTCCATCTTCTTGTAGTCACTAATTTCCCAAATTTCCCAAATTTTATTTTTTCCTCCTCCAAATGCAATTCCTTTCATGGTATCTCCATTCCAGTGTGTTTCTAAGTCCTTCTTATCTGTTTTGGCCTTAAGCAGGGATCCATTTTCCAAGCTTTGCTGCATTTGCCTGCATTTGATGGCATATGGCCTGCATTTGATGGCATATGGCCTGCATTTGATGGCTTTGATTTTGGGCAAGATTTTGTTTTTTTTTTTTTTTTTTAACATATCCATGCCATGTCTCTCATATCTTCCCCTGCAAAATGTGTCTTCCTCCTTAACTTTTTCCCCTGCTTTTGCAACATCTGTGAGCTCTTGTTTTACCCTCTTTTGGTCCTTTTCCCTGCACTTGATACAATCCTGGTCCATCTCCATGTAGTCACTAATTTCTCAAATTTCCCAAATTTTTTTTTTTCCTCCTCCAAATGCAATTCCTTTCATGGTATCTCCATTCCGGTGTGTTTATAAGTCCTTCTTATCTGTTTTGGCCTTAAGCAGGGATCAATTTTCCAAGCTTTGCTGCATTTGCCTGCATTTGATGGCATATGGCCTTCATTTGATGGCATATGGCCTGCATTTGATGGCTTTGATTTTGGGCAAGATTTTTTTTTTTTTTTTTAAAGTGTCCATGCCATGTCCCTCATATCTTCCCTTCCACGTTGTGTCTTCCTCCTTAACTTTTCCCCCTGCTTTTGCAACATCTCTCTGCTTAGTTTTGGCCTCCTTTGGTCCTTTGCACTGCAGCTCATTTCCTCACAGAGCAGTTTTGGAGGACAACACATCTCCCAATTTTCTGGAGTTTTGGGGGTTTTTTTCAATTGCATTTCATTTGATCCTATCTCCTTTCCAGAGTGTTTGTAAGCCTTTCTTTTTGGGTTCGCAAGATTCCCTTTCCCTTCCCGAAAGGAAATGAAATTTCCTTTCGGGAAGGGAAAGGGAATCTTGCGATTTCAATGGGGACCACTAGAGGAATCTTTGCAGCATGTGCCTGCACTTGATGGCATGCCATGCCTTTTGATGGCTTTGACTTTGGGCAAGATTTTTTTTCTTTTTTTTTTTTAATAAGTATCTATGCCATATTCCTCCTATCTTTCCCTCCAAGCTGTGTCTTCCTCCTTAACTTTTCCCCCTGCTTTTGCAGCATCTGTGAGCTCTTGTTTTACCCTCTTTTGGTCCTTTTCCCTGCACTTGATAAAATCCTGGTCCATCTTCTTGTAGTCACTAATTTCCCAAATTTCCCAAATTTTATTTTTTCCTCCTCCAAATGCAATTCCTTTCATGGTATCTCCATTCCAGTGTGTTTCTAAGTCCTTCTTATCTGTTTTGGCCTTAAGCAGGGATCCATTTTCCAAGCTTTGCTGCATTTGCCTGCATTTGATGGCATATGGCCTGCATTTGATGGCATATGGCCTGCATTTGATGGCTTTGATTTTGGGCAAGATTTTGTTTTTTTTTTTTTTTTTAACATATCCATGCCATGTCTCTCATATCTTCCCCTGCAAAATGTGTCTTCCTCCTTAACTTTTTCCCCTGCTTTTGCAACATCTGTGAGCTCTTGTTTTACCCTCTTTTGGTCCTTTTCCCTGCACTTGATACAATCCTGGTCCATCTCCATGTAGTCACTAATTTCTCAAATTTCCCAAATTTTTTTTTTTCCTCCTCCAAATGCAATTCCTTTCATGGTATCTCCATTCCGGTGTGTTTCTAAGTCCTTCTTATCTGTTTTGGCCTTAAGCAGGGATCAATTTTCCAAGCTTTGCTGCATTTGCCTGCATTTGATGGCATATGGCCTTCATTTGATGGCATATGGCCTGCATTTGATGGCTTTGATTTTGGGCAAGATTTTTTTTTTTTTTTTTAAAGTGTCCATGCCATGTCCCTCATATCTTCCCTTCCACGTTGTGTCTTCCTCCTTAACTTTTCCCCCTGCTTTTGCAACATCTCTCTGCTTAGTTTTGGCCTCCTTTGGTCCTTTGCACTGCAGCTCATTTCCTCACAGAGCAGTTTTGGAGGACAACACATCTCCCAATTTTCTGGAGTTTTGGGGGTTTTTTTCAATTGCATTTCATTTGATCCTATCTCCTTTCCAGAGTGTTTGTAAGCCTTTCTTTTTGGGTTCGCAAGATTCCCTTTCCCTTCCCGAAAGGAAATGAAATTTCCTTTCGGGAAGGGAAAGGGAATCTTGCGATTTCAATGGGGACCACTAGAGGAATCTTTGCAGCATGTGCCTGCACTTGATGGCATGCCATGCCTTTTGATGGCTTTGACTTTGGGCAAGATTTTTTTTCTTTTTTTTTTTTAATAAGTATCTATGCCATATTCCTCCTATCTTTCCCTCCAAGCTGTGTCTTCCTCCTTAACTTTTCCCCCTGCTTTTGCAGCATCTGTGAGCTCTTGTTTTACCCTCTTTTGGTCCTTTTCCCTGCACTTGATAAAATCCTGGTCCATCTTCTTGTAGTCACTAATTTCCCAAATTTCCCAAATTTTATTTTTTCCTCCTCCAAATGCAATTCCTTTCATGGTATCTCCATTCCAGTGTGTTTCTAAGTCCTTCTTATCTGTTTTGGCCTTAAGCAGGGATCCATTTTCCAAGCTTTGCTGCATTTGCCTGCATTTGATGGCATATGGCCTGCATTTGATGGCTTTGACTTTGGGCAAGATTTTTTTTTTTTTCTTTTTTTAAAATATCCATGCCATGTCTCTCATATCTTCCCCTGCAAGATGTGTCTTCCTCCTTAACTTTTTCCCCTGCTTTTGCAACATCTGTGAGCTCTTGTTTTACCCTCTTTTGGTCCTTTTCCCTGCACTTGATACAATCCTGGTCCATCTCCATGTAGTCACTAATTTCTCAAATTTCCCAAATTTTTTTTTTTCCTCCTCCAAATGCAATTCCTTTCATGGTATCTCCATTCCAGTGTGTTTCTAAGTCCTTCTTATCTGTTTTGGCCTTAAGCAGGGATCCATTTTCCAAGCTTTGCTGCATGGGCCTGCACTTGATGGCATATGGCCTGCATTTGATGGCTTTGACTTTGGGCAAGATTTTTTTTTTTTTTTTTAAAGTGTCCATGCCATGTCCCTCATATCTTCCCTTCCACGTTGTGTCTTCCTCCCTAACTTTTCCCCCTGCTTTTGCAACATCTCTCTGCTTAGTTTTGGCCTCCTTTGGTCCTTTGCACTGCAGCTCATTTCCTCACAGAGCAGTTTTGGAGGACAACACATCTCCCAATTTTCTGGAGTTTTTGGGGTTTTTTTCAATTGCATTTCATTTGATCCTATCTCCTTTCCAGAGTGTTTGTAAGCCTTTCTTTTTGGGTTCGCAAGATTCCCTTTCCCTTCCCGAAAGGAAATGAAATTTCCTTTCGGGAAGGGAAAGGGAATCTTGCGATTTCAATGGGGACCACTAGAGGAATCTTTGCAGCATGTGCCTGCACTTGATGGCATGCCATGCCTTTTGATGGCTTTGACTTTGGGCAAGATTTTTTTTCTTTTTTTTTTTTTAATAAGTATCTATGCCATATTCCTCCTATCTTTCCCTCCAAGCTGTGTCTTCCTCCTTAACTTTTCCCCCTGCTTTTGCAGCATCTGTGAGCTCTTGTTTTACCCTCTTTTGGTCCTTTTCCCTGCACTTGATAAAATCCTGGTCCATCTTCTTGTAGTCACTAATTTCCCAAATTTCCCAAATTTTATTTTTTCCTCCTCCAAATGCAATTCCTTTCATGGTATCTCCATTCCAGTGTGTTTCTAAGTCCTTCTTATCTGTTTTGGCCATAAGCAGGGATCAATTTTCCAAGCTTTGCTGCATTTGCCTGCATTTGATGGCATATGGCCTGCATTTGATGGCATATGGCCTGCATTTGATGGCTTTGATTTTGGGCAAGATTTTGTTTTTTTTTTTTTTTTTAACATATCCATGCCATGTCTCTCATATCTTCCCCTGCAAAATGTGTCTTCCTCCTTAACTTTTTCCCCTGCTTTTGCAACATCTGTGAGCTCTTGTTTTACCCTCTTTTGGTCCTTTTCCCTGCACTTGATACAATCCTGGTCCATCTCCATGTAGTCACTAATTTCTCAAATTTCCCAAATTTTTTTTTTTCCTCCTCCAAATGCAATTCCTTTCATGGTATCTCCATTCCGGTGTGTTTCTAAGTCCTTCTTATCTGTTTTGGCCTTAAGCAGGGATCCATTTTCCAAGCTTTGCTGCATGGGCCTGCACTTGATGGCATATGGCCTGCATTTGATGGCTTTGATTTTGGGCAAGATTTTTTTTTTTTTTTTTAAAGTGTCCATGCCATGTCCCTCATATCTTCCCTTCCACGTTGTGTCTTCCTCCCTAACTTTTCCCCCTGCTTTTGCAACATCTCTCTGCTTAGTTTTGGCCTCCTTTGGTCCTTTGCACTGCAGCTCATTTCCTCACAGAGCAGTTTTGGAGGACAACACATCTCCCAATTTTCTGGAGTTTTTGGGGTTTTTTTCAATTGCATTTCATTTGATCCTATCTCCTTTCCAGAGTGTTTGTAAGCCTTTCTTTTTGGGTTCGCAAGATTCCCTTTCCCTTCCCGAAAGGAAATTTCATTTCCTTTCGGGAAGGGAAAGGGAATCTTGCGATTTCAATGGGGACCACTAGAGGAATCTTTGCAGCATGTGCCTGCACTTGATGGCATGCCATGCCTTTTGATGGCTTTGACTTTGGGCAAGATTTTTTTTCTTTTTTTTTTTTTAATAAGTATCTATGCCATATTCCTCCTATCTTTCCCTCCAAGCTGTGTCTTCCTCCTTAACTTTTCCCCCTGCTTTTGCAGCATCTGTGAGCTCTTGTTTTACCCTCTTTTGGTCCTTTTCCCTGCACTTGATAAAATCCTGGTCCATCTTCTTGTAGTCACTAATTTCCCAAATTTCCCAAATTTTATTTTTTCCTCCTCCAAATGCAATTCCTTTCATGGTATCTCCATTCCAGTGTGTTTCTAAGTCCTTCTTATCTGTTTTGGCCTTAAGCAGGGATCCATTTTCCAAGCTTTGCTGCATTTGCCTGCATTTGATGGCATATGGCCTGCATTTGATGGCTTTGACTTTGGGCAAGATTTTTTTTTTTTTCTTTTTTTAACATATCCATGCCATGTCTCTCATATCTTCCCCTGCAAGATGTGTCGTCCTCCTTAACTTTTTCCCCTGCTTTTGCAACATCTGTGAGCTCTTGTTTTACCCTCTTTTGGTCCTTTTCCCTGCACTTGATACAATCCTGGTCCATCTCCATGTAGTCACTAATTTCTCAAATTTCCCAAATTTTTTTTTTTCCTCCTCCAAATGCAATTCCTTTCATGGTATCTCCATTCCGGTGTGTTTCTAAGTCCTTCTTATCTGTTTTGGCCTTAAGCAGGGATCCATTTTCCAAGCTTTGCTGCATGGGCCTGCACTTGATGGCATATGGCCTGCATTTGATGGCTTTGATTTTGGGCAAGATTTTTTTTTTTTTTTTTAAAGTGTCCATGCCATGTCCCTCATATCTTCCCTTCCACGTTGTGTCTTCCTCCTTAACTTTTCCCCCTGCTTTTGCAACATCTCTCTGCTTAGTTTTGGCCTCCTTTGGTCCTTTGCACTGCAGCTCATTTCCTCACAGAGCAGTTTTGGAGGACAACACATCTCCCAATTTTCTGGAGTTTTGGGGGTTTTTTTCAATTGCATTTCATTTGATCCTATCTCCTTTCCAGAGTGTTTGTAAGCCTTTCTTTTTGGGTTCGCAAGATTCCCTTTCCCTTCCTGAAAGGAAATGAAATTTCCTTTCGGGAAGGGAAAGGGAATCTTGCGATTTCAATGGGGACCACTAGAGGAATCTTTGCAGCATGTGCCTGCACTTGATGGCATGCCATGCCTTTTGATGGCTTTGACTTTGGGCAAGATTTTTTTTCTTTTTTTTTTTTAATAAGTATCTATGCCATATTCCTCCTATCTTTCCCTCCAAGCTGTGTCTTCCTCCTTAACTTTTCCCCCTGCTTTTGCAGCATCTGTGAGCTCTTGTTTTACCCTCTTTTGGTCCTTTTCCCTGCACTTGATAAAATCCTGGTCCATCTCCTTGTAGTCACTAATTTCCCAAATTTCCCAAATTTTTTTTTTTCCTCCTCCAAATGCAATTCCTTTCATGGTATCTCCATTCCAGTGTGTTTCTAAGTCCTTCTTATCTGTTTTGGCCTTAAGCAGGGATCCATTTTCCAAGCTTTGCTGCATTTGCCTGCATTTGATGGCATATGGCCTGCATTTGATGGCTTTGACTTTGGGCAAGATTTTTTTTTTTTCTTTTTTTAACATATCCATGCCATGTCTCTCATATCTTCCCCTGCAAGATGTGTCTTCCTCCTTACCTTTTTCCCCTGCTTTTGCAACATCTGTGAGCTCTTGTTTTACCCTCTTTTGGTCCTTTTCCCTGCACTTGATAAAATCCTGGTCCATCTCCATGTAGTCACTAATTTCTCAAATTTCCCAAATTTTTTTTTTTCCTCCTCCAAATGCAATTCCTTTCATGGTATCTCCATTCCAGTGTGTTTCTAAGTCCTTCTTATCTGTTTTGGCCTTAAGCAGGGATCCATTTTCCAAGCTTTGCTGCATTTGCCTGCATTTGATGGCATATGGCCTGCATTTGATGGCTTTGACTTTGGGCAAGATTTTTTTTTTTTTTTTTAACATATCCATGCCATGTCTCTCATATCTTCCCCTGCAAGATGTGTCTTCCTCCTTAACTTTTCCCCCTGCTTTTGCAACATCTCTCTGCTTAGTTTTGGCCCCCTTTGGTCCTTTGCACTGCAGCTCATTTCCTCACAGAGCAGTTTTGGAGGACAACACATCTCCCAATTTTCTGGAGTTTTTGGGGTTTTTTTCAATTGCATTTCATTTGATCCTATCTCCTTTCCAGAGTGTTTGTAAGCCTTTCTTTTTGGGTTCGCAAGATTCCCTTTCCCTTCCCGAAAGGAAATTTCATTTCCTTTCGGGAAGGGAAAGGGAATCTTGCGATTTCAATGGGGACCACTAGAGGAATCTTTGCAGCATGTGCCTGCACTTGATGGCATGCCATGCCTTTTGATGGCTTTGACTTTGGGCAAGATTTTTTTTCTTTTTTTTTTTTAATAAGTATCTATGCCATATTCCTCCTATCTTTCCCTCCAAGCTGTGTCTTCCTCCTTAACTTTTCCCCCTGCTTTTGCAGCATCTGTGAGCTCTTGTTTTACCCTCTTTTGGTCCTTTTCCCTGCACTTGATAAAATCCTGGTCCATCTCCTTGTAGTCACTAATTTCCCAAATTTCCCAAATTTTTTTTTTTCCTCCTCCAAATGCAATTCCTTTCATGGTATCTCCATTCCGGTGTGTTTCTAAGTCCTTCTTATCTGTTTTGGCCTTAAGCAGGGATCAATTTTCCAAGCTTTGCTGCATGGGCCTGCATTTGATGGCATATGGCCTGCATTTGATGGCATATGGCCTGCATTTGATGGCTTTGATTTTGGGCAAGATTTTGTTTTTTTTTTTTTTTTTAACATATCCATGCCATGTCTCTCATATCTTCCCCTGCAAAATGTGTCTTCCTCCTTAACTTTTTCCCCTGCTTTTGCAGCATCTGTGAGCTCTTGTTTTACCCTCTTTTGGTCCTTTTCCCTGCACTTGATAAAATCCTGGTCCATCTCCTTGTAGTCACTAATTTCTCAAATTTCCCAAATTTTTTTTTTTCCTCCTCCAAATGCAATTCCTTTCATGGTATCTCCATTCCAGTGTGTTTCTAAGTCCTTCTTATCTGTTTTGGCCTTAAGCAGGGATCCATTTTCCAAGCTTTGCTGCATTTGCCTGCATTTGATGGCATATGGCCTGCATTTGATGGCTTTGATTTTGGGCAAGATTTTTTTTTTTTTTTTTTAAAGTGTCCATGCCATGTCCCTCATATCTTCCCTTCCACGTTGTGTCTTCCTCCTTAACTTTTCCCCCTGCTTTTGCAACATCTCTCTGCTTAGTTTTGGCCTCCTTTGGTCCTTTGCACTGCAGCTCATTTCCTCACAGAGCAGTTTTGGAGGACAACACATCTCCCAATTTTCTGGAGTTTTTGGGGTTTTTTTCAATTGCATTTCATTTGATCCTATCTCCTTTCCAGAGTGTTTGTAAGCCTTTCTTTTTGGGTTCGCAAGATTCCCTTTCCCTTCTTGAAAGGAAATGAAATTTCCTTTCGGGAAGGGAAAGGGAATCTTGCGATTTCAATGGGGACCACTAGAGGAATCTTTGCAGCATGTGCCTGCACTTGATGGCATGCCATGCCTTTTGATGGCTTTGACTTTGGGCAAGATTTTTTTTCTTTTTTTTTTTTTAATAAGTATCTATGCCATATTCCTCCTATCTTTCCCTCCAAGCTGTGTCTTCCTCCTTAACTTTTCCCCCTGCTTTTGCAGCATCTGTGAGCTCTTGTTTTACCCTCTTTTGGTCCTTTTCCCTGCACTTGATAAAATCCTGGTCCATCTCCTTGTAGTCACTAATTTCCCAAATTTCCCAAATTTTTTTTTTTCCTCCTCCAAATGCAATTCCTTTCATGGTATCTCCATTCCAGTGTGTTTCTAAGTCCTTCTTATGTGTTTTGGCCTTAAGCAGGGATCAATTTTCCAAGCTTTGCTGCATTTGCCTGCATTTGATGGCATATGGCCTGCATTTGATGGCTTTGACTTTGGGCAAGATTTTTTTTTTTTTTCTTTTTTTAACATATCCATGCCATGTCTCTCATATCTTCCCCTGCAAGATGTGTCTTCCTCCTTAACTTTTTCCCCTGCTTTTGCAGCATCTGTGAGCTCTTGTTTTACCCTCTTTTGGTCCTTTTCCCTGCACTTGATAAAATCCTGGTCCATCTCCTTGTAGTCACTAATTTCTCAAATTTCCCAAATTTTATTTTTTCCTCCTCCAAATGCAATTCCTTTCATGGTATCTCCATTCCAGTGTGTTTCTAAGTCCTTCTTATCTGTTTTGGCCTTAAGCAGGGATCCATTTTCCAAGCTTTGCTGCATTTGCCTGCATTTGATGGCATATGGCCTGCATTTGATGGCTTTGATTTTGGGCAAGATTTTTTTTTTTTTTTTTTTAAAGTGTCCATGCCATGTCCCTCATATCTTCCCTTCCACGTTGTGTCTTCCTCCTTAACTTTTCCCCCTGCTTTTGCAACATCTCTCTGCTTAGTTTTGGCCTCCTTTGGTCCTTTGCACTGCAGCTCATTTCCTCACAGAGCAGTTTTGGAGGACAACACATCTCCCAATTTTCTGGAGTTTTTGGGGTTTTTTTCAATTGCATTTCATTTGATCCTATCTCCTTTCCAGAGTGTTTGTAAGCCTTTCTTTTTGGGTTCGCAAGATTCCCTTTCCCTTCCCGAAAGGAAATGAAATTTCCTTTCGGGAAGGGAAAGGGAATCTTGCGATTTCAATGGGGACCACTAGAGGAATCTTTGCAGCATGTGCCTGCACTTGATGGCATGCCATGCCTTTTGATGGCTTTGACTTTGGGCAAGATTTTTTTTCTTTTTTTTTTTTAATAAGTATCTATGCCATATTCCTCCTATCTTTCCCTCCAAGCTGTGTCTTCCTCCTTAACTTTTCCCCCTGCTTTTGCAGCATCTGTGAGCTCTTGTTTTACCCTCTTTTGGTCCTTTTCCCTGCACTTGATAAAATCCTGGTCCATCTCCTTGTAGTCACTAATTTCCCAAATTTCCCAAATTTTTTTTTTTCCTCCTCCAAATGCAATTCCTTTCATGGTATCTCCATTCCAGTGTGTTTCTAAGTCCTTCTTATGTGTTTTGGCCTTAAGCAGGGATCCATTTTCCAAGCTTTGCTGCATTTGCCTGCATTTGATGGCATATGGCCTGCATTTGATGGCTTTGACTTTGGGCAAGATTTTTTTTTTTTTTCTTTTTTTAACATATCCATGCCATGTCTCTCATATCTTCCCCTGCAAGATGTGTCTTCCTCCTTAACTTTTTCCCCTGCTTTTGCAACATCTGTGAGCTCTTGTTTTACCCTCTTTTGGTCCTTTTCCCTGCACTTGATACAATCCTGGTCCATCTCCATGTAGTCACTAATTTCTCAAATTTCCCAAATTTTTTTTTTTCCTCCTCCAAATGCAATTCCTTTCATGGTATCTCCATTCCAGTGTGTTTCTAAGTCCTTCTTATCTGTTTTGGCCTTAAGCAGGGATCCATTTTCCAAGCTTTGCTGCATTTGCCTGCATTTGATGGCATATGGCCTGCATTTGATGGCTTTGACTTTGGGCAAGATTTTTTTTTTTTTTTTTTAAAGTGTCCATGCCATGTCCCTCATATCTTCCCTTCCACGTTGTGTCTTCCTCCTTAACTTTTCCCCCTGCTTTTGCAACATCTCTCTGCTTAGTTTTGGCCCCCTTTGGTCCTTTGCACTGCAGCTCATTTCCTCACAGAGCAGTTTTGGAGGACAACACATCTCCCAATTTTCTGGAGTTTTTGGGGTTTTTTTCAATTGCATTTCATTTGATCCTATCTCCTTTCCAGAGTGTTTGTAAGCCTTTCTTTTTGGGTTCGCAAGATTCCCTTTCCCTTCCCGAAAGGAAATGAAATTTCCTTTCGGGAAGGGAAAGGGAATCTTGCGATTTCAATGGGGACCACTAGAGGAATCTTTGCAGCATGTGCCTGCACTTGATGGCATGCCATGCCTTTTGATGGCTTTGACTTTGGGCAAGATTTTTTTTCTTTTTTTTTTTAATAAGTATCTATGCCATATTCCTCCTATCTTTCCCTCCAAGCTGTGTCTTCCTCCTTAACTTTTCCCCCTGCTTTTGCAGCATCTGTGAGCTCTTGTTTTACCCTCTTTTGGTCCTTTTCCCTGCACTTGATAAAATCCTGGTCCATCTCCTTGTAGTCACTAATTTCCCAAATTTCCCAAATTTTTTTTTTTCCTCCTCCAAATGCAATTCCTTTCATGGTATCTCCATTCCAGTGTGTTTCTAAGTCCTTCTTATCTGTTTTGGCCTTAAGCAGGGATCAATTTTCCAAGCTTTGCTGCATGGGCCTGCATTTGATGGCATATGGCCTGCATTTGATGGCTTTGATTTTGGGCAAGATTTTTTTTTTTTTTTTTAAAGTGTCCATGCCATGTCCCTCATATCTTCCCTTCCACGTTGTGTCTTCCTCCTTAACTTTTCCCCCTGCTTTTGCAACATCTCTCTGCTTAGTTTTGGCCTCCTTTGGTCCTTTGCACTGCAGCTCATTTCCTCACAGAGCAGTTTTGGAGGACAACACATCTCCCAATTTTCTGGAGTTTTGGGGGTTTTTTTCAATTGCATTTCATTTGATCCTATCTCCTTTCCAGAGTGTTTGTAAGCCTTTCTTTTTGGGTTCGCAAGATTCCCTTTCCCTTCCTGAAAGGAAATGAAATTTCCTTTCGGGAAGGGAAAGGGAATCTTGCGATTTCAATGGGGACCACTAGAGGAATCTTTGCAGCATGTGCCTGCACTTGATGGCATGCCATGCCTTTTGATGGCTTTGACTTTGGGCAAGATTTTTTTTCTGTTTTTTTTTTAATAAGTATCTATGCCATATTCCTCCTATCTTTCCCTCCAAGCTGTGTCTTCCTCCTTAACTTTTCCCCCTGCTTTTGCAGCATCTGTGAGCTCTTGTTTTACCCTCTTTTGGTCCTTTTCCCTGCACTTGATAAAATCCTGGTCCATCTCCTTGTAGTCACTAATTTCCCAAATTTCCCAAATTTTTTTTTTTCCTCCTCCAAATGCAATTCCTTTCATGGTATCTCCATTCCAGTGTGTTTCTAAGTCCTTCTTATCTGTTTTGGCCTTAAGCAGGGATCCATTTTCCAAGCTTTGCTGCATTTGCCTGCATTTGATGGCATATGGCCTGCATTTGATGGCTTTGATTTTGGGCAAGATTTTTTTTTTTTTTTTTTTAAAGTGTCCATGCCATGTCCCTCATATCTTCCCTTC
Source organism: Agelaius tricolor (assembly GCF_023055355.1). NCBI lineage: Eukaryota > Metazoa > Chordata > Aves > Passeriformes > Icteridae > Agelaius > Agelaius tricolor. The sequence goes on along the minus strand of NW_027269267.1, from coordinate 51,310,993 downwards.
CACGTTGTGTCTTCCTCCTTAACTTTTCCCCCTGCTTTTGCAACATCTCTCTGCTTAGTTTTGGCCTCCTTTGGTCCTTTGCACTGCAGCTCATTTCCTCACAGAGCAGTTTTGGAGGACAACACATCTCCCAATTTTCTGGAGTTTTTGGGGTTTTTTTCAATTGCATTTCATTTGATCCTATCTCCTTTCCAGAGTGTTTGTAAGCCTTTCTTTTTGGGTTCGCAAGATTCCCTTTCCCTTCCCGAAAGGAAATTTCATTTCCTTTCGGGAAGGGAAAGGGAATCTTGCGATTTCAATGGGGACCACTAGAGGAATCTTTGCAGCATGTGCCTGCACTTGATGGCATGCCATGCCTTTTGATGGCTTTGACTTTGGGCAAGATTTTTTTTCTTTTTTTTTTTTAATAAGTATCTATGCCATATTCCTCCTATCTTTCCCTCCAAGCTGTGTCTTCCTCCTTAACTTTTCCCCCTGCTTTTGCAGCATCTGTGAGCTCTTGTTTTACCCTCTTTTGGTCCTTTTCCCTGCACTTGATAAAATCCTGGTCCATCTCCTTGTAGTCACTAATTTCCCAAATTTCCCAAATTTTTTTTTTTCCTCCTCCAAATGCAATTCCTTTCATGGTATCTCCATTCCAGTGTGTTTCTAAGTCCTTCTTATCTGTTTTGGCCTTAAGCAGGGATCAATTTTCCAAGCTTTGCTGCATTTGCCTGCATTTGATGGCATATGGCCTGCATTTGATGGCATATGGCCTGCATTTGATGGCTTTGATTTTGGGCAAGATTTTGTTTTTTTTTTTTTTTTTAACATATCCATGCCATGTCTCTCATATCTTCCCCTGCAAAATGTGTCTTCCTCCTTAACTTTTTCCCCTGCTTTTGCAACATCTGTGAGCTCTTGTTTTACCCTCTTTTGGTCCTTTTCCCTGCACTTGATACAATCCTGGTCCATCTCCATGTAGTCACTAATTTCTCAAATTTCCCAAATTTTTTTTTTTCCTCCTCCAAATGCAATTCCTTTCATGGTATCTCCATTCCGGTGTGTTTATAAGTCCTTCTTATCTGTTTTGGCCTTAAGCAGGGATCCATTTTCCAAGCTTTGCTGCATTTGCCTGCATTTGATGGCATATGGCCTTCATTTGATGGCATATGGCCTGCATTTGATGGCTTTGATTTTGGGCAAGATTTTTTTTTTTTTTTTTTAAAGTGTCCATGCCATGTCCCTCATATCTTCCCTTCCACGTTGTGTCTTCCTCCTTAACTTTTCCCCCTGCTTTTGCAACATCTCTCTGCTTAGTTTTGGCCTCCTTTGGTCCTTTGCACTGCAGCTCATTTCCTCACAGAGCAGTTTTGGAGGACAACACATCTCCCAATTTTCTGGAGTTTTGGGGGTTTTTTTCAATTGCATTTCATTTGATCCTATCTCCTTTCCAGAGTGTTTGTAAGCCTTTCTTTTTGGGTTCGCAAGATTCCCTTTCCCTTCCCGAAAGGAAATGAAATTTCCTTTCGGGAAGGGAAAGGGAATCTTGCGATTTCAATGGGGACCACTAGAGGAATCTTTGCAGCATGTGCCTGCACTTGATGGCATGCCATGCCTTTTGATGGCTTTGACTTTGGGCAAGATTTTTTTTCTTTTTTTTTTTTAATAAGTATCTATGCCATATTCCTCCTATCTTTCCCTCCAAGCTGTGTCTTCCTCCTTAACTTTTCCCCCTGCTTTTGCAGCATCTGTGAGCTCTTGTTTTACCCTCTTTTGGTCCTTTTCCCTGCACTTGATAAAATCCTGGTCCATCTCCTTGTAGTCACTAATTTCCCAAATTTCCCAAATTTTTTTTTTTCCTCCTCCAAATGCAATTCCTTTCATGGTATCTCCATTCCAGTGTGTTTCTAAGTCCTTCTTATCTGTTTTGGCCTTAAGCAGGGATCCATTTTCCAAGCTTTGCTGCATTTGCCTGCATTTGATGGCATATGGCCTGCATTTGATGGCTTTGACTTTGGGCAAGATTTTTTTTTTTTTTCTTTTTTTAACATATCCATGCCATGTCCCTCATATCTTCCCCTGCAAGATGTGTCTTCCTCCTTAACTTTTTCCCCCTGCTTTTGCAACATCTGTGAGCTCTTGTTTTACCCTCTTTTGGTCCTTTTCCCTGCACTTGATACAATCCTGGTCCATCTCCATGTAGTCACTAATTTCTCAAATTTCCCAAATTTTTTTTTTTCCTCCTCCAAATGCAATTCCTTTCATGGTATCTCCATTCCAGTGTGTTTCTAAGTCCTTCTTATCTGTTTTGGCCTTAAGCAGGGATCCATTTTCCAAGCTTTGCTGCATTTGCCTGCATTTGATGGCATATGGCCTGCATTTGATGGCTTTGATTTTGGGCAAGATTTTTTTTTTTTTTTTTTTAAAGTGTCCATGCCATGTCCCTCATATCTTCCCTTCCACGTTGTGTCTTCCTCCTTAACTTTTCCCCCTGCTTTTGCAACATCTCTCTGCTTAGTTTTGGCCTCCTTTGGTCCTTTGCACTGCAGCTCATTTCCTCACAGAGCAGTTTTGGAGGACAACACATCTCCCAATTTTCTGGAGTTTTTGGGGTTTTTTTCAATTGCATTTCATTTGATCCTATCTCCTTTCCAGAGTGTTTGTAAGCCTTTCTTTTTGGGTTCGCAAGATTCCCTTTCCCTTCCCGAAAGGAAATTTCATTTCCTTTCGGGAAGGGAAAGGGAATCTTGCGATTTCAATGGGGACCACTAGAGGAATCTTTGCAGCATGTGCCTGCACTTGATGGCATGCCATGCCTTTTGATGGCTTTGACTTTGGGCAAGATTTTTTTTCTTTTTTTTTTTAATAAGTATCTATGCCATATTCCTCCTATCTTTCCCTCCAAGCTGTGTCTTCCTCCTTAACTTTTCCCCCTGCTTTTGCAGCATCTGTGAGCTCTTGTTTTACCCTCTTTTGGTCCTTTTCCCTGCACTTGATAAAATCCTGGTCCATCTCCTTGTAGTCACTAATTTCCCAAATTTCCCAAATTTTTTTTTTTCCTCCTCCAAATGCAATTCCTTTCATGGTATCTCCATTCCAGTGTGTTTCTAAGTCCTTCTTATCTGTTTTGGCCTTAAGCAGGGATCAATTTTCCAAGCTTTGCTGCATGGGCCTGCATTTGATGGCATATGGCCTGCATTTGATGGCTTTGATTTTGGGCAAGATTTTTTTTTTTTTTTTTAAAGTGTCCATGCCATGTCCCTCATATCTTCCCTTCCACGTTGTGTCTTCCTCCTTAACTTTTCCCCCTGCTTTTGCAACATCTCTCTGCTTAGTTTTGGCCTCCTTTGGTCCTTTGCACTGCAGCTCATTTCCTCACAGAGCAGTTTTGGAGGACAACACATCTCCCAATTTTCTGGAGTTTTGGGGGTTTTTTTCAATTGCATTTCATTTGATCCTATCTCCTTTCCAGAGTGTTTGTAAGCCTTTCTTTTTGGGTTCGCAAGATTCCCTTTCCCTTCCTGAAAGGAAATGAAATTTCCTTTCGGGAAGGGAAAGGGAATCTTGCGATTTCAATGGGGACCACTAGAGGAATCTTTGCAGCATGTGCCTGCACTTGATGGCATGCCATGCCTTTTGATGGCTTTGACTTTGGGCAAGATTTTTTTTCTGTTTTTTTTTTAATAAGTATCTATGCCATATTCCTCCTATCTTTCCCTCCAAGCTGTGTCTTCCTCCTTAACTTTTCCCCCTGCTTTTGCAGCATCTGTGAGCTCTTGTTTTACCCTCTTTTGGTCCTTTTCCCTGCACTTGATAAAATCCTGGTCCATCTCCTTGTAGTCACTAATTTCCCAAATTTCCCAAATTTTTTTTTTTCCTCCTCCAAATGCAATTCCTTTCATGGTATCTCCATTCCAGTGTGTTTCTAAGTCCTTCTTATCTGTTTTGGCCTTAAGCAGGGATCCATTTTCCAAGCTTTGCTGCATTTGCCTGCATTTGATGGCATATGGCCTGCATTTGATGGCATATGGCCTGCATTTGATGGCTTTGACTTTGGGCAAGATTTTTTTTTTTTTCTTTTTTTAACATATCCATGCCATGTCTCTCATATCTTCCCCTGCAAGATGTGTCTTCCTCCTTAACTTTTTCCCCTGCTTTTGCAACATCTGTGAGCTCTTGTTTTACCCTCTTTTGGTCCTTTTCCCTGCACTTGATACAATCCTGGTCCATCTCCATGTAGTCACTAATTTCTCAAATTTCCCAAATTTTTTTTTTTCCTCCTCCAAATGCAATTCCTTTCATGGTATCTCCATTCCGGTGTGTTTATAAGTCCTTCTTATCTGTTTTGGCCTTAAGCAGGGATCCATTTTCCAAGCTTTGCTGCATTTGCCTGCATTTGATGGCATATGGCCTTCATTTGATGGCATATGGCCTGCATTTGATGGCTTTGATTTTGGGCAAGATTTTTTTTTTTTTTTTTTAAAGTGTCCATGCCATGTCCCTCATATCTTCCCTTCCACGTTGTGTCTTCCTCCTTAACTTTTCCCCCTGCTTTTGCAACATCTCTCTGCTTAGTTTTGGCCTCCTTTGGTCCTTTGCACTGCAGCTCATTTCCTCACAGAGCAGTTTTGGAGGACAACACATCTCCCAATTTTCTGGAGTTTTGGGGGTTTTTTTCAATTGCATTTCATTTGATCCTATCTCCTTTCCAGAGTGTTTGTAAGCCTTTCTTTTTGGGTTCGCAAGATTCCCTTTCCCTTCCCGAAAGGAAATGAAATTTCCTTTCGGGAAGGGAAAGGGAATCTTGCGATTTCAATGGGGACCACTAGAGGAATCTTTGCAGCATGTGCCTGCACTTGATGGCATGCCATGCCTTTTGATGGCTTTGACTTTGGGCAAGATTTTTTTTCTTTTTTTTTTTTAATAAGTATCTATGCCATATTCCTCCTATCTTTCCCTCCAAGCTGTGTCTTCCTCCTTAACTTTTCCCCCTGCTTTTGCAGCATCTGTGAGCTCTTGTTTTACCCTCTTTTGGTCCTTTTCCCTGCACTTGATAAAATCCTGGTCCATCTCCTTGTAGTCACTAATTTCCCAAATTTCCCAAATTTTTTTTTTTCCTCCTCCAAATGCAATTCCTTTCATGGTATCTCCATTCCAGTGTGTTTCTAAGTCCTTCTTATCTGTTTTGGCCTTAAGCAGGGATCCATTTTCCAAGCTTTGCTGCATTTGCCTGCATTTGATGGCATATGGCCTGCATTTGATGGCTTTGACTTTGGGCAAGATTTTTTTTTTTTTTCTTTTTTTAACATATCCATGCCATGTCCCTCATATCTTCCCCTGCAAGATGTGTCTTCCTCCTTAACTTTTTCCCCCTGCTTTTGCAGCATCTGTGAGCTCTTGTTTTACCCTCTTTTGGTCCTTTTCCCTGCACTTGATAAAATCCTGGTCCATCTCCTTGTAGTCACTAATTTCCCAAATTTCCCAAATTTTTTTTTTTCCTCCTCCAAATGCAATTCCTTTCATGGTATCTCCATTCCAGTGTGTTTCTAAGTCCTTCTTATCTGTTTTGGCCTTAAGCAGGGATCAATTTTCCAAGCTTTGCTGCATGGGCCTGCATTTGATGGCATATGGCCTGCATTTGATGGCTTTGATTTTGGGCAAGATTTTTTTTTTTTTTTTTAAAGTGTCCATGCCATGTCCCTCATATCTTCCCTTCCACGTTGTGTCTTCCTCCTTAACTTTTCCCCCTGCTTTTGCAACATCTCTCTGCTTAGTTTTGGCCTCCTTTGGTCCTTTGCACTGCAGCTCATTTCCTCACAGAGCAGTTTTGGAGGACAACACATCTCCCAATTTTCTGGAGTTTTGGGGGTTTTTTTCAATTGCATTTCATTTGATCCTATCTCCTTTCCAGAGTGTTTGTAAGCCTTTCTTTTTGGGTTCGCAAGATTCCCTTTCCCTTCCTGAAAGGAAATGAAATTTCCTTTCGGGAAGGGAAAGGGAATCTTGCGATTTCAATGGGGACCACTAGAGGAATCTTTGCAGCATGTGCCTGCACTTGATGGCATGCCATGCCTTTTGATGGCTTTGACTTTGGGCAAGATTTTTTTTCTGTTTTTTTTTTAATAAGTATCTATGCCATATTCCTCCTATCTTTCCCTCCAAGCTGTGTCTTCCTCCTTAACTTTTCCCCCTGCTTTTGCAGCATCTGTGAGCTCTTGTTTTACCCTCTTTTGGTCCTTTTCCCTGCACTTGATAAAATCCTGGTCCATCTCCTTGTAGTCACTAATTTCCCAAATTTCCCAAATTTTTTTTTTTCCTCCTCCAAATGCAATTCCTTTCATGGTATCTCCATTCCAGTGTGTTTCTAAGTCCTTCTTATCTGTTTTGGCCTTAAGCAGGGATCCATTTTCCAAGCTTTGCTGCATTTGCCTGCATTTGATGGCATATGGCCTGCATTTGATGGCTTTGACTTTGGGCAAGATTTTTTTTTTTTCTTTTTTTAACATATCCATGCCATGTCTCTCATATCTTCCCCTGCAAGATGTGTCTTCCTCCTTAACTTTTTCCCCTGCTTTTGCAGCATCTGTGAGCTCTTGTTTTACCCTCTTTTGGTCCTTTTCCCTGCACTTGATAAAATCCTGGTCCATCTCCATGTAGTCACTAATTTCTCAAATTTCCCAAATTTTTTTTTTTCCTCCTCCAAATGCAATTCCTTTCATGGTATCTCCATTCCAGTGTGTTTCTAAGTCCTTCTTATCTGTTTTGGCCTTAAGCAGGGATCCATTTTCCAAGCTTTGCTGCATTTGCCTGCATTTGATGGCATATGGCCTGCATTTGATGGCTTTGATTTTGGGCAAGATTTTTTTTTTTTTTTTTTTAAAGTGTCCATGCCATGTCCCTCATATCTTCCCTTCCACGTTGTGTCTTCCTCCTTAACTTTTCCCCCTGCTTTTGCAACATCTCTCTGCTTAGTTTTGGCCTCCTTTGGTCCTTTGCACTGCAGCTCATTTCCTCACAGAGCAGTTTTGGAGGACAACACATCTCCCAATTTTCTGGAGTTTTTGGGGTTTTTTTCAATTGCATTTCATTTGATCCTATCTCCTTTCCAGAGTGTTTGTAAGCCTTTCTTTTTGGGTTCGCAAGATTCCCTTTCCCTTCCCGAAAGGAAATGAAATTTCCTTTCGGGAAGGGAAAGGGAATCTTGCGATTTCAATGGGGACCACTAGAGGAATCTTTGCAGCATGTGCCTGCACTTGATGGCATGCCATGCCTTTTGATGGCTTTGACTTTGGGCAAGATTTTTTTTCTTTTTTTTTTTTAATAAGTATCTATGCCATATTCCTCCTATCTTTCCCTCCAAGCTGTGTCTTCCTCCTTAACTTTTCCCCCTGCTTTTGCAGCATCTGTGAGCTCTTGTTTTACCCTCTTTTGGTCCTTTTCCCTGCACTTGATAAAATCCTGGTCCATCTCCTTGTAGTCACTAATTTCCCAAATTTCCCAAATTTTTTTTTTTCCTCCTCCAAATGCAATTCCTTTCATGGTATCTCCATTCCAGTGTGTTTCTAAGTCCTTCTTATCTGTTTTGGCCTTAAGCAGGGATCAATTTTCCAAGCTTTGCTGCATTTGCCTGCATTTGATGGCATATGGCCTGCATTTGATGGCTTTGACTTTGGGCAAGATTTTTTTTTTTTTTCTTTTTTTAACATATCCATGCCATGTCTCTCATATCTTCCCCTGCAAGATGTGTCTTCCTCCTTAACTTTTTCCCCTGCTTTTGCAGCATCTGTGAGCTCTTGTTTTACCCTCTTTTGGTCCTTTTCCCTGCACTTGATAAAATCCTGGTCCATCTCCTTGTAGTCACTAATTTCTCAAATTTCCCAAATTTTATTTTTTCCTCCTCCAAATGCAATTCCTTTCATGGTATCTCCATTCCAGTGTGTTTCTAAGTCCTTCTTATCTGTTTTGGCCTTAAGCAGGGATCCATTTTCCAAGCTTTGCTGCATTTGCCTGCATTTGATGGCATATGGCCTGCATTTGATGGCTTTGATTTTGGGCAAGATTTTTTTTTTTTTTTTTTAAAGTGTCCATGCCATGTCCCTCATATCTTCCCTTCCACGTTGTGTCTTCCTCCTTAACTTTTCCCCCTGCTTTTGCAACATCTCTCTGCTTAGTTTTGGCCTCCTTTGGTCCTTTGCACTGCAGCTCATTTCCTCACAGAGCAGTTTTGGAGGACAACACATCTCCCAATTTTCTGGAGTTTTTGGGGTTTTTTTCAATTGCATTTCATTTGATCCTATCTCCTTTCCAGAGTGTTTGTAAGCCTTTCTTTTTGGGTTCGCAAGATTCCCTTTCCCTTCCCGAAAGGAAATGAAATTTCCTTTCGGGAAGGGAAAGGGAATCTTGCGATTTCAATGGGGACCACTAGAGGAATCTTTGCAGCATGTGCCTGCACTTGATGGCATGCCATGCCTTTTGATGGCTTTGACTTTGGGCAAGATTTTTTTTCTTTTTTTTTTTTAATAAGTATCTATGCCATATTCCTCCTATCTTTCCCTCCAAGCTGTGTCTTCCTCCTTAACTTTTCCCCCTGCTTTTGCAGCATCTGTGAGCTCTTGTTTTACCCTCTTTTGGTCCTTTTCCCTGCACTTGATAAAATCCTGGTCCATCTCCTTGTAGTCACTAATTTCCCAAATTTCCCAAATTTTTTTTTTTCCTCCTCCAAATGCAATTCCTTTCATGGTATCTCCATTCCAGTGTGTTTCTAAGTCCTTCTTATCTGTTTTGGCCTTAAGCAGGGATCCATTTTCCAAGCTTTGCTGCATTTGCCTGCATTTGATGGCATATGGCCTGCATTTGATGGCATATGGCCTGCATTTGATGGCTTTGACTTTGGGCAAGATTTTTTTTTTTTCTTTTTTTAACATATCCATGCCATGTCTCTCATATCTTCCCCTGCAAGATGTGTCTTCCTCCTTACCTTTTTCCCCTGCTTTTGCAACATCTGTGAGCTCTTGTTTTACCCTCTTTTGGTCCTTTTCCCTGCACTTGATAAAATCCTGGTCCATCTCCATGTAGTCACTAATTTCTCAAATTTCCCAAATTTTTTTTTTTCCTCCTCCAAATGCAATTCCTTTCATGGTATCTCCATTCCAGTGTGTTTCTAAGTCCTTCTTATCTGTTTTGGCCTTAAGCAGGGATCCATTTTCCAAGCTTTGCTGCATTTGCCTGCATTTGATGGCATATGGCCTGCATTTGATGGCTTTGATTTTGGGCAAGATTTTTTTTTTTTTTTTTTTAAAGTGTCCATGCCATGTCCCTCATATCTTCCCTTCCACGTTGTGTCTTCCTCCTTAACTTTTCCCCCTGCTTTTGCAACATCTCTCTGCTTAGTTTTGGCCTCCTTTGGTCCTTTGCACTGCAGCTCATTTCCTCACAGAGCAGTTTTGGAGGACAACACATCTCCCAATTTTCTGGAGTTTTTGGGGTTTTTTTCAATTGCATTTCATTTGATCCTATCTCCTTTCCAGAGTGTTTGTAAGCCTTTCTTTTTGGGTTCTCAAGATTCCCTTTCCCTTCCCGAAAGGAAATTTCATTTCCTTTCGGGAAGGGAAAGGGAATCTTGCGATTTCAATGGGGACCACTAGAGGAATCTTTGCAGCATGTGCCTGCACTTGATGGCATGCCATGCCTTTTGATGGCTTTGACTTTGGGCAAGATTTTTTTTCTTTTTTTTTTTTAATAAGTATCTATGCCATATTCCTCCTATCTTTCCCTCCAAGCTGTGTCTTCCTCCTTAACTTTTCCCCCTGCTTTTGCAGCATCTGTGAGCTCTTGTTTTACCCTCTTTTGGTCCTTTTCCCTGCACTTGATAAAATCCTGGTCCATCTCCTTGTAGTCACTAATTTCCCAAATTTCCCAAATTTTTTTTTTTCCTCCTCCAAATGCAATTCCTTTCATGGTATCTCCATTCCAGTGTGTTTCTAAGTCCTTCTTATCTGTTTTGGCCTTAAGCAGGGATCAATTTTCCAAGCTTTGCTGCATTTGCCTGCATTTGATGGCATATGGCCTGCATTTGATGGCATATGGCCTGCATTTGATGGCTTTGACTTTGGGCAAGATTTTTTTTTTTTCTTTTTTTAACATATCCATGCCATGTCTCTCATATCTTCCCCTGCAAGATGTGTCTTCCTCCTTAACTTTTTCCCCTGCTTTTGCAACATCTGTGAGCTCTTGTTTTACCCTCTTTTGGTCCTTTTCCCTGCACTTGATACAATCCTGGTCCATCTCCATGTAGTCACTAATTTCTCAAATTTCCCAAATTTTTTTTTTTCCTCCTCCAAATGCAATTCCTTTCATGGTATCTCCATTCCAGTGTGTTTCTAAGTCCTTCTTATCTGTTTTGGCCTTAAGCAGGGATCAATTTTCCAAGCTTTGCTGCATTTGCCTGCATTTGATGGCATATGGCCTGCATTTGATGGCTTTGATTTTGGGCAAGATTTTTTTTTTTTTTTTTAAGTGTCCATGCCATGTCCCTCATATCTTCCCTTCCACGTTGTGTCTTCCTCCTTAACTTTTCCCCCTGCTTTTGCAACATCTCTCTGCTTAGTTTTGGCCTCCTTTGGTCCTTTGCACTGCAGCTCATTTCCTCACAGAGCAGTTTTGGAGGACAACACATCTCCCAATTTTCTGGAGTTTTTGGGGTTTTTTTCAATTGCATTTCATTTGATCCTATCTCCTTTCCAGAGTGTTTGTAAGCCTTTCTTTTTGGGTTCGCAAGATTCCCTTTCCCTTCCCGAAAGGAAATTTCATTTCCTTTCGGGAAGGGAAAGGGAATCTTGCGATTTCAATGGGGACCACTAGAGGAATCTTTGCAGCATGTGCCTGCACTTGATGGCATGCCATGCCTTTTGATGGCTTTGACTTTGGGCAAGATTTTTTTTCTTTTTTTTTTTAATAAGTATCTATGCCATATTCCTCCTATCTTTCCCTCCAAGCTGTGTCTTCCTCCTTAACTTTTCCCCCTGCTTTTGCAGCATCTGTGAGCTCTTGTTTTACCCTCTTTTGGTCCTTCTCCCTGCACTTGATAAAATCCTGGTCCATCTCCTTGTAGTCACTAATTTCCCAAATTTCCCAAATTTTTTTTTTTCCTCCTCCAAATGCAATTCCTTTCATGGTATCTCCATTCCAGTGTGTTTCTAAGTCCTTCTTATCTGTTTTGGCCTTAAGCAGGGATCAATTTTCCAAGCTTTGCTGCATTTGCCTGCATTTGATGGCATATGGCCTGCATTTGATGGCTTTGATTTTGGGCAAGATTTTTTTTTTTTTTTTTTAAAGTGTCCATGCCATGTCCCTCATATCTTCCCTTCCACGTTGTGTCTTCCTCCTTAACTTTTCCCCCTGCTTTTGCAACATCTCTCTGCTTAGTTTTGGCCTCCTTTGGTCCTTTGCACTGCAGCTCATTTCCTCACAGAGCAGTTTTGGAGGACAACACATCTCCCAATTTTCTGGAGTTTTTGGGGTTTTTTTCAATTGCATTTCATTTGATCCTATCTCCTTTCCAGAGTGTTTGTAAGCCTTTCTTTTTGGGTTCGCAAGATTCCCTTTCCCTTCCCGAAAGGAAATTTCATTTCCTTTCGGGAAGGGAAAGGGAATCTTGCGATTTCAATGGGGACCACTAGAGGAATCTTTGCAGCATGTGCCTGCACTTGATGGCATGCCATGCCTTTTGATGGCTTTGACTTTGGGCAAGATTTTTTTTCTTTTTTTTTTTTAATAAGTATCTATGCCATATTCCTCCTATCTTTCCCTCCAAGCTGTGTCTTCCTCCTTAACTTTTCCCCCTGCTTTTGCAGCATCTGTGAGCTCTTGTTTTACCCTCTTTTGGTCCTTTTCCCTGCACTTGATAAAATCCTGGTCCATCTCCTTGTAGTCACTAATTTCCCAAATTTCCCAAATTTTTTTTTTTCCTCCTCCAAATGCAATTCCTTTCATGGTATCTCCATTCCAGTGTGTTTCTAAGTCCTTCTTATCTGTTTTGGCCTTAAGCAGGGATCAATTTTCCAAGCTTTGCTGCATTTGCCTGCATTTGATGGCATATGGCCTGCATTTGATGGCTTTGACTTTGGGCAAGATTTTTTTTTTTTCTTTTTTTAACATATCCATGCCATGTCTCTCATATCTTCCCCTGCAAGATGTGTCTTCCTCCTTAACTTTTTCCCCTGCTTTTGCAACATCTGTGAGCTCTTGTTTTACCCTCTTTTGGTCCTTTTCCCTGCACTTGATACAATCCTGGTCCATCTCCATGTAGTCACTAATTTCTCAAATTTCCCAAATTTTTTTTTTTCCTCCTCCAAATGCAATTCCTTTCATGGTATCTCCATTCCAGTGTGTTTCTAAGTCCTTCTTATCTGTTTTGGCCTTAAGCAGGGATCAATTTTCCAAGCTTTGCTGCATTTGCCTGCATTTGATGGCATATGGCCTGCATTTGATGGCTTTGATTTTGGGCAAGATTTTTTTTTTTTTTTTTAAGTGTCCATGCCATGTCCCTCATATCTTCCCTTCCACGTTGTGTCTTCCTCCTTAACTTTTCCCCCTGCTTTTGCAACATCTCTCTGCTTAGTTTTGGCCTCCTTTGGTCCTTTGCACTGCAGCTCATTTCCTCACAGAGCAGTTTTGGAGGACAACACATCTCCCAATTTTCTGGAGTTTTTGGGGTTTTTTTCAATTGCATTTCATTTGATCCTATCTCCTTTCCAGAGTGTTTGTAAGCCTTTCTTTTTGGGTTCGCAAGATTCCCTTTCCCTTCCCGAAAGGAAATGAAATTTCCTTTCGGGAAGGGAAAGGGAATCTTGCGATTTCAATGGGGACCACTAGAGGAATCTTTGCAGCATGTGCCTGCACTTGATGGCATGCCATGCCTTTTGATGGCTTTGACTTTGGGCAAGATTTTTTTTCTTTTTTTTTTTAATAAGTATCTATGCCATATTCCTCCTATCTTTCCCTCCAAGCTGTGTCTTCCTCCTTAACTTTTCCCCCTGCTTTTGCAGCATCTGTGAGCTCTTGTTTTACCCTCTTTTGGTCCTTCTCCCTGCACTTGATAAAATCCTGGTCCATCTCCTTGTAGTCACTAATTTCCCAAATTTCCCAAATTTTTTTTTTTCCTCCTCCAAATGCAATTCCTTTCATGGTATCTCCATTCCAGTGTGTTTCTAAGTCCTTCTTATCTGTTTTGGCCTTAAGCAGGGATCAATTTTCCAAGCTTTGCTGCATTTGCCTGCATTTGATGGCATATGGCCTGCATTTGATGGCTTTGATTTTGGGCAAGATTTTTTTTTTTTTTTTTTAATGTGTCCATGCCATGTCCCTCATATCTTCCCTTCCACGTTGTGTCTTCCTCCTTAACTTTTCCCCCTGCTTTTGCAACATCTCTCTGCTTAGTTTTGGCCTCCTTTGGTCCTTTGCACTGCAGCTCATTTCCTCACAGAGCAGTTTTGGAGGACAACACATCTCCCAATTTTCTGGAGTTTTTGGGGTTTTTTTCAATTGCATTTCATTTGATCCTATCTCCTTTCCAGAGTGTTTGTAAGCCTTTCTTTTTGGGTTCGCAAGATTCCCTTTCCCTTCCCGAAAGGAAATGAAATTTCCTTTCGGGAAGGGAAAGGGAATCTTGCGATTTCAATGGGGACCACTAGAGGAATCTTTGCAGCATGTGCCTGCACTTGATGGCATGCCATGCCTTTTGATGGCTTTGACTTTGGGCAAGATTTTTTTTCTTTTTTTTTTTTAATAAGTATCTATGCCATATTCCTCCTATCTTTCCCTCCAAGCTGTGTCTTCCTCCTTAACTTTTCCCCCTGCTTTTGCAGCATCTGTGAGCTCTTGTTTTACCCTCTTTTGGTCCTTTTCCCTGCACTTGATAAAATCCTGGTCCATCTCCTTGTAGTCACTAATTTCCCAAATTTCCCAAATTTTTTTTTTTCCTCCTCCAAATGCAATTCCTTTCATGGTATCTCCATTCCAGTGTGTTTCTAAGTCCTTCTTATCTGTTTTGGCCTTAAGCAGGGATCCATTTTCCAAGGTTTGCTGCATTTGCCTGCATTTGATGGCATATGGCCTGCATTTGATGGCTTTGACTTTGGGCAAGATTTTTTTTTTTTTTCTTTTTTTAACATATCCATGCCATGTCTCTCATATCTTCCCCTGCAAGATGTGTCTTCCTCCTTAACTTTTTCCCCTGCTTTTGCAGCATCTGTGAGCTCTTGTTTTACCCTCTTTTGGTCCTTTTCCCTGCACTTGATAAAATCCTGGTCCATCTCCTTGTAGTCACTAATTTCTCAAATTTCCCAAATTTTATTTTTTCCTCCTCCAAATGCAATTCCTTTCATGGTATCTCCATTCCAGTGTGTTTCTAAGTCCTTCTTATCTGTTTTGGCCTTAAGCAGGGATCCATTTTCCAAGCTTTGCTGCATTTGCCTGCATTTGATGGCATATGGCCTGCATTTGATGGCTTTGATTTTGGGCAAGATTTTTTTTTTTTTTTTTTAAAGTGTCCATGCCATGTCCCTCATATCTTCCCTTCCACGTTGTGTCTTCCTCCTTAACTTTTCCCCCTGCTTTTGCAACATCTCTCTGCTTAGTTTTGGCCTCCTTTGGTCCTTTGCACTGCAGCTCATTTCCTCACAGAGCAGTTTTGGAGGACAACACATCTCCCAATTTTCTGGAGTTTTTGGGGTTTTTTTCAATTGCATTTCATTTGATCCTATCTCCTTTCCAGAGTGTTTGTAAGCCTTTCTTTTTGGGTTCGCAAGATTCCCTTTCCCTTCCCGAAAGGAAATGAAATTTCCTTTCGGGAAGGGAAAGGGAATCTTGCGATTTCAATGGGGACCACTAGAGGAATCTTTGCAGCATGTGCCTGCACTTGATGGCATGCCATGCCTTTTGATGGCTTTGACTTTGGGCAAGATTTTTTTTCTTTTTTTTTTTTAATAAGTATCTATGCCATATTCCTCCTATCTTTCCCTCCAAGCTGTGTCTTCCTCCTTAACTTTTCCCCCTGCTTTTGCAGCATCTGTGAGCTCTTGTTTTACCCTCTTTTGGTCCTTTTCCCTGCACTTGATAAAATCCTGGTCCATCTCCTTGTAGTCACTAATTTCCCAAATTTCCCAAATTTTTTTTTTTCCTCCTCCAAATGCAATTCCTTTCATGGTATCTCCATTCCAGTGTGTTTCTAAGTCCTTCTTATCTGTTTTGGCCTTAAGCAGGGATCAATTTTCCAAGCTTTGCTGCATTTGCCTGCATTTGATGGCATATGGCCTGCATTTGATGGCTTTGACTTTGGGCAAGATTTTTTTTTTTTTCTTTTTTTAACATATCCATGCCATGTCTCTCATATCTTCCCCTGCAAGATGTGTCTTCCTCCTTAACTTTTTCCCCTGCTTTTGCAGCATCTGTGAGCTCTTGTTTTACCCTCTTTTGGTCCTTTTCCCTGCACTTGATAAAATCCTGGTCCATCTCCTTGTAGTCACTAATTTCTCAAATTTCCCAAATTTTATTTTTTCCTCCTCCAAATGCAATTCCTTTCATGGTATCTCCATTCCAGTGTGTTTCTAAGTCCTTCTTATCTGTTTTGGCCTTAAGCAGGGATCCATTTTCCAAGCTTTGCTGCATTTGCCTGCATTTGATGGCATATGGCCTGCATTTGATGGCTTTGATTTTGGGCAAGATTTTTTTTTTTTTTTTTTAAAGTGTCCATGCCATGTCCCTCATATCTTCCCTTCCACGTTGTGTCTTCCTCCTTAACTTTTCCCCCTGCTTTTGCAACATCTCTCTGCTTAGTTTTGGCCTCCTTTGGTCCTTTGCACTGCAGCTCATTTCCTCACAGAGCAGTTTTGGAGGACAACACATCTCCCAATTTTCTGGAGTTTTTGGGGTTTTTTTCAATTGCATTTCATTTGATCCTATCTCCTTTCCAGAGTGTTTGTAAGCCTTTCTTTTTGGGTTCGCAAGATTCCCTTTCCCTTCCCGAAAGGAAATGAAATTTCCTTTCGGGAAGGGAAAGGGAATCTTGCGATTTCAATGGGGACCACTAGAGGAATCTTTGCAGCATGTGCCTGCACTTGATGGCATGCCATGCCTTTTGATGGCTTTGACTTTGGGCAAGATTTTTTTTCTTTTTTTTTTTTAATAAGTATCTATGCCATATTCCTCCTATCTTTCCCTCCAAGCTGTGTCTTCCTCCTTAACTTTTCCCCCTGCTTTTGCAGCATCTGTGAGCTCTTGTTTTACCCTCTTTTGGTCCTTTTCCCTGCACTTGATAAAATCCTGGTCCATCTCCTTGTAGTCACTAATTTCCCAAATTTCCCAAATTTTTTTTTTTCCTCCTCCAAATGCAATTCCTTTCATGGTATCTCCATTCCAGTGTGTTTCTAAGTCCTTCTTATCTGTTTTGGCCTTAAGCAGGGATCAATTTTCCAAGCTTTGCTGCATGGGCCTGCATTTGATGGCATATGGCCTGCATTTGATGGCTTTGATTTTGGGCAAGATTTTTTTTTTTTTTTTTAAAGTGTCCATGCCATGTCCCTCATATCTTCCCTTCCACGTTGTGTCTTCCTCCTTAACTTTTCCCCCTGCTTTTGCAACATCTCTCTGCTTAGTTTTGGCCTCCTTTGGTCCTTTGCACTGCAGCTCATTTCCTCACAGAGCAGTTTTGGAGGACAACACATCTCCCAATTTTCTGGAGTTTTTGGGGTTTTTTTCAATTGCATTTCATTTGATCCTATCTCCTTTCCAGAGTGTTTGTAAGCCTTTCTTTTTGGGTTCGCAAGATTCCCTTTCCCTTCCTGAAAGGAAATGAAATTTCCTTTCGGGAAGGGAAAGGGAATCTTGCGATTTCAATGGGGACCACTAGAGGAATCTTTGCAGCATGTGCCTGCACTTGATGGCATGCCATGCCTTTTGATGGCTTTGACTTTGGGCAAGATTTTTTTTCTTTTTTTTTTTTAATAAGTATCTATGCCATATTCCTCCTATCTTTCCCTCCAAGCTGTGTCTTCCTCCTTAACTTTTCCCCCTGCTTTTGCAGCATCTGTGAGCTCTTGTTTTACCCTCTTTTGGTCCTTTTCCCTGCACTTGATAAAATCCTGGTCCATCTCCTTGTAGTCACTAATTTCCCAAATTTCCCAAATTTTTTTTTTTCCTCCTCCAAATGCAATTCCTTTCATGGTATCTCCATTCCAGTGTGTTTCTAAGTCCTTCTTATCTGTTTTGGCCTTAAGCAGGGATCCATTTTCCAAGCTTTGCTGCATTTGCCTGCATTTGATGGCATATGGCCTGCATTTGATGGCATATGGCCTGCATTTGATGGCTTTGACTTTGGGCAAGATTTTTTTTTTTTCTTTTTTTAACATATCCATGCCATGTCTCTCATATCTTCCCCTGCAAGATGTGTCTTCCTCCTTAACTTTTTCCCCTGCTTTTGCAACATCTGTGAGCTCTTGTTTTACCCTCTTTTGGTCCTTTTCCCTGCACTTGATAAAATCCTGGTCCATCTCCATGTAGTCACTAATTTCTCAAATTTCCCAAATTTTTTTTTTTCCTCCTCCAAATGCAATTCCTTTCATGGTATCTCCATTCCAGTGTGTTTCTAAGTCCTTCTTATCTGTTTTGGCCTTAAGCAGGGATCCATTTTCCAAGCTTTGCTGCATTTGCCTGCATTTGATGGCATATGGCCTGCATTTGATGGCTTTGATTTTGGGCAAGATTTTTTTTTTTTTTTTTTTAAAGTGTCCATGCCATGTCCCTCATATCTTCCCTTCCACGTTGTGTCTTCCTCCTTAACTTTTCCCCCTGCTTTTGCAACATCTCTCTGCTTAGTTTTGGCCTCCTTTGGTCCTTTGCACTGCAGCTCATTTCCTCACAGAGCAGTTTTGGAGGACAACACATCTCCCAATTTTCTGGAGTTTTTGGGGTTTTTTTCAATTGCATTTCATTTGATCCTATCTCCTTTCCAGAGTGTTTGTAAGCCTTTCTTTTTGGGTTCTCAAGATTCCCTTTCCCTTCCCGAAAGGAAATTTCATTTCCTTTCGGGAAGGGAAAGGGAATCTTGCGATTTCAATGGGGACCACTAGAGGAATCTTTGCAGCATGTGCCTGCACTTGATGGCATGCCATGCCTTTTGATGGCTTTGACTTTGGGCAAGATTTTTTTTCTTTTTTTTTTTTAATAAGTATCTATGCCATATTCCTCCTATCTTTCCCTCCAAGCTGTGTCTTCCTCCTTAACTTTTCCCCCTGCTTTTGCAGCATCTGTGAGCTCTTGTTTTACCCTCTTTTGGTCCTTTTCCCTGCACTTGATAAAATCCTGGTCCATCTCCTTGTAGTCACTAATTTCCCAAATTTCCCAAATTTTTTTTTTTCCTCCTCCAAATGCAATTCCTTTCATGGTATCTCCATTCCAGTGTGTTTCTAAGTCCTTCTTATCTGTTTTGGCCTTAAGCAGGGATCAATTTTCCAAGCTTTGCTGCATGGGCCTGCATTTGATGGCATATGGCCTGCATTTGATGGCTTTGATTTTGGGCAAGATTTTTTTTTTTTTTTTTAAAGTGTCCATGCCATGTCCCTCATATCTTCCCTTCCACGTTGTGTCTTCCTCCTTAACTTTTCCCCCTGCTTTTGCAACATCTCTCTGCTTAGTTTTGGCCTCCTTTGGTCCTTTGCACTGCAGCTCATTTCCTCACAGAGCAGTTTTGGAGGACAACACATCTCCCAATTTTCTGGAGTTTTGGGGGTTTTTTTCAATTGCATTTCATTTGATCCTATCTCCTTTCCAGAGTGTTTGTAAGCCTTTCTTTTTGGGTTCGCAAGATTCCCTTTCCCTTCCTGAAAGGAAATGAAATTTCCTTTCGGGAAGGGAAAGGGAATCTTGCGATTTCAATGGGGACCACTAGAGGAATCTTTGCAGCATGTGCCTGCACTTGATGGCATGCCATGCCTTTTGATGGCTTTGACTTTGGGCAAGATTTTTTTTCTTTTTTTTTTTTAATAAGTATCTATGCCATATTCCTCCTATCTTTCCCTCCAAGCTGTGTCTTCCTCCTTAACTTTTCCCCCTGCTTTTGCAGCATCTGTGAGCTCTTGTTTTACCCTCTTTTGGTCCTTTTCCCTGCACTTGATAAAATCCTGGTCCATCTCCTTGTAGTCACTAATTTCCCAAATTTCCCAAATTTTTTTTTTTCCTCCTCCAAATGCAATTCCTTTCATGGTATCTCCATTCCAGTGTGTTTCTAAGTCCTTCTTATCTGTTTTGGCCTTAAGCAGGGATCCATTTTCCAAGCTTTGCTGCATTTGCCTGCATTTGATGGCATATGGCCTGCATTTGATGGCATATGGCCTGCATTTGATGGCTTTGACTTTGGGCAAGATTTTTTTTTTTTCTTTTTTTAACATATCCATGCCATGTCTCTCATATCTTCCCCTGCAAGATGTGTCTTCCTCCTTACCTTTTTCCCCTGCTTTTGCAACATCTGTGAGCTCTTGTTTTACCCTCTTTTGGTCCTTTTCCCTGCACTTGATAAAATCCTGGTCCATCTCCATGTAGTCACTAATTTCTCAAATTTCCCAAATTTTTTTTTTTCCTCCTCCAAATGCAATTCCTTTCATGGTATCTCCATTCCAGTGTGTTTCTAAGTCCTTCTTATCTGTTTTGGCCTTAAGCAGGGATCAATTTTCCAAGCTTTGCTGCATTTGCCTGCATTTGATGGCATATGGCCTGCATTTGATGGCTTTGATTTTGGGCAAGATTTTTTTTTTTTTTTTTTTAAAGTGTCCATGCCATGTCCCTCATATCTTCCCTTCCACGTTGTGTCTTCCTCCTTAACTTTTCCCCCTGCTTTTGCAACATCTCTCTGCTTAGTTTTGGCCTCCTTTGGTCCTTTGCACTGCAGCTCATTTCCTCACAGAGCAGTTTTGGAGGACAACACATCTCCCAATTTTCTGGAGTTTTTGGGGTTTTTTTCAATTGCATTTCATTTGATCCTATCTCCTTTCCAGAGTGTTTGTAAGCCTTTCTTTTTGGGTTCGCAAGATTCCCTTTCCCTTCCCGAAAGGAAATTTCATTTCCTTTCGGGAAGGGAAAGGGAATCTTGCGATTTCAATGGGGACCACTAGAGGAATCTTTGCAGCATGTGCCTGCACTTGATGGCATGCCATGCCTTTTGATGGCTTTGACTTTGGGCAAGATTTTTTTTCTTTTTTTTTTTTAATAAGTATCTATGCCATATTCCTCCTATCTTTCCCTCCAAGCTGTGTCTTCCTCCTTAACTTTTCCCCCTGCTTTTGCAGCATCTGTGAGCTCTTGTTTTACCCTCTTTTGGTCCTTTTCCCTGCACTTGATAAAATCCTGGTCCATCTCCTTGTAGTCACTAATTTCCCAAATTTCCCAAATTTTTTTTTTTCCTCCTCCAAATGCAATTCCTTTCATGGTATCTCCATTCCAGTGTGTTTCTAAGTCCTTCTTATCTGTTTTGGCCTTAAGCAGGGATCCATTTTCCAAGCTTTGCTGCATTTGCCTGCATTTGATGGCATATGGCCTGCATTTGATGGCTTTGACTTTGGGCAAGATTTTTTTTTTTTTTCTTTTTTTAACATATCCATGCCATGTCTCTCATATCTTCCCCTGCAAGATGTGTCTTCCTCCTTAACTTTTTCCCCTGCTTTTGCAGCATCTGTGAGCTCTTGTTTTACCCTCTTTTGGTCCTTTTCCCTGCACTTGATACAATCCTGGTCCATCTCCTTGTAGTCACTAATTTCTCAAATTTCCCAAATTTTTTTTTTTCCTCCTCCAAATGCAATTCCTTTCATGGTATCTCCATTCCAGTGTGTTTCTAAGTCCTTCTTATCTGTTTTGGCCTTAAGCAGGGATCCATTTTCCAAGCTTTGCTGCATTTGCCTGCATTTGATGGCATATGGCCTGCATTTGATGGCTTTGATTTTGGGCAAGATTTTTTTTTTTTTTTTTTAAAGTGTCCATGCCATGTCCCTCATATCTTCCCTTCCACGTTGTGTCTTCCTCCTTAACTTTTCCCCCTGCTTTTGCAACATCTCTCTGCTTAGTTTTGGCCTCCTTTGGTCCTTTGCACTGCAGCTCATTTCCTCACAGAGCAGTTTTGGAGGACAACACATCTCCCAATTTTCTGGAGTTTTTGGGGTTTTTTTCAATTGCATTTCATTTGATCCTATCTCCTTTCCAGAGTGTTTGTAAGCCTTTCTTTTTGGGTTCGCAAGATTCCCTTTCCCTTCCCGAAAGGAAATTTCATTTCCTTTCGGGAAGGGAAAGGGAATCTTGCGATTTCAATGGGGACCACTAGAGGAATCTTTGCAGCATGTGCCTGCACTTGATGGCATGCCATGCCTTTTGATGGCTTTGACTTTGGGCAAGATTTTTTTTCTTTTTTTTTTTTAATAAGTATCTATGCCATATTCCTCCTATCTTTCCCTCCAAGCTGTGTCTTCCTCCTTAACTTTTCCCCCTGCTTTTGCAGCATCTGTGAGCTCTTGTTTTACCCTCTTTTGGTCCTTTTCCCTGCACTTGATAAATTCCTGGTCCATCTCCTTGTAGTCACTAATTTCCCAAATTTCCCAAATTTTTTTTTTTCCTCCTCCAAATGCAATTCCTTTCATGGTATCTCCATTCCAGTGTGTTTCTAAGTCCTTCTTATCTGTTTTGGCCTTAAGCAGGGATCAATTTTCCAAGCTTTGCTGCATTTGCCTGCATTTGATGGCATATGGCCTGCATTTGATGGCTTTGACTTTGGGCAAGAATTTTTTTTTTTTTTTCTTTTTTTAACATATCCATGCCATGTCTCTCATATCTTCCCCTGCAAGATGTGTCTTCCTCCTTAACTTTTTCCCCTGCTTTTGCAACATCTGTGAGCTCTTGTTTTACCCTCTTTTGGTCCTTTTCCCTGCACTTGATACAATCCTGGTCCATCTCCATGTAGTCACTAATTTCTCAAATTTCCCAAATTTTTTTTTTTCCTCCTCCAAATGCAATTCCTTTCATGGTATCTCCATTCCAGTGTGTTTCTAAGTCCTTCTTATCTGTTTTGGCCTTAAGCAGGGATCCATTTTCCAAGCTTTGCTGCATTTGCCTGCATTTGATGGCATATGGCCTGCATTTGATGGCTTTGACTTTGGGCAAGATTTTTTTTTTTTTTTTTTAAAGTGTCCATGCCATGTCCCTCATATCTTCCCTTCCACGTTGTGTCTTCCTCCTTAACTTTTCCCCCTGCTTTTGCAACATCTCTCTGCTTAGTTTTGGCCCCCTTTGGTCCTTTGCACTGCAGCTCATTTCCTCACAGAGCAGTTTTGGAGGACAACACATCTCCCAATTTTCTGGAGTTTTTGGGGTTTTTTTCAATTGCATTTCATTTGATCCTATCTCCTTTCCAGAGTGTTTGTAAGCCTTTCTTTTTGGGTTCGCAAGATTCCCTTTCCCTTCCCGAAAGGAAATGAAATTTCCTTTCGGGAAGGGAAAGGGAATCTTGCGATTTCAATGGGGACCACTAGAGGAATCTTTGCAGCATGTGCCTGCACTTGATGGCATGCCATGCCTTTTGATGGCTTTGACATTGGGCAAGATTTTTTTTCTTTTTTTTTTTTAATAAGTATCTATGCCATATTCCTCCTATCTTTCCCTCCAAGCTGTGTCTTCCTCCTTAACTTTTCCCCCTGCTTTTGCAGCATCTGTGAGCTCTTGTTTTACCCTCTTTTGGTCCTTTTCCCTGCACTTGATAAAATCCTGGTCCATCTCCTTGTAGTCACTAATTTCCCAAATTTCCCAAATTTTTTTTTTTCCTCCTCCAAATGCAATTCCTTTCATGGTATCTCCATTCCAGTGTGTTTCTAAGTCCTTCTTATCTGTTTTGGCCTTAAGCAGGGATCAATTTTCCAAGCTTTGCTGCATTTGCCTGCATTTGATGGCATATGGCCTGCATTTGATGGCTTTGATTTTGGGCAAGATTTTTTTTTTTTTTTTTAAAGTGTCCATGCCATGTCCCTCATATCTTCCCTTCCACGTTGTGTCTTCCTCCTTAACTTTTCCCCCTGCTTTTGCAACATCTCTCTGCTTAGTTTTGGCCTCCTTTGGTCCTTTGCACTGCAGCTCATTTCCTCACAGAGCAGTTTTGGAGGACAACACATCTCCCAATTTTCTGGAGTTTTTGGGGTTTTTTTCAATTGCATTTCATTTGATCCTATCTCCTTTCCAGAGTGTTTGTAAGCCTTTCTTTTTGGGTTCGCAAGATTCCCTTTCCCTTCCCGAAAGGAAATGAAATTTCCTTTCGGGAAGGGAAAGGGAATCTTGCGATTTCAATGGGGACCACTAGAGGAATCTTTGCAGCATGTGCCTGCACTTGATGGCATGCCATGCCTTTTGATGGCTTTGACTTTGGGCAAGATTTTTTTTCTTTTTTTTTTTTAATAAGTATCTATGCCATATTCCTCCTATCTTTCCCTCCAAGCTGTGTCTTCCTCCTTAACTTTTCCCCCTGCTTTTGCAGCATCTGTGAGCTCTTGTTTTACCCTCTTTTGGTCCTTTTCCCTGCACTTGATAAAATCCTGGTCCATCTCCTTGTAGTCACTAATTTCCCAAATTTCCCAAATTTTTTTTTTTCCTCCTCCAAATGCAATTCCTTTCATGGTATCTCCATTCCAGTGTGTTTCTAAGTCCTTCTTATCTGTTTTGGCCTTAAGCAGGGATCCATTTTCCAAGCTTTGCTGCATTTGCCTGCATTTGATGGCATATGGCCTGCATTTGATGGCTTTGATTTTGGGCAAGATTTTTTTTTTTTTTTTTAAAGTGTCCATGCCATGTCCCTCATATCTTCCCTTCCACGTTGTGTCTTCCTCCTTAACTTTTCCCCCTGCTTTTGCAACATCTCTCTGCTTAGTTTTGGCCTCCTTTGGTCCTTTGCACTGCAGCTCATTTCCTCACAGAGCAGTTTTGGAGGACAACACATCTCCCAATTTTCTGGAGTTTTTGGGGTTTTTTTCAATTGCATTTCATTTGATCCTATCTCCTTTCCAGAGTGTTTGTAAGCCTTTCTTTTTGGGTTCGCAAGATTCCCTTTCCCTTCCCGAAAGGAAATGAAATTTCCTTTCGGGAAGGGAAAGGGAATCTTGCGATTTCAATGGAGACCACTAGAGGAATCTTTGCAGCATGTGCCTGCACTTGATGGCATGCCATGCCTTTTGATGGCTTTGACTTTGGGCAAGATTTTTTTTCTTTTTTTTTTTTAATAAGTATCTATGCCATATTCCTCCTATCTTTCCCTCCAAGCTGTGTCTTCCTCCTTAACTTTTCCCCCTGCTTTTGCAGCATCTGTGAGCTCTTGTTTTACCCTCTTTTGGTCCTTTTCCCTGCACTTGATAAAATCCTGGTCCATCTCCTTGTAGTCACTAATTTCCCAAATTTCCCAAATTTTTTTTTTTCCTCCTCCAAATGCAATTCCTTTCATGGTATCTCCATTCCAGTGTGTTTCTAAGTCCTTCTTATCTGTTTTGGCCTTAAGCAGGGATCAATTTTCCAAGCTTTGCTGCATTTGCCTGCATTTGATGGCATATGGCCTGCATTTGATGGCATATGGCCTGCATTTGATGGCTTTGACTTTGGGCAAGATTTTTTTTTTTTCTTTTTTTAACATATCCATGCCATGTCTCTCATATCTTCCCCTGCAAGATGTGTCTTCCTCCTTAACTTTTTCCCCTGCTTTTGCAACATCTGTGAGCTCTTGTTTTACCCTCTTTTGGTCCTTTTCCCTGCACTTGATACAATCCTGGTCCATCTCCATGTAGTCACTAATTTCTCAAATTTCCCAAATTTTTTTTTTTCCTCCTCCAAATGCAATTCCTTTCATGGTATCTCCATTCCAGTGTGTTTCTAAGTCCTTCTTATCTGTTTTGGCCTTAAGCAGGGATCAATTTTCCAAGCTTTGCTGCATTTGCCTGCATTTGATGGCATATGGCCTGCATTTGATGGCTTTGATTTTGGGCAAGATTTTTTTTTTTTTTTTAAGTGTCCATGCCATGTCCCTCATATCTTCCCTTCCACGTTGTGTCTTCCTCCTTAACTTTTCCCCCTGCTTTTGCAACATCTCTCTGCTTAGTTTTGGCCTCCTTTGGTCCTTTGCACTGCAGCTCATTTCCTCACAGAGCAGTTTTGGAGGACAACACATCTCCCAATTTTCTGGAGTTTTTGGGGTTTTTTTCAATTGCATTTCATTTGATCCTATCTCCTTTCCAGAGTGTTTGTAAGCCTTTCTTTTTGGGTTCGCAAGATTCCCTTTCCCTTCCCGAAAGGAAATTTCATTTCCTTTCGGGAAGGGAAAGGGAATCTTGCGATTTCAATGGGGACCACTAGAGGAATCTTTGCAGCATGTGCCTGCACTTGATGGCATGCCATGCCTTTTGATGGCTTTGACTTTGGGCAAGATTTTTTTTCTTTTTTTTTTTAATAAGTATCTATGCCATATTCCTCCTATCTTTCCCTCCAAGCTGTGTCTTCCTCCTTAACTTTTCCCCCTGCTTTTGCAGCATCTGTGAGCTCTTGTTTTACCCTCTTTTGGTCCTTCTCCCTGCACTTGATAAAATCCTGGTCCATCTCCTTGTAGTCACTAATTTCCCAAATTTCCCAAATTTTTTTTTTTCCTCCTCCAAATGCAATTCCTTTCATGGTATCTCCATTCCAGTGTGTTTCTAAGTCCTTCTTATCTGTTTTGGCCTTAAGCAGGGATCCATTTTCCAAGCTTTGCTGCATTTGCCTGCATTTGATGGCATATGGCCTGCATTTGATGGCTTTGACTTTGGGCAAGATTTTTTTTTTTTTTCTTTTTTTAACATATCCATGCCATGTCTCTCATATCTTCCCCTGCAAGATGTGTCTTCCTCCTTAACTTTTTCCCCTGCTTTTGCAACATCTGTGAGCTCTTGTTTTACCCTCTTTTGGTCCTTTTCCCTGCACTTGATAAAATCCTGGTCCATCTCCATGTAGTCACTAATTTCTCAAATTTCCCAAATTTTTTTTTTTCCTCCTCCAAATGCAATTCCTTTCATGGTATCTCCATTCCAGTGTGTTTCTAAGTCCTTCTTATCTGTTTTGGCCTTAAGCAGGGATCCATTTTCCAAGCTTTGCTGCATTTGCCTGCATTTGATGGCATATGGCCTGCATTTGATGGCTTTGATTTTGGGCAAGATTTTTTTTTTTTTTTTTTAAAGTGTCCATGCCATGTCCCTCATATCTTCCCTTCCACGTTGTGTCTTCCTCCTTAACTTTTCCCCCTGCTTTTGCAACATCTCTCTGCTTAGTTTTGGCCTCCTTTGGTCCTTTGCACTGCAGCTCATTTCCTCACAGAGCAGTTTTGGAGGACAACACATCTCCCAATTTTCTGGAGTTTTTGGGGTTTTTTTCAATTGCATTTCATTTGATCCTATCTCCTTTCCAGAGTGTTTGTAAGCCTTTCTTTTTGGGTTCGCAAGATTCCCTTTCCCTTCCCGAAAGGAAATGAAATTTCCTTTCGGGAAGGGAAAGGGAATCTTGCGATTTCAATGGGGACCACTAGAGGAATCTTTGCAGCATGTGCCTGCACTTGATGGCATGCCATGCCTTTTGATGGCTTTGACTTTGGGCAAGATTTTTTTTCTTTTTTTTTTTTAATAAGTATCTATGCCATATTCCTCCTATCTTTCCCTCCAAGCTGTGTCTTCCTCCTTAACTTTTCCCCCTGCTTTTGCAGCATCTGTGAGCTCTTGTTTTACCCTCTTTTGGTCCTTTTCCCTGCACTTGATAAAATCTTGGTCCATCTCCTTGTAGTCACTAATTTCCCAAATTTCCCAAATTTTTTTTTTTCCTCCTCCAAATGCAATTCCTTTCATGGTATCTCCATTCCAGTGTGTTTCTAAGTCCTTCTTATCTGTTTTGGCCTTAAGCAGGGATCAATTTTCCAAGCTTTGCTGCATTTGCCTGCATTTGATGGCATATGGCCTGCATTTGATGGCATATGGCCTGCATTTGATGGCTTTGACTTTGGGCAAGATTTTTTTTTTTTCTTTTTTTAACATATCCATGCCATGTCTCTCATATCTTCCCCTGCAAGATGTGTCTTCCTCCTTAACTTTTTCCCCTGCTTTTGCAACATCTGTGAGCTCTTGTTTTACCCTCTTTTGGTCCTTTTCCCTGCACTTGATACAATCCTGGTCCATCTCCATGTAGTCACTAATTTCTCAAATTTCCCAAATTTTTTTTTTTCCTCCTCCAAATGCAATTCCTTTCATGGTATCTCCATTCCAGTGTGTTTCTAAGTCCTTCTTATCTGTTTTGGCCTTAAGCAGGGATCAATTTTCCAAGCTTTGCTGCATTTGCCTGCATTTGATGGCATATGGCCTGCATTTGATGGCTTTGATTTTGGGCAAGATTTTTTTTTTTTTTTTTAAGTGTCCATGCCATGTCCCTCATATCTTCCCTTCCACGTTGTGTCTTCCTCCTTAACTTTTCCCCCTGCTTTTGCAACATCTCTCTGCTTAGTTTTGGCCTCCTTTGGTCCTTTGCACTGCAGCTCATTTCCTCACAGAGCAGTTTTGGAGGACAACACATCTCCCAATTTTCTGGAGTTTTTGGGGTTTTTTTCAATTGCATTTCATTTGATCCTATCTCCTTTCCAGAGTGTTTGTAAGCCTTTCTTTTTGGGTTCGCAAGATTCCCTTTCCCTTCCCGAAAGGAAATTTCATTTCCTTTCGGGAAGGGAAAGGGAATCTTGCGATTTCAATGGGGACCACTAGAGGAATCTTTGCAGCATGTGCCTGCACTTGATGGCATGCCATGCCTTTTGATGGCTTTGACTTTGGGCAAGATTTTTTTTCTTTTTTTTTTTAATAAGTATCTATGCCATATTCCTCCTATCTTTCCCTCCAAGCTGTGTCTTCCTCCTTAACTTTTCCCCCTGCTTTTGCAGCATCTGTGAGCTCTTGTTTTACCCTCTTTTGGTCCTTCTCCCTGCACTTGATAAAATCCTGGTCCATCTCCTTGTAGTCACTAATTTCCCAAATTTCCCAAATTTTTTTTTTTCCTCCTCCAAATGCAATTCCTTTCATGGTATCTCCATTCCAGTGTGTTTCTAAGTCCTTCTTATCTGTTTTGGCCTTAAGCAGGGATCCATTTTCCAAGCTTTGCTGCATTTGCCTGCATTTGATGGCATATGGCCTGCATTTGATGGCTTTGACTTTGGGCAAGATTTTTTTTTTTTTTTTTTAAAGTGTCCATGCCATGTCCCTCATATCTTCCCTTCCACGTTGTGTCTTCCTCCTTAACTTTTCCCCCTGCTTTTGCAACATCTCTCTGCTTAGTTTTGGCCTCCTTTGGTCCTTTGCACTGCAGCTCATTTCCTCACAGAGCAGTTTTGGAGGACAACACATCTCCCAATTTTCTGGAGTTTTTGGGGTTTTTTTCAATTGCATTTCATTTGATCCTATCTCCTTTCCAGAGTGTTTGTAAGCCTTTCTTTTTGGGTTCGCAAGATTCCCTTTCCCTTCCCGAAAGGAAATGAAATTTCCTTTCGGGAAGGGAAAGGGAATCTTGCGATTTCAATGGGGACCACTAGAGGAATCTTTGCAGCATGTGCCTGCACTTGATGGCATGCCATGCCTTTTGATGGCTTTGACTTTGGGCAAGATTTTTTTTCTTTTTTTTTTTTAATAAGTATCTATGCCATATTCCTCCTATCTTTCCCTCCAAGCTGTGTCTTCCTCCTTAACTTTTCCCCCTGCTTTTGCAGCATCTGTGAGCTCTTGTTTTACCCTCTTTTGGTCCTTTTCCCTGCACTTGATAAAATCCTGGTCCATCTCCTTGTAGTCACTAATTTCCCAAATTTCCCAAATTTTTTTTTTTCCTCCTCCAAATGCAATTCCTTTCATGGTATCTCCATTCCAGTGTGTTTCTAAGTCCTTCTTATCTGTTTTGGCCTTAAGCAGGGATCCATTTTCCAAGCTTTGCTGCATTTGCCTGCATTTGATGGCATATGGCCTGCATTTGATGGCTTTGATTTTGGGCAAGATTTTTTTTTTTTTTTTTAAAGTGTCCATGCCATGTCCCTCATATCTTCCCTTCCACGTTGTGTCTTCCTCCTTAACTTTTCCCCCTGCTTTTGCAACATCTCTCTGCTTAGTTTTGGCCTCCTTTGGTCCTTTGCACTGCAGCTCATTTCCTCACAGAGCAGTTTTGGAGGACAACACATCTCCCAATTTTCTGGAGTTTTTGGGGTTTTTTTCAATTGCATTTCATTTGATCCTATCTCCTTTCCAGAGTGTTTGTAAGCCTTTCTTTTTGGGTTCTCAAGATTCCCTTTCCCTTCCCGAAAGGAAATTTCATTTCCTTTCGGGAAGGGAAAGGGAATCTTGCGATTTCAATGGGGACCACTAGAGGAATCTTTGCAGCATGTGCCTGCACTTGATGGCATGCCATGCCTTTTGATGGCTTTGACTTTGGGCAAGATTTTTTTTCTTTTTTTTTTTTAATAAGTATCTATGCCATATTCCTCCTATCTTTCCCTCCAAGCTGTGTCTTCCTCCTTAACTTTTCCCCCTGCTTTTGCAGCATCTGTGAGCTCTTGTTTTACCCTCTTTTGGTCCTTTTCCCTGCACTTGATAAAATCCTGGTCCATCTCCTTGTAGTCACTAATTTCCCAAATTTCCCAAATTTTTTTTTTTCCTCCTCCAAATGCAATTCCTTTCATGGTATCTCCATTCCAGTGTGTTTCTAAGTCCTTCTTATCTGTTTTGGCCTTAAGCAGGGATCCATTTTCCAAGCTTTGCTGCATTTGCCTGCATTTGATGGCATATGGCCTGCATTTGATGGCTTTGATTTTGGGCAAGATTTTTTTTTTTTTTTTTTAAAGTGTCCATGCCATGTCCCTCATATCTTCCCTTCCACGTTGTGTCTTCCTCCTTAACTTTTCCCCCTGCTTTTGCAACATCTCTCTGCTTAGTTTTGGCCTCCTTTGGTCCTTTGCACTGCAGCTCATTTCCTCACAGAGCAGTTTTGGAGGACAACACATCTCCCAATTTTCTGGAGTTTTTGGGGTTTTTTTCAATTGCATTTCATTTGATCCTATCTCCTTTCCAGAGTGTTTGTAAGCCTTTCTTTTTGGGTTCGCAAGATTCCCTTTCCCTTCCCGAAAGGAAATGAAATTTCCTTTCGGGAAGGGAAAGGGAATCTTGCGATTTCAATGGGGACCACTAGAGGAATCTTTGCAGCATGTGCCTGCACTTGATGGCATGCCATGCCTTTTGATGGCTTTGACTTTGGGCAAGATTTTTTTTCTTTTTTTTTTTTAATAAGTATCTATGCCATATTCCTCCTATCTTTCCCTCCAAGCTGTGTCTTCCTCCTTAACTTTTCCCCCTGCTTTTGCAGCATCTGTGAGCTCTTGTTTTACCCTCTTTTGGTCCTTTTCCCTGCACTTGATAAAATCCTGGTCCATCTCCTTGTAGTCACTAATTTCCCAAATTTCCCAAATTTTTTTTTTTCCTCCTCCAAATGCAATTCCTTTCATGGTATCTCCATTCCAGTGTGTTTCTAAGTCCTTCTTATCTGTTTTGGCCTTAAGCAGGGATCAATTTTCCAAGCTTTGCTGCATTTGCCTGCATTTGATGGCATATGGCCTGCATTTGATGGCATATGGCCTGCATTTGATGGCTTTGACTTTGGGCAAGATTTTTTTTTTTTCTTTTTTTAACATATCCATGCCATGTCTCTCATATCTTCCCCTGCAAGATGTGTCTTCCTCCTTAACTTTTTCCCCTGCTTTTGCAACATCTGTGAGCTCTTGTTTTACCCTCTTTTGGTCCTTTTCCCTGCACTTGATACAATCCTGGTCCATCTCCATGTAGTCACTAATTTCTCAAATTTCCCAAATTTTTTTTTTTCCTCCTCCAAATGCAATTCCTTTCATGGTATCTCCATTCCAGTGTGTTTCTAAGTCCTTCTTATCTGTTTTGGCCTTAAGCAGGGATCCATTTTCCAAGCTTTGCTGCATTTGCCTGCATTTGATGGCATATGGCCTGCATTTGATGGCTTTGATTTTGGGCAAGATTTTTTTTTTTTTTTTTTAAAGTGTCCATGCCATGTCCCTCATATCTTCCCTTCCACGTTGTGTCTTCCTCCTTAACTTTTCCCCCTGCTTTTGCAACATCTCTCTGCTTAGTTTTGGCCTCCTTTGGTCCTTTGCACTGCAGCTCATTTCCTCACAGAGCAGTTTTGGAGGACAACACATCTCCCAATTTTCTGGAGTTTTTGGGGTTTTTTTCAATTGCATTTCATTTGATCCTATCTCCTTTCCAGAGTGTTTGTAAGCCTTTCTTTTTGGGTTCGCAAGATTCCCTTTCCCTTCCCGAAAGGAAATTTCATTTCCTTTCGGGAAGGGAAAGGGAATCTTGCGATTTCAATGGGGACCACTAGAGGAATCTTTGCAGCATGTGCCTGCACTTGATGGCATGCCATGCCTTTTGATGGCTTTGACTTTGGGCAAGATTTTTTTTCTTTTTTTTTTTTAATAAGTATCTATGCCATATTCCTCCTATCTTTCCCTCCAAGCTGTGTCTTCCTCCTTAACTTTTCCCCCTGCTTTTGCAGCATCTGTGAGCTCTTGTTTTACCCTCTTTTGGTCCTTTTCCCTGCACTTGATAAAATCCTGGTCCATCTCCTTGTAGTCACTAATTTCCCAAATTTCCCAAATTTTTTTTTTTCCTCCTCCAAATGCAATTCCTTTCATGGTATCTCCATTCCAGTGTGTTTCTAAGTCCTTCTTATCTGTTTTGGCCTTAAGCAGGGATCCATTTTCCAAGCTTTGCTGCATTTGCCTGCATTTGATGGCATATGGCCTGCATTTGATGGCTTTGATTTTGGGCAAGATTTTTTTTTTTTTTTTTTAAAGTGTCCATGCCATGTCCCTCATATCTTCCCTTCCACGTTGTGTCTTCCTCCTTAACTTTTCCCCCTGCTTTTGCAACATCTCTCTGCTTAGTTTTGGCCTCCTTTGGTCCTTTGCACTGCAGCTCATTTCCTCACAGAGCAGTTTTGGAGGACAACACATCTCCCAATTTTCTGGAGTTTTTGGGGTTTTTTTCAATTGCATTTCATTTGATCCTATCTCCTTTCCAGAGTGTTTGTAAGCCTTTCTTTTTGGGTTCGCAAGATTCCCTTTCCCTTCCCGAAAGGAAATGAAATTTCCTTTCGGGAAGGGAAAGGGAATCTTGCGATTTCAATGGGGACCACTAGAGGAATCTTTGCAGCATGTGCCTGCACTTGATGGCATGCCATGCCTTTTGATGGCTTTGACTTTGGGCAAGATTTTTTTTCTTTTTTTTTTTTAATAAGTATCTATGCCATATTCCTCCTATCTTTCCCTCCAAGCTGTGTCTTCCTCCTTAACTTTTCCCCCTGCTTTTGCAGCATCTGTGAGCTCTTGTTTTACCCTCTTTTGGTCCTTTTCCCTGCACTTGATAAAATCCTGGTCCATCTCCTTGTAGTCACTAATTTCCCAAATTTCCCAAATTTTTTTTTTTCCTCCTCCAAATGCAATTCCTTTCATGGTATCTCCATTCCAGTGTGTTTCTAAGTCCTTCTTATCTGTTTTGGCCTTAAGCAGGGATCAATTTTCCAAGCTTTGCTGCATTTGCCTGCATTTGATGGCATATGGCCTGCATTTGATGGCATATGGCCTGCATTTGATGGCTTTGACTTTGGGCAAGATTTTTTTTTTTTCTTTTTTTAACATATCCATGCCATGTCTCTCATATCTTCCCCTGCAAGATGTGTCTTCCTCCTTAACTTTTTCCCCTGCTTTTGCAACATCTGTGAGCTCTTGTTTTACCCTCTTTTGGTCCTTTTCCCTGCACTTGATACAATCCTGGTCCATCTCCATGTAGTCACTAATTTCTCAAATTTCCCAAATTTTTTTTTTTCCTCCTCCAAATGCAATTCCTTTCATGGTATCTCCATTCCAGTGTGTTTCTAAGTCCTTCTTATCTGTTTTGGCCTTAAGCAGGGATCCATTTTCCAAGCTTTGCTGCATTTGCCTGCATTTGATGGCATATGGCCTGCATTTGATGGCTTTGATTTTGGGCAAGATTTTTTTTTTTTTTTTTTAAAGTGTCCATGCCATGTCCCTCATATCTTCCCTTCCACGTTGTGTCTTCCTCCTTAACTTTTCCCCCTGCTTTTGCAACATCTCTCTGCTTAGTTTTGGCCTCCTTTGGTCCTTTGCACTGCAGCTCATTTCCTCACAGAGCAGTTTTGGAGGACAACACATCTCCCAATTTTCTGGAGTTTTTGGGGTTTTTTTCAATTGCATTTCATTTGATCCTATCTCCTTTCCAGAGTGTTTGTAAGCCTTTCTTTTTGGGTTCGCAAGATTCCCTTTCCCTTCCCGAAAGGAAATTTCATTTCCTTTCGGGAAGGGAAAGGGAATCTTGCGATTTCAATGGGGACCACTAGAGGAATCTTTGCAGCATGTGCCTGCACTTGATGGCATGCCATGCCTTTTGATGGCTTTGACATTGGGCAAGATTTTTTTTCTTTTTTTTTTTTAATAAGTATCTATGCCATATTCCTCCTATCTTTCCCTCCAAGCTGTGTCTTCCTCCTTAACTTTTCCCCCTGCTTTTGCAGCATCTGTGAGCTCTTGTTTTACCCTCTTTTGGTCCTTTTCCCTGCACTTGATAAAATCCTGGTCCATCTCCTTGTAGTCACTAATTTCCCAAATTTCCCAAATTTTTTTTTTTCCTCCTCCAAATGCAATTCCTTTCATGGTATCTCCATTCCAGTGTGTTTCTAAGTCCTTCTTATCTGTTTTGGCCTTAAGCAGGGATCAATTTTCCAAGCTTTGCTGCATTTGCCTGCATTTGATGGCATATGGCCTGCATTTGATGGCTTTGATTTTGGGCAAGATTTTTTTTTTTTTTTTTTAAAGTGTCCATGCCATGTCCCTCATATCTTCCCTTCCACGTTGTGTCTTCCTCCTTAACTTTTCCCCCTGCTTTTGCAACATCTCTCTGCTTAGTTTTGGCCTCCTTTGGTCCTTTGCACTGCAGCTCATTTCCTCACAGAGCAGTTTTGGAGGACAACACATCTCCCAATTTTCTGGAGTTTTTGGGGTTTTTTTCAATTGCATTTCATTTGATCCTATCTCCTTTCCAGAGTGTTTGTAAGCCTTTCTTTTTGGGTTCGCAAGATTCCCTTTCCCTTCCCGAAAGGAAATTTCATTTCCTTTCGGGAAGGGAAAGGGAATCTTGCGATTTCAATGGGGACCACTAGAGGAATCTTTGCAGCATGTGCCTGCACTTGATGGCATGCCATGCCTTTTGATGGCTTTGACTTTGGGCAAGATTTTTTTTCTTTTTTTTTTTTAATAAGTATCTATGCCATATTCCTCCTATCTTTCCCTCCAAGCTGTGTCTTCCTCCTTAAATTTTCCCCCTGCTTTTGCAGCATCTGTGAGCTCTTGTTTTACCCTCTTTTGGTCCTTTTCCCTGCATTTGATAAAATCCTGGTCCATCTCCTTGTAGTCACTAATTTCCCAAATTTCCCAAATTTTTTTTTTTCCTCCTCCAAATGCAATTCCTTTCATGGTATCTCCATTCCAGTGTGTTTCTAAGTCCTTCTTATCTGTTTTGGCCTTAAGCAGGGATCAATTTTCCAAGCTTTGCTGCATTTGCCTGCATTTGATGGCATATGGCCTGCATTTGATGGCATATGGCCTGCATTTGATGGCTTTGATTTTGGGCAAGATTTTTTTTTTTTTTTTTTAAAGTGTCCATGCCATGTCCCTCATATCTTCTCTTCCACGTTGTGTCTTCCTCCTTAACTTTTTCCCCTGCTTTTGCAGCATTTGTGAGCTCTTGTTTTACCCTCTTTTGGTCCTTTTCCCTGCACTTGATAAATTCCTGGTCCATCTCCTTGTAGTCACTAATTTCCCAAATTTCCCAAATTTTTTTTTTTCCTCCTCCAAATGCAATTCCTTTCATGGTATCTCCATTCCAGTGTGTTTCTAAGTCCTTCTTATCTGTTTTGGCCTTAAGCAGGGATCAATTTTCCAAGCTTTGCTGCATTTGCCTGCATTTGATGGCATATGGCCTGCATTTGATGGCTTTGACTTTGGGCAAGAATTTTTTTTTTTTTTCTTTTTTTAACATATCCATGCCATGTCTCTCATATCTTCCCCTGCAAGATGTGTCTTCCTCCTTAACTTTTTCCCCTGCTTTTGCAACATCTGTGAGCTCTTGTTTTACCCTCTTTTGGTCCTTTTCCCTGCACTTGATACAATCCTGGTCCATCTCCATGTAGTCACTAATTTCTCAAATTTCCCAAATTTTTTTTTTTCCTCCTCCAAATGCAATTCCTTTCATGGTATCTCCATTCCAGTGTGTTTCTAAGTCCTTCTTATCTGTTTTGGCCTTAAGCAGGGATCCATTTTCCAAGCTTTGCTGCATTTGCCTGCATTTGATGGCATATGGCCTGCATTTGATGGCTTTGACTTTGGGCAAGATTTTTTTTTTTTTTTTTTAAAGTGTCCATGCCATGTCC
The DNA here is from genome assembly GCF_023055355.1 of Agelaius tricolor. Taxonomy (NCBI): domain Eukaryota; kingdom Metazoa; phylum Chordata; class Aves; order Passeriformes; family Icteridae; genus Agelaius; species Agelaius tricolor. The sequence continues at coordinate 51,275,386 of NW_027269267.1, read as the reverse complement.
CTCATATCTTCCCTTCCACGTTGTGTCTTCCTCCTTAACTTTTCCCCCTGCTTTTGCAACATCTCTCTGCTTAGTTTTGGCCCCCTTTGGTCCTTTGCACTGCAGCTCATTTCCTCACAGAGCAGTTTTGGAGGACAACACATCTCCCAATTTTCTGGAGTTTTTGGGGTTTTTTTCAATTGCATTTCATTTGATCCTATCTCCTTTCCAGAGTGTTTGTAAGCCTTTCTTTTTGGGTTCGCAAGATTCCCTTTCCCTTCCCGAAAGGAAATTTCATTTCCTTTCGGGAAGGGAAAGGGAATCTTGCGATTTCAATGGGGACCACTAGAGGAATCTTTGCAGCATGTGCCTGCACTTGATGGCATGCCATGCCTTTTGATGGCTTTGACTTTGGGCAAGATTTTTTTTCTTTTTTTTTTTTAATAAGTATCTATGCCATATTCCTCCTATCTTTCCCTCCAAGCTGTGTCTTCCTCCTTAACTTTTCCCCCTGCTTTTGCAGCATCTGTGAGCTCTTGTTTTACCCTCTTTTGGTCCTTTTCCCTGCACTTGATACAATCCTGGTCCATCTCCATGTAGTCACTAATTTCCCAAATTTCCCAAATTTTTTTTTTTCCTCCTCCAAATGCAATTCCTTTCATGGTATCTCCATTCCAGTGTGTTTCTAAGTCCTTCTTATCTGTTTTGGCCTTAAGCAGGGATCAATTTTCCAAGCTTTGCTGCATTTGCCTGCATTTGATGGCATATGGCCTGCATTTGATGGCTTTGACTTTGGGCAAGATTTTTTTTTTTTCTTTTTTTAACATATCCATGCCATGTCTCTCATATCTTCCCCTGCAAGATGTGTCTTCCTCCTTAACTTTTTCCCCTGCTTTTGCAACATCTGTGAGCTCTTGTTTTACCCTCTTTTGGTCCTTTTCCCTGCACTTGATACAATCCTGGTCCATCTCCATGTAGTCACTAATTTCTCAAATTTCCCAAATTTTTTTTTTTCCTCCTCCAAATGCAATTCCTTTCATGGTATCTCCATTCCAGTGTGTTTCTAAGTCCTTCTTATCTGTTTTGGCCTTAAGCAGGGATCAATTTTCCAAGCTTTGCTGCATTTGCCTGCATTTGATGGCATATGGCCTGCATTTGATGGCTTTGATTTTGGGCAAGATTTTTTTTTTTTTTTTTAAAGTGTCCATGCCATGTCCCTCATATCTTCCCTTCCACGTTGTGTCTTCCTCCTTAACTTTTCCCCCTGCTTTTGCAACATCTCTCTGCTTAGTTTTGGCCTCCTTTGGTCCTTTGCACTGCAGCTCATTTCCTCACAGAGCAGTTTTGGAGGACAACACATCTCCCAATTTTCTGGAGTTTTTGGGGTTTTTTTCAATTGCATTTCATTTGATCCTATCTCCTTTCCAGAGTGTTTGTAAGCCTTTCTTTTTGGGTTCGCAAGATTCCCTTTCCCTTCCCGAAAGGAAATTTCATTTCCTTTCGGGAAGGGAAAGGGAATCTTGCGATTTCAATGGGGACCACTAGAGGAATCTTTGCAGCATGTGCCTGCACTTGATGGCATGCCATGCCTTTTGATGGCTTTGACTTTGGGCAAGATTTTTTTTCTTTTTTTTTTTTAATAAGTATCTATGCCATATTCCTCCTATCTTTCCCTCCAAGCTGTGTCTTCCTCCTTAACTTTTCCCCCTGCTTTTGCAGCATCTGTGAGCTCTTGTTTTACCCTCTTTTGGTCCTTTTCCCTGCATTTGATAAAATCCTGGTCCATCTCCTTGTAGTCACTAATTTCCCAAATTTCCCAAATTTTTTTTTTTCCTCCTCCAAATGCAATTCCTTTCATGGTATCTCCATTCCAGTGTGTTTCTAAGTCCTTCTTATCTGTTTTGGCCTTAAGCAGGGATCAATTTTCCAAGCTTTGCTGCATTTGCCTGCATTTGATGGCATATGGCCTGCATTTGATGGCATATGGCCTGCATTTGATGGCTTTGATTTTGGGCAAGATTTTTTTTTTTTTTTTTTAAAGTGTCCATGCCATGTCCCTCATATCTTCTCTTCCACGTTGTGTCTTCCTCCTTAACTTTTTCCCCTGCTTTTGCAGCATTTGTGAGCTCTTGTTTTACCCTCTTTTGGTCCTTTTCCCTGCACTTGATAAATTCCTGGTCCATCTCCTTGTAGTCACTAATTTCCCAAATTTCCCAAATTTTTTTTTTTCCTCCTCCAAATGCAATTCCTTTCATGGTATCTCCATTCCAGTGTGTTTCTAAGTCCTTCTTATCTGTTTTGGCCTTAAGCAGGGATCAATTTTCCAAGCTTTGCTGCATTTGCCTGCATTTGATGGCATATGGCCTGCATTTGATGGCTTTGACTTTGGGCAAGAATTTTTTTTTTTTTTCTTTTTTTAACATATCCATGCCATGTCTCTCATATCTTCCCCTGCAAGATGTGTCTTCCTCCTTAACTTTTTCCCCTGCTTTTGCAACATCTGTGAGCTCTTGTTTTACCCTCTTTTGGTCCTTTTCCCTGCACTTGATACAATCCTGGTCCATCTCCATGTAGTCACTAATTTCTCAAATTTCCCAAATTTTTTTTTTTCCTCCTCCAAATGCAATTCCTTTCATGGTATCTCCATTCCAGTGTGTTTCTAAGTCCTTCTTATCTGTTTTGGCCTTAAGCAGGGATCCATTTTCCAAGCTTTGCTGCATTTGCCTGCATTTGATGGCATATGGCCTGCATTTGATGGCTTTGACTTTGGGCAAGATTTTTTTTTTTTTTTTTTAAAGTGTCCATGCCATGTCCCTCATATCTTCCCTTCCACGTTGTGTCTTCCTCCTTAACTTTTCCCCCTGCTTTTGCAACATCTCTCTGCTTAGTTTTGGCCCCCTTTGGTCCTTTGCACTGCAGCTCATTTCCTCACAGAGCAGTTTTGGAGGACAACACATCTCCCAATTTTCTGGAGTTTTTGGGGTTTTTTTCAATTGCATTTCATTTGATCCTATCTCCTTTCCAGAGTGTTTGTAAGCCTTTCTTTTTGGGTTCGCAAGATTCCCTTTCCCTTCCCGAAAGGAAATTTCATTTCCTTTCGGGAAGGGAAAGGGAATCTTGCGATTTCAATGGGGACCACTAGAGGAATCTTTGCAGCATGTGCCTGCACTTGATGGCATGCCATGCCTTTTGATGGCTTTGACTTTGGGCAAGATTTTTTTTCTTTTTTTTTTTTAATAAGTATCTATGCCATATTCCTCCTATCTTTCCCTCCAAGCTGTGTCTTCCTCCTTAACTTTTCCCCCTGCTTTTGCAGCATCTGTGAGCTCTTGTTTTACCCTCTTTTGGTCCTTTTCCCTGCACTTGATAAAATCCTGGTCCATCTCCATGTAGTCACTAATTTCCCAAATTTCCCAAATTTTTTTTTTTCCTCCTCCAAATGCAATTCCTTTCATGGTATCTCCATTCCAGTGTGTTTCTAAGTCCTTCTTATCTGTTTTGGCCTTAAGCAGGGATCAATTTTCCAAGCTTTGCTGCATTTGCCTGCATTTGATGGCATATGGCCTGCATTTGATGGCTTTGACTTTGGGCAAGATTTTTTTTTTTTCTTTTTTTAACATATCCATGCCATGTCTCTCATATCTTCCCCTGCAAGATGTGTCTTCCTCCTTAACTTTTTCCCCTGCTTTTGCAACATCTGTGAGCTCTTGTTTTACCCTCTTTTGGTCCTTTTCCCTGCACTTGATACAATCCTGGTCCATCTCCATGTAGTCACTAATTTCTCAAATTTCCCAAATTTTTTTTTTTCCTCCTCCAAATGCAATTCCTTTCATGGTATCTCCATTCCAGTGTGTTTCTAAGTCCTTCTTATCTGTTTTGGCCTTAAGCAGGGATCAATTTTCCAAGCTTTGCTGCATTTGCCTGCATTTGATGGCATATGGCCTGCATTTGATGGCTTTGATTTTGGGCAAGATTTTTTTTTTTTTTTTTTAAAGTGTCCATGCCATGTCCCTCATATCTTCCCTTCCACGTTGTGTCTTCCTCCTTAACTTTTCCCCCTGCTTTTGCAACATCTCTCTGCTTAGTTTTGGCCTCCTTTGGTCCTTTGCACTGCAGCTCATTTCCTCACAGAGCAGTTTTGGAGGACAACACATCTCCCAATTTTCTGGAGTTTTTGGGGTTTTTTTCAATTGCATTTCATTTGATCCTATCTCCTTTCCAGAGTGTTTGTAAGCCTTTCTTTTTGGGTTCGCAAGATTCCCTTTCCCTTCCCGAAAGGAAATTTCATTTCCTTTCGGGAAGGGAAAGGGAATCTTGCGATTTCAATGGGGACCACTAGAGGAATCTTTGCAGCATGTGCCTGCACTTGATGGCATGCCATGCCTTTTGATGGCTTTGACTTTGGGCAAGATTTTTTTTCTTTTTTTTTTTTAATAAGTATCTATGCCATATTCCTCCTATCTTTCCCTCCAAGCTGTGTCTTCCTCCTTAACTTTTCCCCCTGCTTTTGCAGCATCTGTGAGCTCTTGTTTTACCCTCTTTTGGTCCTTCTCCCTGCACTTGATAAAATCCTGGTCCATCTCCTTGTAGTCACTAATTTCCCAAATTTCCCAAATTTTTTTTTTTCCTCCTCCAAATGCAATTCCTTTCATGGTATCTCCATTCCAGTGTGTTTCTAAGTCCTTCTTATCTGTTTTGGCCTTAAGCAGGGATCAATTTTCCAAGCTTTGCTGCATTTGCCTGCATTTGATGGCATATGGCCTGCATTTGATGGCTTTGATTTTGGGCAAGATTTTTTTTTTTTTTTTTAAAGTGTCCATGCCATGTCCCTCATATCTTCCCTTCCACGTTGTGTCTTCCTCCTTAACTTTTCCCCCTGCTTTTGCAACATCTCTCTGCTTAGTTTTGGCCTCCTTTGGTCCTTTGCACTGCAGCTCATTTCCTCACAGAGCAGTTTTGGAGGACAACACATCTCCCAATTTTCTGGAGTTTTTGGGGTTTTTTTCAATTGCATTTCATTTGATCCTATCTCCTTTCCAGAGTGTTTGTAAGCCTTTCTTTTTGGGTTCGCAAGATTCCCTTTCCCTTCCCGAAAGGAAATTTCATTTCCTTTCGGGAAGGGAAAGGGAATCTTGCGATTTCAATGGGGACCACTAGAGGAATCTTTGCAGCATGTGCCTGCACTTGATGGCATGCCATGCCTTTTGATGGCTTTGACTTTGGGCAAGATTTTTTTTCTTTTTTTTTTTTAATAAGTATCTATGCCATATTCCTCCTATCTTTCCCTCCAAGCTGTGTCTTCCTCCTTAACTTTTCCCCCTGCTTTTGCAGCATCTGTGAGCTCTTGTTTTACCCTCTTTTGGTCCTTTTCCCTGCATTTGATAAAATCCTGGTCCATCTCCTTGTAGTCACTAATTTCCCAAATTTCCCAAATTTTTTTTTTTCCTCCTCCAAATGCAATTCCTTTCATGGTATCTCCATTCCAGTGTGTTTCTAAGTCCTTCTTATCTGTTTTGGCCTTAAGCAGGGATCAATTTTCCAAGCTTTGCTGCATTTGCCTGCATTTGATGGCATATGGCCTGCATTTGATGGCATATGGCCTGCATTTGATGGCTTTGACTTTGGGCAAGATTTTTTTTTTTTCTTTTTTTAACATATCCATGCCATGTCTCTCATATCTTCCCCTGCAAGATGTGTCTTCCTCCTTAACTTTTTCCCCTGCTTTTGCAACATCTGTGAGCTCTTGTTTTACCCTCTTTTGGTCCTTTTCCCTGCACTTGATACAATCCTGGTCCATCTCCATGTAGTCACTAATTTCTCAAATTTCCCAAATTTTTTTTTTTCCTCCTCCAAATGCAATTCCTTTCATGGTATCTCCATTCCAGTGTGTTTCTAAGTCCTTCTTATCTGTTTTGGCCTTAAGCAGGGATCAATTTTCCAAGCTTTGCTGCATTTGCCTGCATTTGATGGCATATGGCCTGCATTTGATGGCTTTGATTTTGGGCAAGATTTTTTTTTTTTTTTTTTAAAGTGTCCATGCCATGTCCCTCATATCTTCCCTTCCACGTTGTGTCTTCCTCCTTAACTTTTCCCCCTGCTTTTGCAACATCTCTCTGCTTAGTTTTGGCCTCCTTTGGTCCTTTGCACTGCAGCTCATTTCCTCACAGAGCAGTTTTGGAGGACAACACATCTCCCAATTTTCTGGAGTTTTTGGGGTTTTTTCAATTGCATTTCATTTGATCCTATCTCCTTTCCAGAGTGTTTGTAAGCCTTTCTTTTTGGGTTCGCAAGATTCCCTTTCCCTTCCCGAAAGGAAATGAAATTTCCTTTCGGGAAGGGAAAGGGAATCTTGCGATTTCAATGGGGACCACTAGAGGAATCTTTGCAGCATGTGCCTGCACTTGATGGCATGCCATGCCTTTTGATGGCTTTGACATTGGGCAAGATTTTTTTTCTTTTTTTTTTTTAATAAGTATCTATGCCATATTCCTCCTATCTTTCCCTCCAAGCTGTGTCTTCCTCCTTAACTTTTCCCCCTGCTTTTGCAGCATCTGTGAGCTCTTGTTTTACCCTCTTTTGGTCCTTTTCCCTGCACTTGATACAATCCTGGTCCATCTCCATGTAGTCACTAATTTCTCAAATTTCCCAAATTTTTTTTTTTTCTCCTCCAAATGCAATTCCTTTCATGGTATCTCCATTCCAGTGTGTTTCTAAGTCCTTCTTATCTGTTTTGGCCTTAAGCAGGGATCCATTTTCCAAGCTTTGCTGCATTTGCCTGCATTTGATGGCATATGGCCTGCATTTGATGGCTTTGACTTTGGGCAAGATTTTTTTTTTTTTTTTTAACGTATCCATGCCATGTCCCTCATATCTTCCCTTCCACGTTGTGTCTTCCTCCTTAACTTTTCCCCCTGCTTTTGCAACATCTCTCTGCTTAGTTTTGGCCTCCTTTGGTCCTTTGCACTGCAGCTCATTTCCTCACAGAGCAGTTTTGGAGGACAACACATCTCCCAATTTTCTGGAGTTTTTGGGGTTTTTTTCAATTGCATTTCATTTGATCCTACCTCCTTTCCAGAGTGTTTGTAAGCCTGTCTTTTTGGTGCTTTTTGATGACATAAACTCTTATAGATTCAACAGTGTGGTCTACAGCTCATCTTTCAAGCTCTGAAATATAAGGAGGTATTAATTTCCAACAAAATACATCACTGATATTGTTGTGATTTTTAGAGTAGAATTGTCTTAAAATACTGAAAATGAAATCCAGAAGACCTCAGACCTCTATGTAGTGTTGGCAACATTTCTGCTGATTTTTCCATTGTTATCAAAAATTGTTCTTATTTTATATGGTTTATATTTTTTTTCCCCTTTTCCAGGGGGAGAAAAAAAAAGTCATCTTTCTCAGTCTTTTTATACACAACCAAGGATATTATCAATGCAAAATCTGGATATTTTCTGAAGTTCAGTTTTAATCAACTGCTCTGTTGTCTGTCATTCAACATATTTTCAGAAATCTTTTCAACTCTTTTTTAGTATGATTTTACTCCTTGGCCTTGTTTTAAAACTGTATTTTTTAGCCTTTTTTGCAATATACTCTACTTTTTTTAGCTTTGTTTTCAGAAATCAAATTAAAAAACTATAATGAAATATTGAATTTGAAAGGGGCTTCTAGGTCATGGGTCCGTTCTTCCTCTCTTTACATTTAATCACTTTGTATAATTCACTTCATAAATTAACCCTTTTCTTTCCTAGCAGTTCCTCGGCTTTTTCTCTCTTTTGGGTGTTTCTTTTCTTTTTTTTAGGAGTCTTTGTTTCCTTCTTGGTTTGGTTTTGTTTCTATTATTCTTGTTAAACACTTTCTCCAGGATTCATTCCTCAACTCACACACATACATTCTCTCTCAAGGCTCTATTGATTATGCACAGCTATTCTATACCCATTTATGCTTGTGCCAGCACTGTCTGTTAGCTAAATAACTCTTTTGTGTCCCTTGGGTTTACCACTGGTTTATTTGTAGGCAACAATTACATTCCCTCTCATCCTTAGTTTTTCCAGAAAAACAAGTTGTGTTCATTTTGTGTCCTTTATTTTACTAAAGGTCCCACTAGTCCTTCTCGTTCTTAAAATAATTGGATAAGGTGAAGATACAGTGATTGTCCCATATTTACTAGATAGTTTGAAGGATGCATAAGCATGTTGGTAGAACACTTTCGTTAATGGGAAATAATGATTGGTACTTTGAATGACTGGGTTATCCAATTATAGTTGTTTGCTGATGGACCAAATAATATGATATAAATACTTGCAGAATGTAAGAGGTCATCAGTTGGTATTTGAACATGGAAAATCATGACTATATTGTGCTCCTTTCATAGTTTTAATTTTCTGTGATGGACATTCACTGTATATGAAACTTTTAATAGTTACCAGGGACAAAATAATTTTGTTAATTTGACCACTGTGTATGTTTATTTCATGCAATGTAATAAATATAATCCTTCTAGAAAGTCGTAAGAGCTGTGTAGGAGCTCTGACATCTGAAAAACTGCTATTTAATTTGAATTATTTCTCAGACCATATTTCTACACTGACAGGTAATTGTTATGAGGAAGAAAATGATATATTACATGGAGTTTTCCTGAGAGTCCTTGTATATATTTTTTTTACCAGCAACAGTTGCAATTTAATAGTGCGTTAAAAGACCATGTGGTGTGCCATTTGTCATGTATTATTTTTATATAATCTAAGTTATAATTTCCTTCTTGGGCCCTAATTAATCTAATAACCACCTCATTAACTTTTAGGAAAGCCTCACTCTAACTTAAGGTTAATTATTAAGCACTTTTCGTCATCATTGCTACATTATCTACATCTGTGCTTGATTTTTGCTATTTATAAGATCCACTTGTAAGTGAAAATAAACTAATGAATACAAAAGTTTTGTATAGCAGAAGGTGATATTAGATACATGATTTTTTTTAATAATCAGAAGAGAAAGAAGAGACAAAACTATGGCAAGAGGATTTATTTATCCCTACATACAGCCTCAGTGTAACCTTCCCTGGTCTCCTCAGCCTCCTTTCTCTGACAAAGGACAGAACAGACACTGTAAAGGGGTAGTCACCCTTCAGTGCATTCATCTGACACATTGAATGAGTCATGCACTTTCTGCAGCTTGTAAAATGATAGTTTGTAAAATCAGATGTATATATCTACAGTCTAAAGTACAGGAAGATCACTCCATCTAAGTTGTCTTTATCCTCACCATATCATATAATTTATGTGTATATTCATACACACAACTATATAATTATACTTAATATACCTAATTACATCTGCAGCTAGTCAAATATTACAGAAAAATACTTTTTATCAGTAAATGTTACCACTTTAAACAGAGACTTATTTTTAAATTTAATTATATTGATAATTTATTTTGAATCCTTCCTTCCTTCCTTCCTTCCTTCCTTCCTTCCTTCCTTCCTTCCTTCCTTCCTTCCTTCCTTCCTTCCTTCCTTCCTTCCTTCCTTCCTTCCTTCCTTCCTTCCTTCCTTCCTTCCCTCCCTCCCTCCCTCCCTCCCTCCCTCCCTCCCTTCAGTATCATAGTTTTTAAACATGTCTATTGTATTGACTAACTTTTTATTTTTCCTATTTTGACTTTTCATATGTACAGAAATACCTTTTCATAGATTTTTTTAATGTAATACAGAAACCCCTCCCATAGCATAAGAAACATTTTAAAAGATCAGCATAAATGAAACAAACAAAACCAAGCATTTTTATATAACAAGATGCAGGGTTTCTTTTGTTGTATTTTTTTTTTCTTTCTGATTTTTAAGAAGAAAACAACTATTTTTTAGCTCATAAAATTATCAGTGATATAATACTTGCTAGCCTTAGTATTTTTCCTACTATGTGATCTGTTTTATGTCATTCAATTGTTCATTTAAAGACAAGCCTAAATCTACTACCTAAATCTACCTAAATCTACAGGGCTTATTTGTATATGAAATTTAAATTTCTGGTCTGCGAGCCATAATGATTCCTGTGACTACTCAGGCTAATGGGACTTACAAAGCATTCCTTTTTATGGACATTTTAGCAATTCTGCTTGGCTCTTAAAAATTAATAAAATCATCTGAATGTTCAGTACATATATATTGTGACTAAGTCAGCAAAAGCAGGGCAGGCATGTGTAGCTGTGCCTCTCTTTCAGATCTGAACCATCTATCAAGTTGGCTTATGATTGATTTTCTCTAAAGCTTTCTGCATTGCAGTGCTGTGGCAGCACTCTGTTTTTACAGCATTCTGGATTTTTTTTTGTGCCCCAGACTCAGAGGGCAATTCAGCAGCTGGTGCAAATTGTCATTCCTCCCCTTGATGGACAGGATGATGAGAATAGACGTTGAGGATTTGTCCTTCAGACTTTGCCTCAGTATCTGAAGCTCAATTTTGCCATGCTAAAATAGCAAAACACAATAATTCACATTCCTCCATGTCTCCACTCATATATTGAAACTTAACTGAGAGTACTTTCATATATCTAACTCCTCTTCTCTTTTTGAGTCTCAGGCTCCTAGTAAAAAATCATATTTCCAGGATGCATAAAGCTCATTGTCATATTTTCTGTATGATTTGAAATAGACAAAAATACCTGTTTTGTTTCACACAGGATTAATCTGTTTTTACATTAATTAAACAAAAAGGTTTTTGCTGGTTTGTGATTTATTTGCTTTTTTTTTCTATATATAACACAAATTCCATCAATATTGATACAAAATCCACAGTACTATATAGCTACTATTACAAAGAAAACTGAGTATATATTCATAGCTGGAGTGCCCCTGAAGCACTCAGAGTAAATCACTTCATGTTTGTGAGGTTTTGTGCTGCAAATCACAATATATATAACTGCTTATTTTGCATATTAAAAATTTCAATATCTTATTCCATTTAAAGTTACAAATAGCAAAATTCTCCCTTAGATGCTGTAAAGTACATTGACCATCTGCATGTGACTGTCAGATCTAAAAGAGGAGCTAGGGAATCCTCTGAAACACCAGCCAGAACTTGGGCAGAAGGTTCTGGAAGAAAATCTAGACCTCAGATACTTATCTCTATGAAGTATTTGTACATGTTCTGCAAGACTGCTGGGCAGAGAATTTTCAGGATACAGGGAAAGAATTTAATGAGTTTAAGCATGCCCCTACAATAGGTAGCAAAAGCCCAGCATAGAAAATTTAGGTGGATTGATTTTTTACATGCAGTTATTTGGTGTAATTTCATTATTTAGGAAATTGCAATTAAAGCTGGTTAAGTGGTGTGTATGGAACTGTGCAAACTGCAGGTCAATATATTTCATAATACTTTTAATCTAGCAATGTTTTTCATTTTGGGAATATATGTGGGGGAAAATCCTACTTCTGCTGAATGCAACATAAAGTTGTTTTTGGCTTAAGAAAGATTGTGGGAAATATCTTCAGAAGCATAATCTTTCTGCTTTTCTTTCACAGAAAGATACATGAATTCCTAGAGATATTCACACAACAAAACCCACACTAAATTGTGTTTTATATCTAGGCACACACACACACACACACACACACATACATATTAAACATCAATAAGAAAATAAGAACTCATACTCATAGCTACCTTGAACCTTGTAGTTTGTTTCATTCTCCAATTAGACTGCTCGCTATCACTTTGTGAACAGAAGCACCCATTTCCATTCCTTCCAAAATTTTTCCCACTGTCAACTTGAAATATTTCCTGCTTTCCTAGATGTAGACAGGGCATCTATTTGGTTGTCTATATAATCAACAATTTAAAATAGTCTACAGATTTACATCACAATAGAAGACAGATAGCAGAAGCCAAGAATTTCAAGTTCTGCAAGTGAAAGTGTAGCTTTTAACAACAAAAACTTGAATGTTTTGGCATTCTGGTGATAATTAATTTCTTAAGTATAAGTGACAAAAAACTGAAATGCTGGCAGCACATGAATTACCTCCTACTAGTGTCTTGTGATATTCTTTTATTCTAAACAATTTCAGTTTGTGGAGGCTATTTCAAAGAGAATATCAAACAAGTAGTATCTAATGGTTTTCAGAGCCACAAGACTTCTAATAAAAAGAAAATTCTCCTATATATTACTTGACAGTACAGACCAATATTTACAAAGTGCCTGCTTCCATTTAGAGCAAAATGATGACATTCTTTGTAGTGAGTCAAGTTTCAGTGCAAATATATGCAGCTTCATCCAGTTTCTGAGTCTTCAGGAGACTCTGATTAGAAACTTGTCTGGTTAACTAGCAGAAAATAAATGAAATTACTAGAAATGGTTATGAATCCAAAATGAATGAATGCCTGGGGTATACATGAAATAATACAGGCAACTGCTTAAATCAAAATATAACGGTCCAGGACTGATTAAAAACGCAGAAGTGCCAGAGCTGTCCTCAGGCTGCCAGAGGTGTCCTTGCCCAGGGAGAATGGAGAGGATACATGGCAGGAGCTGTGATTTGCCACAGTGCAGAGGGTGACACTGAAGGTTGCAGCAGAGGGGTAACTGTACCCCAGGGGGATTATACATCCTCAGGGATGATTGCCTGACAGCATTTGTATTAGTCAATATCATGTTGCTAATAAATTAGTACATCACTTTATTAATATTTTATTTAAACTGTCTAGTTTTTCCCCTGGAACAATGTTACACTTTATTACTTTAAAGTGATAGATGGGAATAGATGATGACAGTGAGTCTATGTTACTGCTATGGTAAATCCCATGTTCTATAAACTGCAAAAGAAGTGTCTTAAACTGATCAAATGATAAGGTTTTCTGAAACCTCTGTGAATAGATTTGCAATAGAAATCTATATCACAGTAGTGTTTACAAGGTCTCTGCCACCAGCCTACAGCTGCTGCTGGTAGGTGATGTCACTGCTGAGAGTTCAAACAGAAAAACTGGGACTACGGCCCTTGGGACAGAAAATGAAAACTACTACATTCCTCTCCAGACATGTGAAAGACAAGAGGATAGTCAGGAGCAATCAATTCATATTACTGAGGTGACACCATGCCTGATTGCCTTTTACAGTGATCTATCAAAGCCATCCAGAAGATGGTAGGACAGTGGATGTGATATATCTTAAATCCTAAAATATTTTCACAGGCTTTGCCACAGCATTCTCTCTTGAAAACCAAGGAGTTGTAAGTTATATCAGTGTACTGTCAGATGGAATAAAAATTGTCTGGACTGGCAGGTCCAAGGGGTAAAACTCCAAGGTTTGATATCCAGTTGGTGACTGATAACAAGCAGAGTAGCACAAAATCCAGGCCTGGGCTGATATTGTTCAATATATGGCAGTCGAGCTGACAGCAAACCTATGGATGATAACAGATATGAGTGTTGTTACACTGATCTGCAGACAACCAGAACACTTTCCTTGTAAGAGAAATCTGATGACAAATACTAGAAGTCTTGGAGGTATTAGGAAGGCCATATGGGAATTTTAAGAACAGAATGCTTACTAGAATGGTTTTGGAAGAATCCTTATGGCTCATAAAGTTGAGGGGCCCTCTTGTCCCACTCTTTGAGAATACTTGCTGGACTAAAATTTCCCCAGAGTTCATCCTACAGGGTTTTTTTGTTTGGTTTTGTTATTGATACTTATTTGGAATGGAAGGCTAAGGGACCAAAATGCAGGAAATAAGACACTAACTTTTAAGCAATAATGTCTCAATTTCCCTTCTTTCTCCTGCAACTGCGGTAGAATCAATCCTGATTCAAACATAGAAGAGTGAAGAGCACCATTGGGGATGGCAGTGGACATAAATATTTCCCCCTTCTCCTTACCTTTCTCCCTTCTGCTTTTCCTTGACCTAGTTTATATGACAACAGTCATACTAGAACCCTACAGGGCTCAAAAAGGTTCCCCCCTCCTTTTACAGCTACATAAGGGAAGATTGCCCAGCCATGAGCCCTGTTCTCACACAGTTCTGAATGTAACTTTATAAAGGATACTGGCAATTCCCCTCTATCAGGAGCAAACATTCATAACTGCAAAACAGTTTATGTTTTTCCATATGCAATATAAAAAATGTGTCCATTTTATGTCCTTTGTAGCATCTTATTATAATATGCAAATGTAATTTTTTCTCTCTGGCTTCTCAGTGAAATGTATGGAAGTGCACAAAGCAGCACAGCTGTAGTAAAACAAAACACCAATTTAACCAACTGGTTCACCAAGCAGTGCAAAAATTATTCTAATCCATTCCGTGAAGTTATTTTCCCTTAGGAACAAGTACTCTTCAGAAGTTACACTATATTTTCTGACAGTGAATTCCAGAAACTCACTGCCAATTACTGCAAATACTTTTGTTGACCTACTTGGCAAGCCTCTAGAGATCAAACTACACTTACAGCAAACAAGCCATAAAAAAAAGGTTATTCTTCTCTTATCCGTCCTCTCAAGCTCCAATTCCTCTGCTAGCTAAATTGATGTTTACTTGGGTTGCATTAGGTTTACCTGGAGCAAATCCCTTTTTTCCACTGTTTGACAGTCCTCAATTGTACTTGGCATTTCTGTCTTTTTCTCTTCCAAAGTGACTAGAAACATAAACACTTTGCAAGGACATCATCCTCCAGAGCAGACTAAAGCAAGGCACTCACAAGTGCCATTAACTTTATAGTTCCATTTTGTTGTCTTTTGCTGTTGTTTAGACAATATTTGTGTCATTGTAGCAGGAGTCTTAAAGTGACAGGATAGAAACAAATTTCTAACCATTCAATCAGTATTATCTCTTTAGTCGTCTGGAATAAAATCTGTTTGTACAAGTATATTGTCTTTATATTTTGCTAGAATTTAGGATATTGTTGTGTTTTGTTGGATTTTTTTTTTTCTGGAGCATTATGGCTTTGAAGAACTTTTTCCTGGAAAAAAGTATTCATAAAATAACAACTATTTTTAAGCACATATTTAACAGCCATAATATTACAAAATATTAAATAGAAGAAAAATGTTTATTCTGTGACAAAGGCATTGTACAAGTCCTATTTTTAGGATAAGTTGGTTTTTTTTTTAATCTGCCTTTGTTTGAAAAAAGTTAAAGATCATAGACAAGAGATATGTTTTATAGTTATTCAAGCTCTGCTGCAAATTTGATCCAAATTACTCATACAGTAGGAATTTTTTTTTTCAGTTGGAAGGCTGACCTAGAATAAAGAAAAAATGCAAAACCCCCAAATGCTGGAAAGAAATAAACCAAGAAAATATAGAATCAAATTGGTAAAATTGCGATATATCCATGTGCTTAGAAAGCTAAAAGCAAATAAAAAAGTAAAAACAATAACTACAGTTTAAAAAGAAATCTTCACCTGTAATATACTTACAAGAATCCAAATATTTTTATTAAGTGCTACTATGATTTTTACATTCCAGTGATAAATTTTTTATTTGAAAATTCAGGGCTAGCAATTCAGATATGGTAAATATGTTGGAAAGTCAAGATTAAGGTAGAAGAGGGAAAGATCTGTTGTGACATTGCTGAGAAAAGTTTTATAAGACAAATGTTTCACTGTTAATATCTCCTACTTGCTATTTTCACAGTAAAACAATAAACCATGGCAAATCTGAAAATCTGGGACAACCACCTCAGTCCCATTTGTAAAAAAGGACACGATAATTTAATGCTGCTTATTTTTTGCAGGCTTCAGATTTACTTCACATAACTTAGTGTACCCAAAATATAAAAACTAGGATGTGATTTTAATTATATTTTGCCTTCAATTTTACAAATTATGAGGCCTCTAATCTAAACTGGATGTAGTTTCCTTAAACAGTCACTAAATGTCACCTCCATAAAGCCATCTGTGTCCTCTGAGGAGACCCCACAAGAAAGGCTGGAATCTAAGTTAGACCAGAGAGGAGTTATTTGCTAGCCTGTACCTGGGTCCTTGTCTGCCTTTTGTGTGTCTGGACTTGAAGGAGTAAGGGAAAAGCTTTACCATTACTAAACAGTATCTAAAGGCTTGTTAGAAATTCTGTAGTATCTAAAATGCCTCTAAAGGCATAATTCATTTAAATAAACTCTATTCAATATACAATGTGCCATAATGCTGGATAGATAAACATTAATGTCTACTTATGTGGACTTTTTCTACAAAAAGAGAAGAACCACTTCCAAATGGGAACTCATCCTGTCCTAAGATAACTGAAATTACACAATCTAGCACTTTGTGATGGGATAAATAATCTCCTGGAGTGACTAGAAGTAAAGGAACTTGTAGGAATAACTTAAATTAGGCATGCAATTTTGGCTTATTTTGTTGACTGTGATACAAAACTATGATAAAATTGCTTTCACTTTTGATATTCTAATACAAGTCCATAGAGTGGTGTAGGATTAAGAGTAGCTAGTTGCCTGCAGGGAATAGGCTGCACGCAATATTACATGTTTTATTTTTGCTGTGCCTCAGGTGATGAGGATGGGGGGGTCACTGTTTCAAAGTAGGAACTAGTACAAAAATACCCTTTATATTTTATTTATATCTTTGTATTTACATAAAATATATGTAAGATTTAAAAAATATTTAGTATTAGATAAAGGTGTATCTGAGAGGGAGCAGAGACTGAGCTTGCTGAGATAGTAATGTGAGCTGAAATGCTATACTTGAAAGAAAGGAGAATTAGTATTCAAGATCTTTATCACCCTCTTTCTTTCAGAAATACATTTTATTTTTTGCAATGGGAATGCATGGTAAATATCTTTATAGCAATGTTTATAAGCATAATTTGATAATTAAAAAAATAAAATCTACTTTATTGCATTCACTGGAAATAATTTGTGGAATACAAACATAAAAACACTGGTATTAAAACCACTTGCTTCTCTATTAACTGAAACCACAGCAATTTTGTAAATCCCTTGGTATATAAAAATCCATTTTTTTTCCATTTTGCTGCAACAGAGAAACATTCGGTATTAGGACATACCTTAAAAGAAATAAATTACTAAAATGGAGAAATTGTTGGCTTTTTATAGTATTTTCAAATTAGCTATATATAACATAAATTCCTGCCATTGAAATTATAAAGTTATTTCTTCATTCCCAAAAAGACAATCTTGCCAGCAGTTGAAAACTTTCTCTTCAGATGAACTTAAACCTTCAACAGTGAATATATTTATTTGGAAACTGAGGTAAATCCTTTTCTTGTCATAAATAAAATGGGGAAATGTTTACACATTTGCACATGAGCAATTGCTCACTGACGCCTTTGCACATGTAAAATTAACCAAAATGGCTGCCTATCTCTTTTTGAGAGGATTTAGAAAAATATTTTTCTCTTGCAACAATCCTTTTACTTCCTCTTATTCATGGGAGATATTGAATCATAATACATTTCTTTTGTGAAAATAATTGTGGCTAAATTTGGGATGAGAGAAACACTGTTTGGAAACCTCAGCTGATCTGCATGTAACTTCCTGCTAATGGTTTGTCTTCTGCAAGTATTAGCTGCTCTGAGGGGAACAAATGCATACAGGTGTGGATTTAATAATAAGATGTCATAATATATTTTTTTCAAGTATGCGAACAGTCTTTGCATACTTGAATCGTACATATTATATATCATCGAGTCCAAAACTGAGAAAAGAAATCTAACATGCTGAAACAGGTACACATTTTGTTATAAAATGAGAACAAAAAGAGAAAATTTTTATATACTTAGTGATAGCATGACAAAGGTGAGACACCCTTGTTCTCAAGGGATACAGATTTTTTCATACTCTGAAATAATAAAGCCATGTAGTGTGAATAACAAGATTCACACATGCTAGGTAGGGTTTGTATAGCCTGGAGGCCCCCCGTGGTCAAAGATTTGGCAGCATTGTCTAAATACCACAGCGATTTGTGAAATGACCAACTTAATTTTCTCTGCCCAAGCTTCTGTTTATTAAAGCAAAGCTTGCTTTATACAGGAAGCAATGTTAGCAATTATTATTTTCTTTTTTCACCTTATGTTTAATGATTTTATAGATGTGTTATGAGAGACAGTAATTTCCTTTTCCTGTCTGTCACCCTTTTTTCCTGCTTCATACTGTTATTACTGCCAAATACAACAGTAAGTTCATGTAACATTGTTGTTTTGAACAGTATTGATTGCTACAAAAAAGAAGCACTGAATCTTTAGGAAGAAACTCTTGATTGTTAAATATATGTTCAAATGCACACAATTTCTAACTAGAATGTTCAATGAAAGCAAAAGACAAAATGTACCTGGCTAAATGTGATTCTCTTACCTTGGAAAAGAGGAGAAATGGATGAAAGCAGGAAAAAAGATGCCATTTTCTTTTTAAAGTATTGCAATTTTGAATTAGAAACTTAAATTGCTGAAGTGAAATTTTAGCAAAACTATTTATCATGCTGCATGTCTGAATCAAACAACTGCAGTATATGTAATGTGTAGGCTTATCAAGGAGCCTGGGATTTTTTTCCTCAACCTCTTTTTTCAATAGAAGAAAAATGAAAATAGGGACCAAACTCAGAAATTTCAATTTGCCAAGAAAATTGTAAAAGAACTGCTTAGAACATTTTCTCTATTATTTACTCCATTACAATATTTTTACTAAGTAAATATTGTAAATAGGTACATAAGCTTGCATTTTGTTCTTAAATATTTATGTGTGGGTTAAAACTTTTATTGGAAGCTATGTGAATTGATATTATATTCTTAAAATTCTGAAGCATTTGATATAATTACTTTTACTCTGCTGATTATAAAGATGAACTACATGTCCTTGAATCTCCACGATTTCTCTATGGAAAGCATCGCTATACTGATGAGTTAACAACTGCTATTGTGGCAAAGTTGTAAGACATGTCTTATTAGACAAGTTTTACAAATATTCCTTCACTAAAAAAAATCTTTTATTTCTTTTTTTAATCTTTGAGAACATTCTGTAAACTGCGGTTTAAAGAGAGAGAAAACTTTTGATGTATTATTTTTACAAAGAAAATCATGGCTATTTTAGTTTGGAAACTTTGAAGTAAATATTTAGATCTAATTTTTCACAGGTAGATAATTAATTACCACGGATTAAATGTGTTAGTGGGGAATAAATGGAAAATTATAGCTGTGCACAATTTGGTATGCAAAATTCTGTAGGGACTACTTTTGAATATTACATAAATGTTTTCAAATCAGGCATATCCAAGTGACTTCAATTTATGATAGTCTCTTAAACCTAACAGCTGCATCATTTCTAGAATGAGCCTCTCCAGACTCATCAGTCTGAATAAAAAATTCAGATGACCATTAATTATCTTAAATGGAAACCTAGCAGTTCCCTTTTTTGCTGGACAAGTCTTGTGGTGAGACAGAACAGCTATACTCGATTAATGACAAACTACAAGACACACATAGTATATCATCATAACAAAGATATGCTTCCTAACTATCTATATTAAGTAAATTTTAAAAATTACTAGTGCTTGGGCTGAATCCTTTTTATATAGTCTATCAGGAAGACTTTAAGTCATTCCTTGATGAAGTCTTGAGAAGATCTTTGGGTTTCCAATGGGGTTGTGCTTGAAACTTACATGCAGGTCCCAGAAACACTGTCTTGCAGTCATCATAATGCTGAAAGGAACTTTAAGATCAGAATTAAACATATCCTACCTGAACAGAAGCCTTGGTACTTGTAGCCCACTAAGAAGACACACAGTTCAGCTCCTATTTCAGTGTCATGGTAACTTAAAAAAAAAAAAAAAAGGGAGAGCAATGTCTAGTTTTTTTCTGGTTTTCACCTGCATTTTTGTATGTTCAACCATATGCCATTCTTCAAGTATATTGTGAGCTTAACACTTGAGTGGCATTTCAATTCAAAAAACTCTTAACAACTATGTTTCTGCTTCTCATCATTGAAAACATTTCAGTAGTGTTTTCACAGTCTTACTAAGCAATGTTCTAGAGGTTAAGGGATTTTAAGGTGTATAGGACAAAGAAGGAAACTGCTCGAATTTTTTAACATCAAGAACTTAACTTACTTCTCACTATAGTCTCATTAATAGTCACTGTAGCTAATAGTGTTCCTCCTTTGTAAAATGTTATTCAACTGCATTTCGCCCAAAGTTTACAAAAAACAAAAAAAAAATTATTGAGATTTGAACAATAAAAGCCACTAAAAGCTGCAGTATTACAACAGCTTCATAAAAGCCATCACTATTGTCCATGATTATAGACATCTCTGTCCAGCACAAAACTTTCTAGAGGAAAACGACCCAAACCAGTATGAACAAAAGGCAGTCACTGCTTTATGGCCTTGGGGACAAGGTTCCACTTTAGTTTGGTAATATAAACATAATATATGCAGTCATGTGTCTGCAAATTAGAAATTATTGGTAGTGAAGATTATTTAAACTATGTTTTTGTTGTTGGGATGCCTAAATCTCACTTCAAGTCAAAATAAGCCCAAAGTCATGCAGGTTTAGTTAACAGAGGGATCTCATGCCGTGTCATGGAAGGCAAATTTGATTTCATGGTAATAAATATTCCTGTCTGAGGTCAGCCTGAAGTTTATCCTCTTCTACTTGCTTTGTATGACATAACTGTCTCTGTGCTGTCCATATGTACTGTGAATTTGGCATAGTAATGAATTGTTTAGAACCAGCAGTATTCATTAGTTTTCAAAAAGCTGGGTTTTAAAACTGATTCTCCAAATCACTAGCAGACAGAATAAAATAAGTATGAAAATATAGTATATGATAATTCTCTATAACATCTATAACATCTACTAAATAATATTCCTTCCCTAGTAATATAAAGGAAAACAAGAGAGAAATTCAAGTCTTTGTCCTCAGAATAATCTTCCAGATCTAGATGTTTGGAGTTTTTATATAGTTTTATAGTTTGTTTGTTTTTTTTTCTCTTTTCTGTCTTTTTTTTTTTTAATTTTTATTTTTCTGAAATAACAACCATTTTCTGAAAATTGAGTTTAGGGATGTCTTAAGATCAAGAAGCTATGTAAAAAAATGTGGTCAGCTTTTTATAGATGTTAACCAAAAAACAACCCAGAGAACATTGAAAAATATGTCTATTACTTGCATGGTAATACATGCTACTCCCTTAAAAAAGTTATTAAAAGCTTGAAAATCTGCAAACTTTTCTAGATGCCATACACTCCTTGAGTTTTCTAATATAAATAGTCAAAATACTTGTTTATTTTTGTCAAAGATTTTACTGTAATTTGTGAGCTCTTTTTTTTTTTTAAACATGATTAAAAATTTACTTACCTGCTTTATACTAATCCCATAGAATAGGAGAATAATGAAGATTAAGGCTACAGCTGATGAAACTTTCTTAAACAAGTTCAAGTTTATCTGAGACATTTGAAATGACATGCCTTTCCCATTAAGATCTTCATTTAATTTGGTTTCAACAGGCCACTTTTTGGGAAGTTACGTAGGGAAACTTTTTGGTGTATATATTCATCAAAGACATATATGATAAAATAAATGGCCTTAAAATTAATATTCATAGCCAAAAAAGTCAGCTCATGTTTGTGTTTGTTACAAGATATATTCAACTAAGACAAAATAGGAAAATTACCATAATTTTTTACTAGGGAAATGTTGAAATCTACAGTAAACTTGAAAAAAAAAAAAATCTACAGTTCATTGAGAGCTACTGTTACCACTGGAAGTTTTTAACTACAGAATGCTAACTTTCCTCTTTTTTTGACAGAAAAAATCCTTGTCAAAACACTGTTAAATTACACTAAATATAAAAAGTAGATTTCTTGTTTATCACATATAATTCTCTTTGGTTTTTTTTCTCTTTTAGATATGACGTAACAAAACACATCTTTGTTCTCAATCAACATAGATTTTACCAAGTATCAAAATTCTGTATTCATAGATTCTATCAGAACTCCTCAGACAGAAGAATGCATGGTGTTTTTGTGTTGACATAAGAGGCAAGAGAATATCTAAAATGTCTAATATTAATTTTATTTATTCATTTAAGTAAATGGCATAACCATCACAGAAAAATAAATTCTGGGCCATTATTTTTAGAAGGCACTTTTGTATGTTAGCTTTGATTCCTTTGGTAGATTTGTTCATCGGGGATTCAAATTTTAATGAGTTTTTTATTGTCATCCTCTTTATAATTCTAAGGTTCTTGCTATTTTTAAATGTTCTCAAAACTCATGCATTTCAGTAGCATAGAAGAAGCAGCTAGTGGCTGTGATTTCCAAACAGCTTCTTTTAAGAACTGTCAGATGCATTCTTTTTTTTTTTCCTTATAATCAAGCAGAGATTAACTTTTATTTTTCAAGTGTGTGACCTCTATAGTGAAATGTCTTCTTTTCAGAACCCATCCATGAAAGTTGTCTCTCAGCCAATATTTGCATTTCAACAGCAAATTATCATCTTTGTGTGAGTTCTCATATTAAAAAAAAAAAAAAATTACAAGAAAAGCTCCTATATTTTCTTGGATGGCTTTAAGAAGTGTTAACAATATGCAGCTACGTTGAAGTGTGAAATCCCAATTCAAGGCCCCAAAGGCTTTACAACAGTAATTGTAACACATAGCATCCAAAGGTCAGGGTATATTTTGTGAAGGTCCATCGGTGACAGCTGTCATTACAACTTCACTGCCAAGAAAACTGTAGTTATGAAGGCACTCGTGGGGAAAAGAAGACATTTAACTACCAAAAGTTTATGGCTAATGCTATTTTTACATGTAAGTTCTGCTTACAAAAAAGGCCAGTGAGCAAGAAAATGTATGAGAATGTCTGTTAATGAGTGACAGCTCATGTTCTTATTTCAGCTTAAAATTAGTCAATTTAATTATTCAAGCACTAGAGGTGACTCATTAAAAGGCAGGCAATAATAGAAGCTATAAGATACTTTTTTGGCAGAAAGCTGATAAGCTGATCAGTTACCTGAACAACTTCAAAAATATTGTTATTTGTTAGCAGAGATTTTGAAAGAAATACTGTGCAGGTTAATGCAGCTTAGTGTTTCAGTAATCCTATACCTCACTGATCAGCATCTGACACTTACTAAAATTCTGTTCCTCTCTTGTTTATAATAATAATAACAACTACGATTCTTGTAATTACTATTGCTATTAAAATTACAATTACTGTACTTTCACTTTGATGGTTCCTAAACACTTAAAAAGAGGGAAAGAGGCAAAAGGGATGCAATCACCAAGGCAAACCTACCTTAGATGGAAGTTTAAGTAATGCTGGAATTTTTCCACTTCACTGTTTTGTAGGTGCATACCACCATGTCTTTCTAAATCCTCTATTGCCTGAATTGCATGGATTCTTATATAAAAAATGATCTTTCTGTGATTCAATAGTAAGAGTCTTTTCACTGCAATGATCAGCTATAATTCTTGTTATATTTTTACTGTTATTATAATTTCAAATGTTAGCATCCTGCAGTTTGGTAAAAAATAAACCTGCATACTGAATTTCCTTTTATGTCAATTTTCCTGAGCTCATAATCTCAGGAGGAGTCTGCAGTGAAAGATCCACCTTCCCTGTCTCCTGAAGATATCACACATAGTTTTCCTATTTCATACTTCTCATAATAATTTTTTAAATCCTACAGTATCTTTGTGTTCATTTTTTAACTTTGCCTGTGGCAGTGATCCTTTCTCTGACTTGTAGTTTATATTTTTTTGTATAGCAAGTGCCAAATAATTCTAACAACTTTTTCGTGATATGATATTTACAGTAATGAGCATAAACTTATCCTGGGCCAATTTAGTACTTCCTCATAATTATACTTCTCTGGCATCTGGCTAGATAGCCTTCATTTGAGGCTTATATTTTTTATCACCTATCTTTTCCTTAATATATCTAGTGCAATATAGCTTTCAGCAATAAAACGGTCAGCTTATTTTCCTTTTCTTTTTTAATACTTTTGTAAGGCATTTGTCAATTTCCCAAATTATTGTTTTCCTAAAAAAAAAAATCCAGATGAACTTTGTCCTTTTTAAATCCCTATACAACCCCTTGTGCTCTTTGTATGACGGTTCACTTTTACTAAAACTATATTTTTCATTTAATTTTGCTCCAAATCTAATCTAGATTTTCTAGATTTGGATCCAGTTCTAATTAGTCTGGATAGGAGCCTCTCTGTTAAATTTCTGAAATCTCTGCAGATGAAGTAGTCATCCAGTTTCCCCTATTTATAGACAAAGGGAGTAAAAAATTATTTAGGGAATTAATCAGAACACACATGTGTACTCCTTCAGTGTGCAATGATTTGCTCCCTCCAAAATGCATATTTTTCCATTTTGACTAAGGGAGCTAAGACTGATCTACCAGCTGGGTAGTTATATTTGGTCTGGTGAAGTGCACCCTTATCTTTCACACAGGCTAACATCAAAAATTCTAAATTTTTTTTTTTAATTCTCCTAATATTTTTATATCCACCTAATCTGGAAAAATACACTTTTCCGTGAGATTTTACTGTATGTAATAATATCCCTTTCCTTGATTACTTTTGGTTTTTAAAAAAAATATGAAAGACAATCACTCCCTGAAACCCAGCTAAAAAATGCACACAATCACAAACAAAATGTCACTAACTTTTATCTGAGTTTCATTCTTATATCTTTCTGAAAATTCACACATTTGCAAAATTAATGATTTCAGGTCACGGATATGAAACATATTCGCAAATGGCATCTAAAGCTTAGCACTGCAGATGATGATAAAACAAAGAACAACAAAGAACAAGGTTGACATAAAATTTTTCCAAAAATTCTCATCATGTCTGGTTCTTTATAGTACAGTTTTAACCTGGTAGTGAAGGCATAACATGTACCTTCCTCATGTACTCAATAGAATTTTTTCCAACAGCAGGTGGCATTTTATAAATTTAAGTGCACTTGTAATCCAGGAATGTTGCCTGGGGCCTTTTTTTTTATTTCTTTTTTTTTATATCCTTGTCAGTTTACATGCTGAAAATTGTAGTGCAGATATCAGTCATCAGGTAAACCTCCCAGAACAGCAAAATGATTTCTTCTTATGAGAAAGCCCAAAATTATTTTAAATACATTCAATTGACATAATTTCAGAGAGTATATACCAGACTACAGGCAAATCCATGGGTCCATATTTAGGAAGTCATGCTTCTTTTACCTGAAGACAGAAAATCTGCCTTTCACCTTTCACAGAACCATTAAGGCTGGAAAAGACCTCCAGGACCACCAAGTCTAACCTTCAACAGAATATCATCATACACACTAACCATATCAAAAATGCCATGTCTACTTGCGTAGGACATGTGCTGATATAGGCCTGTGTTTAGGGTTTGTGCTAAACACAGGCCTGACAAACTAGAGATTTTTGTTATTGCTGAGCAGAGCTTACGCAGAACCAAAGTCTATTCTGCTTTTCAAACTGCCACGCTGGCAAGGAAGCTGGGGGTGCTTGGGAGGCTGGGAGGGGACACTGACAGGACAGGTGACCCCAAGTGACCAAAGGGACATTCCACACTTTATGGCTTCATGCTCAGTTGATAAAGTGGGGGGAAAAGGAGGAAGGGGAGGTTGTTTGGGGTGAAAGTGTTTGTCTTCCCAAGTAACTTTTACCTGTTATGTGGCTCTCCTCTCCTGGAGATGGCTGAACACCTGCCTGCCCATGGAAAACAGTGAATTAATTCCTCATTTTTCTTTGATTCTCTGTCTGGTTTCTGCTTACTCTATAAAACTGTTTTTATCTCAACCCATGTCTTTTCTACCTTTTACCCTTCCAGTTCTCTCCCAGATCCCACTGGTGGGAGAAGAGGCTGTGTGCAGCTGCAAGAAACATGGTTGCTGGTTGTTTTCTGAGCACTTCCACTAGAAAGCTCCACCACATCCCTGGAGAGCCTGTACCAATGCTTAACTAATTGTGCATATATAATTATTCTTACCTTTTTTGATGATAAATACATTTAAAACTCAAAATATAACTTATCTCTACTCTCCAAGCAATTATTATGAATTCTATTCCTTTCTTATATTTACCAGTTAACTTATTTTTTTGATTTGCTTTGTAAATTGTAATGACTTTGACTAATACCCTCTTCCTACTCGCTAGTTTGTTTTCAGCTTACCTTGATTACATGATGCCTTCTTTTTCCATCAACTTTTTAAAAAAATCAATCGCACTTTGTTTATCTCTTACTATATTATTTTTATCCCTGTGGACTGATTGCCTGAAGAAATCCCTCTGGTCATTTTCCAACATGCTTTAATATTATTATTGTTTGTCTGTGCATGTCTCAAGTTCTCTAGACTGTATCAACAGCTTGTGTTTCAACTTTTCATTAAAATCTTTATGTTATTCATATTTTCTCTACAGCTCTATTAGTATTAGTACACTTTTCAGTTTCCTCTTTATCTCATCCAGATGGTGTAACATTAGTTAACAATTGGACCTCCAGACTAATTTACTTGTGTTTTATACGGATCTGTTCATTTTCCCATAGATCCAATGTCTTTCAGAGCTTTCAAATTAGACAATGATCAAGTTTTCCTAAAGTTACTAGGTCCTTAATGTTACCATTTTAAGGTATTTATAGGCTTTCTGGGTACATTTCTAGACATTTTATTTCTATTCTACAGAAATAAATATCACATTTTCAGTAACATGATCAGTGTTTACAATGGAGTTCCTTTTTGTTTGATGGGGTTTTTTGCCATGTGCATACCAAATAGCTATTTCAGGGTCACATTACACATAAAACTTTCAATAAATCACATAATAGAGTGTCATAAGGGCACAATCTATTCCACCCTAAAGAGCTACATAAACATCTAAGGCATAACCATATTCTGCATTCTGCTGGGTGGGGGTGAGGGGAGTAATTTAGTAAAGACTTCAGTATTTTTTTGCAGAACAGTCCCTCACCAATAGTATTTTTGACTGAAAGTACCTCTAGAAGAAATTATTTTTAATGAAAAATTTCTTTAAGCAGGGTCAAACAGATACTTGAACTCTCACATAGTTTATAGGTCTAACTGTTCATTCTACTATTCCCCATTTTTCTAGACAGGATATTTTTATATCCATTTAATGTCACCACTCTTTCCAGATGTTCAAATCTTAAAGAGAATTGTTGAAGAAAGGATTCTGAACTATAGATCATGCCTATATAATAATAGTATATTATTTAAAAGGTCTTGCCCTATGAAGAGACAATATCAGTGATTGTTTGGTTATGACTGAGATCTTCATTTCATTATAATCTTTCACTTTTAGCAACAACCAGGACTTGTAATTCCCAATGCCTATTAAATGTTTCAAACAAGACATAGCTCCCAGTTTAAAGTAAGTTCTCCAAAGAGTGTCATAAAGAACTAAAGCAGATTTAAGAATACGAAAAATGTATTAAATAGGTATAAAGGAGTCTTTATGAATAAAAGTGCTTGCTTGTGATCAGGTTAGTTATTTTCTTTGAAATCTTTCACTGGACACTACCCATTGTAATTAAAAATTCATGGTACCCCAGTGAAATTCCGACTGATTTGAAAAGGGGAAATATTACCTTTATTTTTAAAACAGGAAAAAGGAAGAACAGGGGTACTACAGACTGGTCAGTCTCATACAGTTGCCCAGTAAGGTCATGAGGGAAATCCTCCTGGAAGCAATGCTAAGGCAAATGGAAAACAGAGGGGTGAGTGGTGACAAGCCAACATGGCTGCACTAAGTGCAAATTTACCTGGCACACTTGGAGTCTTTTTATGATGGAGTTTTAATGCCAATGAATAGCAAACGTGTGACTGACATCATCTACCTGGACTTTTTCAAAACATTTGGCATTGTTCCACAAAACATCCTTATGTCTAAACTGGGGAGACTTAGCTTCAAAATGGACTGTGTGTTTGCTCTCAAACAGATGTGGTCAATGGCTTTGTGTCCAAGCAGAGAGCAGTGATGGGTGGAGTTCCTCAGGGAACTGGTATCAGGACTGACACTAAATTTAACACATTTATTGGGAGTGTGGACAATAAGACTGAGTGTGGCCACAGCAAGTTATCAGATGACACCAAGCTGTGTGGTGTGACTGACATTCTAGGCAAAAGGAATGTCCTACAGAGGCACTTTGACAACTAAAGGATTGAGAACATCATGAAGTTCAGCAAGCCGAAATGCAAGGTCCTGTATGTGGGTAGTGGTAATCCCAAAAATGAATTCATGCTGGGTGATGAGGGGATTGAGAGAGGTGCTGTGGAGAAGAACTTGGGAAGATTGGTTGACAAGAATCTCAACCTGGCCCAGAAATCTCTGTTCACTTCCCAGAAAGCCAACAGAATCCTGGGCTGCATCAAAAGAAGTATAACCAGCAGGTTAAGGGAGGTGAGTCTGCCCCTTTGCTCCTGTGAGATCCCCCTTGGAATGCTGCATCCAGCTCTGAGGCCCCCAACATAAGAAGGACATGTTCCTTTTGGACCCGCTCCATAGGAGGGCCACAAAAATTATCAGAAGGTGGGAACACCTCTGCTATGGGATCAGGCTCAGAGAATTTACAGCATCCTTCCACTGTCTGGGCCCACAGGAAAGATGGTCTCTTTATCATGGAGTGTAGAGATAGGATGAAGGGTAATGATTTTAACCTGAAAGAGAGTAAATTTAGATTAGATATTAGCAACAAATCGTTTACTGAGTGGGTGGTGAATTATGCAAATAGGTTTCCCAGAGAGGCTGTGGATGCTCACTCCCTGGGAATGTTCAAGGCCAGGTTGAATGAGAAACCTGGTCTGGTGGAAGTTGTCCTTGCAGGGGTGTGGACTAAATGATCTCTAAGGTCTCTTCCAACTCAAACCAGTCTACGATTCTCACATTCTATGATTAGATAGCAAAAAATTATTCTAATTATAACATTTATTAACAAACATAAGTTGACACAATTACTTTTTTAAATAATTTTATGTCAAACAAAAAAATGAAATCATTGTGTGAATTTTGGTAAGAATGTAGAAATCTGTAGAGGCCTGGTCCAGTATGTTAAGTCCACTAAAAAAAAACCCCAAAAAATTAAAACTAGAAGTCCAATCATGCACAGAGAAAGATTGTGTTTTGCATAGTACAAATGTGTTTTACAACATATATCACCTAATTTGTATTTGTATCACCTAAATTCCTAATAAAAATTAGGCATTTTTATTTTAGCTTTGTGTGTGCATGTATTTTGTACTTTAAGTGTGATGTAAATTTTAACTCTGAATTTAACTAAAAGTAAGGAACGAATGGAAATCACAATTTTCATTTCATATACAAAGGCACATGTATGGAAACATGCACAGACAGAAATAAACTTAGAAATTAGAATCTTTGAATGTTGTGTGGATTAAAATGAAAACCAGATTGTATAGCATAACCTGGATATCATAATTCTCACTAAAGATGTTAAAAAGCTGGTGTTTTGTTTTCTTTGCTGTTTTTTTTCTTTTGTTGTTTTGCTGTTCTTTTTTTTCTCTGAAACTGATAAAGTTGCATTTGCTTCAATGTTTCATACAAAGATTCTTAATTGCCCCTACTTTTAGATATTGCAAGTGTAAAAATGTTATCATATGCACCTTCTTGTATATTTTTTTTACAAGTTGTTGCAGATGTGCTTTCATTGTATTTTATGGAACCAAGCGCAATGCAGTCTTGGGTAAAAGATAATGACTTTTTGTGTCACCTAAAGAAATTTAAAACTATGATCCCACTTTTCCCTGAGGCATTTTAAGACTTTTTAATAAAAGTGGATTGCAGTTTTTCATTTTGTTATTAAAGCAGCTGCAGATGAAACATCTAACTTTCTCGTGTTGCCTTTGGGAATTGTGTCTGTAACACATTTCCAAAAGTTGGGTTTAATGTATTGAGCTATCTAAATTGTTTTGTAAATATCACACCAGATACTGTGTGACAAGGAGACAGAAGAAACCACATATATACATGTTTTTCACTGAGAAATACTTTAGTGTCTTGACATTTATTCCTTCTATGGGAGCTATACTGAACAAATCCTTGGTCGATATTTACTCTATTCCTCATTATGGCAGTTATTTATGTTTGTGGGTCAATGACTGGATGTCAGTCAACTTAGCTATTATATATCTTCACTGTATTATAAATTGACAGTTCTTTAATGACAGTGATGAGGCAAACAAATTATAGGTTTTTTGATTAAGATAGAAAAAACTTGATTGTCTTAGTAGCTAATTTAGATATTGGGAGACATAATCCCTTTTTAAGAGCATCTAAGTGAACACTGAAAGGCTGGAATTCTCACATCAGACAGTAGCTTTTGATTTGATCATTTTTCATTTGTATAAAAAGTTCCTTGAGGGGCAGTGAACAGGCCAAAACCCTCTAAACTGAGGGGGATTCTTCACCTAAACATGGGAATTAGCTGTACCTCTTTAAGGAGAAAAATTTTATAAGACATAAACAAAATATGGGAAAAAGTGAGTCACAGAACTGAACCAGGGAGCAGAATAGTTGTGAATAGGCCAAACATCTTCACTGAGTTACAAGAAGCAGAAAGTCATATTTCAGAGGTGGCATAAACAGAAGGTTTCTGTGCAGAGGTCGTGCAGAGTTTGTGACTACTCAGACATCATGGACTACTCAGAATGGAAAAGAGAAACTATATTGCAAAGATGTAGTGGTCATGGGTAGAGTCGTCAGGTTTTCACTATCTGAAAAGTTGAATACCCTCATCTACAATCTAATGAAACTTGACTTCTTGAGTTTTAGGCATATTGATCTTCACTGAGGAAAATACTATAAGGTAGAACCACCTCAAAGCTTTGTCTGCCTAGGTTTCCTCCAACAGATCTTTTTCTTGATGCTCTGAGACCAGAGCTTGTGATCAGCCAAGATGTCTTCAGTGTACAATATAATTTCTTCCAATTCTTCCACAATATCTTCTGCAGAAAACTTTGGAAAACTGTAATGGAAGGAAAATGGCTGGTTTACAGTTTAACTTTTCAGGAAGTATAAACATAGACCATTAATGACTGACAGCATCTCTTGGTGTTCAACAATATGAGATGCTTTGAATCTATGTATACCCAGTAAATCAAATTTAGGTTTTCAATCACTTTTTGGACAAATTTTTTGTAACTAATCAAATTTCATTGCAGAAATAAGAAACATTGCAACAGTAAAGATTGTCACAATATTTACAGAAAGAATTCTATGATAAGACTTTCACTGAGAGCTAAAATCAAGGAAGAATGATTATATGTTTTGCTCTTTGGAAGGCAATTTTTGTTAGCTTAGCAAGCCTAAAATATTGACAAAAATATAAATAAAATAAACAGCATATTGCTGATATTTGCGTTGAGTAACGTAAGTTAAAAAAAAAATTATTTGCAAGAGCAACTTGAATGTAAAGTTTAAATATATGAGCAATTGATTTGATTTTTTTTTCCTCTACTAAAATTCACATTTTCATGTTGATTTTACATGGGAAGACCTGGCAAGTCAAGTAGCTTCTTTTTTTTTCCCAGTATGCTTAATTATTAATATATCATAATCTTAAATAAACATTTTTTTAACCAAATACTATTTTCTAATGGTTGGGAGTTACACAAATAAGCTTCTAATTGCATAATCATGGTCTTGCAGGATATTTCAATAAAAAGATTTTGGAGTCAGATAGTGTGTTTTCACTTCAAATCTATACTCCATGTGCAAACACTGATGAACCCTGCTGTCCTACCGCCAAGGCCCTATCCTAAGCCCATTTAGGCTAACCCATACCTCCACCTTAGCATTGATTAACACATCTTTTCTCATAACTCTTTCATCCACACTGTAAACTCACAAAATCTTGGGGTTTACTGCAACCGTGGTGAATTTTTTCTGCGTATATACATGGTTTTGAATGTGGTATCATTAGTTTATTGAAATGAAACTGGTTTTGATGGAGAAAACTTTGAAAGCTAAGATGATTTAATTTTTCTGCCCAATATACACACACATATCTGGAGCACTTTCACTTATTGCAATAAATGGAGCAAAAAAGCAAGATTGGGACAAACCTTAATCTTACTATGCTTTGTCTCGTCTCCTGGTGCTAGCCCCAAAACACAAAAGAATCTTTTTCTTTTTGGCTATATTACAGGTCTTCTAGAAAACTTTGGTCAAGTCAGTTTTCTTCTTTGGCTCCTGTTCCCCCAGCCAATGCAGATAATGATCCTGACCTCTTTTCTAAAATACTTTGACATCCTTGGGTGAAAAGTTCTTCCTAAAGCAGGGTAGTTTTATTATTATATCCATTATATAGTTACACTATTCAAGGTCAATAGACCTATATAGCTGAACAAAAATGAGATCATATGACCATCAGTACAATGCGGTAATTGCACTCAAAAGTACCCAATTGAATGTTTAGTCCAAATGAAGACATATTTAGTATGGCTTCATATATTGTTATTGAAAGTTTGATACATTGAATCTTGAACTTTCTTTGATTACAATTCTGCAGTGAGACTTCCTCAAATTTTTTAATTCATTGACTGCGGCCCCCAAGGGATTAATACGGATTGGGTAAAAAAAAGAATGACATCAACGGCAT
This sequence comes from Agelaius tricolor, assembly GCF_023055355.1. NCBI lineage: Eukaryota > Metazoa > Chordata > Aves > Passeriformes > Icteridae > Agelaius > Agelaius tricolor. The sequence goes on along the minus strand of NW_027269267.1, from coordinate 51,242,818 downwards.
ATAATGAAATTTTATCCAGGGTGTCCAATATCTTTATACCTTCAACTCTATTATTGTGTTGGATTCTTTGACTGATTTGTCCCAGAATTATGGTAAAAAGGGAGGGCAAAAAGGGGCACCATTGCCTTTTTCTGCTAGAGAAAGCAAAGACTTCTGAGTGATATCCATTATTCCTTACTATAGGCTCCACTACAATGTCTTCAGTTAAGAAAGTTTTCGACCATTATGTGAAACTCCCAAAACTTTCGTCAAATAGCTTCTTTTCAGCAAATCAAAATATCCTTCAGCATTCAATGCTAATAAATATAAATCCCCTCTTACTATTTCTATTTTGTAATGATCTGTAAGCTGAAATCTGTGTTTCTCCAACCACTTACATGGCACCTTACAGGTATATCCTCATTGCTCCTTCATTCTTCCAGTTGCTGACATTTCTCTATTTCAAATTCATACTGTCTATTGTCTTACTTTAGACAAATTCTTTGGTATTAGCCAAGGTCCAGGAAAGCTCTTAAGTAAACACTTAAAGATAGGTCAGCAGCTGTCTTGTTCCAAGCTGATGTCCTAAACCAGGGTATAAGGACAATTTTTAGTTCTTGAGATTGAGTTTCCAAGCAATTGCTTCAATTCAACTCAAACATGTGGTTCAGTCATAACACTATAGGAAAGAGGTAAGGTAACTGCCCTGATGTTCTTGGTCTAAGTTCTCAATGATTCTTCTTCAAATCCTTGTCTATAATTTTCAACTACATATGAAATATTTGCCCCTTAAATATTTTTTACAAAAGGAAAATATTTCACTAAGGTCTGTTTTAAAATCACATTTTTGTTATTTTCCTTTTTTATTTGTTGGATATGGGAGTATTTTATTTTTCATTTCCATCCTCTGGACCATAAGCATGAGATAAAAGTGAGATGCTGTTCAAACTTATAAACAGTTAGGAACAAGATGAATCAATAATGAACACTAGTATTACACTTTACAAACTTTACAACAACTGCAAGGTCCATTACCTCAGTGCCAGTCTCTCTGAAATGTCCTGTTGATTCTGGCTTGGAGAGAGTTAATTTTCTTCACAGATGTTGGTATGGCACTGTGTTTTGGATTTGTGCTGAACACGGGGTTGGTAATTTAGAGATATTTTTGTTCTTGTTGAGCAGGGCTTATACTTGGCCAAGGCCTATCCTGCTTCTCATACTGCTCCAACAACAGGGGGGCTTAAGGCACATGGGAAGCTGGGTGGAGACACAGCCAGGACAAGTGACTCCCACTGTCACTGACTAAAGGGATATTCCAGACCACTTGGCATCATGATCAGTATATAAAGTGGAGGGATGAAAGAGGAAGTGTGGGATGTTTGGAGTGATGGTGTTTTGTTTATCTTCCCAAGTAACTATTACATGGGGCCCTACTCTCCTGGAGATGGCTGAACACCTGCCTGTCCATGGGAAGCAGTGAATGAATTCATTGCCTGCTTTGCTTGCATGCATGGGTTTTGCTTGCCCTATTAAACTGTCTTTATCTCAGGCCCCAGGTTTTCAAGCTTTTACCCCTTTTGATTCTCTCTCCATTCCTGTTGTTGGGGGAGTGAGTGAAGGGCTACATGGAGCTTGGCTGCTGGCTGGGGTTAAAACATGACATAGACAAAGTCAGGTTACAGTGAATAAATATGTTTTACAATGGATTTTGTGTACTTTATTATAATGAAAATCAGCATGCTCTTCCATGATGTTAGTGCTAATAGGTAAGAGCAAAATTAAATAGCTGAATAATCATTAGCTTTGCAAAGGAATCACCTATACAGTCTGTAATACTTCCAGTTTATTCTGGTGCTAGGGATTACATGGTGTACTTTAAATATATGTGCTTTTTGAGTAAAATAGGTTTTGGTCATTTTATATGCATAAAGGCATAGTAATGCCTGATAGATTAAGAGCCCAAGCCATCAACTCCTACTCAGAGGAGCTGTTTTGAGATAGTCTTTGGATTCAGACAAATTACTTATTTTAGCAGTCCGTACCAGAATTCAGGCCTTATAAAATACTAGGGGAAAAGAAAAAAAAAAGCCAAAATCAAATCCCATCTTGATTCCATTTCAATATGTATAGTATGATTCTTTAGTCCCTTTTTTCTCTTTCAGATTTGCTTCCCAAGATACATTTTCAGCAAGTGGAAGCGAAGAGTTTTGCATTAGTATGAACTACAGAATCAGACCATAGGCAGGTAGTGCAAAGAGTAGAGGCAAAATGCTCCTGGTGAATATTTAGGTAACTGCCTTAATTGCCAGCTGAGAATCTATCAGCTATTATTTTGCTCACAGTTTCACTGCAATAGTAAATTACAAAAGGCCTGATGCCACACTGCAAAACATAGGTTACTTGGAAGAAATATTAAAAAAAAAATCAAACAAAAAAATCTATACTTTTCCAGTTCAAACAGTAGAGAAACATTTGATAGGGAACAGAGAATACACTTTGACCTTTCCGACTTGTGAGCTATACTCATGTGGGATTTAGTGAATAACTAGCCCAGCAACTTTTACTGCTCTTCAAGAGTATAATTTGACGATTATCAAACAAATTGTATTGAATGTGTGTGCCTCTCTTCTAAAGGTTTCAGATGCTGGGTTAAACTGCTACACACTGATTATCAAAGATGATTCTTCCATTTTCCTCCACTATCTTAATTACAACTCTTGTATTAGAATTTTTCAGTTTTTAAAGGCTTGGTCAACTGTCTAATCATTTGATTTCAATCTACAATATTGCACAGATGCTGTGAATTAAATGAAAGCAGAACTGTCAGTATTGTTATCAGAACAGCTGGAGAAAAATGCATTACAATCACAAGATCTGTTTCCTACCAGTTTTAGCAATCTATCCATTCTCTCTATCAGTTAGTGGTTTTAATTTATATGTTACTTTGGAAATAAGTTTTTAGCTCTTGCCAAGAACTGACTTGTATGTGAAGAATTGCTAAAGCCTTAATCATCAAGAAAATCACAAGCTATTTACCAGTTATCATCCCTGTGTTCAGCCATGATATTAAGTTGGAAGAGGTGTTGGAATCACATACAGACAACCAGATAGTGCTGGAAACTTTACTTTGCAGATTCACTTTAGCAGGTGTAATTGTGGTTTCAAGGAATTGCTAAAGCTACCCAAAAAAAGTAACAATCATAGTAGTATGACTGGAGGAGTAGCAGCTCTTTTTGTGTCTCCTGGGAGAGCTCCCACTGAAAGGGACTTTTCACTACTCTTTCAATAAATATACTCTGTGATTCCCTTACCTTTGAATTTCATGGTTTCATTGGCAGGGAAGTAAGTAGGGCAGTGCCATTTCCTCAAAGGCATAATTATCACCCAGACCTTTGTTGGCACCAACTGGAAAAGTGTTTCTGAACTCCTTTCCTTGACTTCTGTCTGCAGCTTTCTATAAGTGATTCTCCTCTCCTAATATTTTTCCTCTTCTTTTGGTAAACCATGCACCCCATGAGGGCCTTCTGGGAGCCACTGCAAGAATAAAAATCAGGAGTTTCCCAAATGGTGAGAGGTCTCAAATATTTTTGGCTATCCAACATGGGACCCTTCAACGGTACCTGATATTAGAAGAGTTAGGAACATTCTCTTTGAAAAATTACCGACTCTAAGATTTTTTATTAAAAGTGTAAATTCAGAAGCTACATCTCCCAATAAATGAAGCACAAATGTTTGTTTCTCACTAAGCATTGCAGAAGACCAAAAATGAGCATCAACCTGTTCAATCTTTTTGGAAAGAAGACCTCATAAACTCTGTGTAACAGAGGTACCTTTTCATTTTAGTGGTCTTTTGAACGTTCATTCTGTGATTCCACTTTAAAAATCAATGACCTTATGGAAAACCCTGATCCACTAATGGCTCAGCTTCATACTACTGCATGATAAACAACAGATCTTCAGCAAAATTGTAGTTTCAGTTCTGTGAAATTGCACAGGAGGATAGTTGCTGTGAGAACTACCTTTTGTATGGTAATATAATGCTTAGTTATAATACTAATAACAGGATACAAAATCTCCTTTAATCATGTCTTTACCACACACACACTTAGGATAATGCTTCTGAATAAAACACCCATTAGTTTCTGAGAGTGAGATTCACTTCACCTGCATAATGACTGCAAATTGCAATGGGAGCCTCTCAAAAATCACTTTCATTGCTCTTAGGACTGCTACTATATTTGACTGAAAGCTGCTTTGTTCTTGACCTGTCTTTCAAGCAAGCTAAATGCTATGTGTTAAACCCAACTGGAGCACGGATTCTGCATTAGCAGGCCCTCTCCTTTGATAGAAGTGCTGAGGAGGTAGACTTGTGTGAATACTTAGGATGGATTGACCTTGACTGGCTGCCAGGCATCCACCAAGGTGCTCTCTCATTCCCTCTCCTCATCAAGACAGGGAGAAAATAGCAATGAAAAGCTCGGGTCAAGATAGGAAGAGCACTACTCAGTTATCATCACAAGAAAAACAGAGTCGTTGTGGGGAAAATTGATTTAATTTGTCACTAATTAATCACAGACTAGAAAAGTGAGAAATAAAAGGAAACAAAATACATTTTCCTCTCAGCCTCCCTCTTCCGAGACTAAACTTTGCCTCTGAATTGCCCACCTTCTCCCCCTGGGTGGTGCAGGCAGATGGGGAATGGTGGTGTGTTCAGCTGGTAAGGATTTACCTCTGCCACTGATTCCTTTTCACACTCTTTCCCTGTTCCAGTGGGGGGTCCCGCCCACAGGACACTCCTTAACTAACTGCTCCAGTGTGTGTTATTCCCACAGACCGCAGTCCTTCTGGAGCAGACAGCTCCAGCATGGGCTCCCTGCAGGGTCAACAGGTCCTGTTAAAATTCTTGCTCCTGCATGGGCTCCTCTTCATGGGCCACAGTTCCCACCAGGAGCCTTCTGCTTCATGGGCTCTCTGTAGATTGCAGCACTGTGGGGTACTCCATGGGCTGCAGGGGAACAGCTTGCCTCACCATAATCTTCATCACAGGGTGCAAGAGAATGTCTATGCCAGTTCCTCCTCTCTCCCCTTCCTTGTTTACCATGTTGTCTGCAGAGCTGTTTCTCTTCCATATTCTCATTCCTTTCTCAAATGCTGCTGTGCGGATTTTTTTTTTAACCTTAAATAGATTTTTGCCCTCACAAATGTCCTACCAATATCACTGATGGACTCAGATTTGGCCAGCTGAACGTCTGTATCAGAGCTGGCCGCAATTGTCTCTGTCAGAAAGAGGGGAGGCTTCTGGAAGCTTCTCACACAAGTCATCCCTGCAGCCCCCCCCACCAAAGCCTTGTCATGTAACTACATAGAACACACCATGATAAGGCAAATTGCACATTGACATTAGTTTGTATGTAGAGCCCTTATTGTTCTATTGCAGATCAGCCTTTTAAAAAATACATAGTTCTATTTCACGTGCACATGTTCACAAAAGGGATAACAAACTGAGTCACACATGTTTTTTTCCAAAAGATGCTGGTTTTGATGAGTTTTATAGACTTTAGGGAATAAGTCTCATATCTTCTCTGGACTCTGGTTGGGCTGCCCAAAAACTCAGTACCTCTGGCATCTTCACATAAAAATAGATTCATGCTACAGCTTTTGCCAAAGTTAGCATTTAATATTCCAAAGTCTCAGTTTGTACAGTAAGTCAGGCCAGGGAAGAGCCACTTGCTGCAGTTGGAGCTGTGACAGCAGTGTCTGGAAGCATTAACTAGCTGCAGCAGGACACTCTGGGATCTGCTGCTGCAGAGCGAAATCAGTGCACATCTTAGTACACATCTCAGAATATAAATCAGTTCAGAAGCACCGTTTGTAGAGATTTCCTTAGAATTTTATTGCACTGAAATTATCAATAAGTTGTCGAATTTTATCTAATTCAAGATTAAACTTTGATTTTTTACATGTTGGAAATCTCTTGCTTTGGACAGGAGCCTACTGAAATGAGTGTTATAGAAAAGATTAGAAAAATTCAATTTTTCCCCAACTCCTTTTACTGTAAGGCATTTGACTTATGCTCTGGTGTATAAATGCTCTTTATTAATTTTGGAATCTGTTTTATAATCTCTAATATTGGCTGTTATAGTCTATTGATATGATTACTATCTGGAATGTCAGCAAAAGTAAACCATATCAAGAAACAAGCAGTGAACACAGCACTCAACGACCTTAGGTCTAATTAATGCCATGTTGTCAAAATTAGCAACAGACTGGCTTTGAGATAATGATGACTAAATATGTTGAGAACCTCATCCTCTAACTAGCAAATCTCAGCCCCTTCCATGGGGACTATTAGAGCAATTAACAGCAATTTTGACTGACCACTGGGTGTCACTATTAATTCATGTTTAGCTTTGAACATTACTAGGGGTTTTTTGCCCGTTTCTTTGTTTGAATGATAGAAAGGTTTTTTTCTTTAAGAAAGTTGTTAAGGCCAAGTAAGACACATTAGAAAGAGACTACATTTGCAGTGAAAATCCTCATCAGGATATCTGAACATCATGTCTCCATGATAGTTCACAGTGTAGTCAGTGGAGCCGTAACACACCAGTCAGTTCTACATATAGCATTTACAATTTGACATCTAAAGTCAGTGCCTCATATGGTTCAAGAGTGCACTCAATGTTTACTATTATCTTTCTTGTAAATTATTCTCATGAGAAAAGGCTTTTTTTTGCTGTTTTTGTTTTGCGGACTTTAGTATGTAAGCAAACATAAAGTAATGTTGAGACTGAGTATTAAGAAACAATTCAGAAAAATTGTGTATACCATACACAATGCATTATGCTTCTTTAAAATTTAGGAATGTGAATTATGACAACGGTCTCAACTCAAAGAACCAGAAAGAAAAAGAGAAGGATACAAAGACATGTCTCACTCCTTTGACTTTGTTCTTGCTACAATTAAAAAGAGATTAGTAGAGTTATTATTAGTGCTCAAAAGGAAGCAATACCAGACATAATCTTCTCCCTTTGTCCTCTTCTGAAGGAAGAGATTTAGCTCAAATGTCTGGATATGAGGAACTAAGGCCTAACTTAAGGCCAACTCTATAGGCATTATCTCTGTATAATTCCTTGTATAATTTCTTGTATATCAAATGATTTTGAGACAAAATATAAGTTGCTTCCCTTTTTGGATTGCAAGGACAGTGTCCTGCAAATGCATTTTGCAACCTGATATTAAGATTCTGCATGATTATTTGTGATAGATTGGTAATAATAATATCTAATCTATTTAGGAAAGTAACTAAAGTAAACAAGAAATATCTGGAATTGTTCAAGATACATGAATGCAAAGATTCCTGTTTCCATTTCTGTGAGTTGCAAGTATCATCTTAATGGGGAAAAAATTATTGTATTCTGGGAACTGTCAGTAATATGTTGGCTTTCTGTTCTCAAATACATGAAAACAAGCTCCTACCGTGTGTGCTCCTCTTTCACAATGGAAGTTGAACATGGAGAAGTTGTTTTCTGGGGCTATTTTATTATTATTTTTACCAAGAGGAACTAGAGTGTTCAAGAAAAAAAAAGTGGATGCTACCCTATGACGCTATTATCCCTTTTCATTTGTTTTTTGTTTTTTTCTATTTTTCCACAATGACAGGTTTGTGATAAATAAGAAACTATTTTGAGTTTAGCTATCAGACAATAAGTTTAACATACAGCAAACTATTCATCTAAAGAAGAAGTTTACAGCTCAAAAATTCCATCCAGTTTGTATTGAATTATAGACATTTTCAACAAACAGCATTATTTTAGGATTTTGTGCACTAAAAGCCCTCAGTCCACTTATCACAGCAGATACTCTCTCACAAAAGTATTTCAAGTGTGTGATGCTTTTATATTTTTTGGAAGAAAACATCTTCAAAAGCATGCTGTGCTAACCCAAAAATAGCTCTAAAATATTTCTTATATAATATCTTCAAGGAAGAACATACTAGGACTAAGTTCTTCAGCCTGTCTGCACACCTACTTGTACCAGTCATCTAAGTATTATCTGCTAGAAAATCTTACCCTGTTACACCTGTACCTCTCAAAGCAATGTGTTTACAAAACAAAATATTGAACAAAATGTTTTTTGCAATGAGAAGTGCATTCACACTTGTACCTAACATCCACTATCTTATGGAAGCAAAGGAAACATTGATAATATTCACTTGATGCCTTGCAGTGGCTACCTAGAACAGAGGCTAGACAAGATTAAGAGAATAAAAGTAGGAATTTATTAAAGGCCTTCAATAGATACACCTTGGGCAGTCAAAAGCCTCCAAGGGGGGCTACACCCAAGATGGATGATCGGCATGAGTATTTCAGACAGACGTAAGTTTGGTTCATTTACATATCAGGGGTTAATCCTCCAGTTACAGCTTCAGGTTATGAAGTCATATAACCCCAGTTTGCTCCCCTCCCAACTCACTTTTGTTTATACTTTTGGGGACCTGAGGCAGTAGGGTGTCCTCAGATCTCAGGCCTAGATTGTTTTGTCTGACCAAAACAATAACTCCACTCTATAAACTCCACTCTATATGGAATTTGGAGTTATGCACTAATGCAGTGCAAGATCTGAAAAATATGAAAGCTAAAATCCTAATGTATCACACTCACAAGAGCAATTCCTGTGTATATGTGCTTAATAATTTAAATAAATATAGAGAAAAATCTTATTCCAAATACTAGGACCACAATGTTAAATCAGGCTTAAGGGTTCTTTCTTTATCAGCTGAAATTCTGAGAGATTCACATGATTGAAATCCACCTTAGATGTATAGCTTATAAACTATCAATGTGAAGCAATATTTCTAATATCAATACAGTTAGTGAAACCAGCAAAATGACCGATCCTCTAAACTATTAACTTAATTCTGAAAGAGATTGTGTGATATCAGTGGTTTTTTATAAGCATATAGTTGATTGCATTGAGCAAAGTGATCATGTTTTCTCAAACTTTCACTTGAAAAATATTTACACAACATGAATTCATATTTTAATAGTGAGGATCACATATTTTTAGAATAACATATATTTCTCTTGATATGACTGCTCAATTTATAAACTCTTCAAGGCTGAGAATATTTCTTATGTACATATAAGATATTTATATATTATTGTCTGAACACAGAGACCTATTTGATTTTAATAACAGAAACTAATAAATACATGTGAAACTTAAGGAATATGTAATGACTGTGTACATGTAGTATTTAGCTACTACATCCCTTCATCTCTTGGCACAGACATGCATAAGCATACACACATGCAAATTATTTTTCTTCTCTTCCTCTGTGTTTCATTTACATTAGCAATCTTCATATTTCCTTTGCTTAAGAATGTAATAAAAACATAAAAATACAAACCATGTCAGAACACCAATTTCTATGCATTGAAGTGTACCAAGTCATAATGAAATGGACTCCTCATGCCTTAATAAGGAAAAGCTCATCCTAATGCCCTGGGAGCCCTTTAGGCCATTGAGATGTCGATGTACACTATATTAGCAGATTTATGTCATTCTGATAAGGTGGTCCACTTGAGCCTTTGAGCTAAAGCTAAGACATAAGGTGGAAGAAAGCAGCAATTTAAGGCTCCTAATGTAAGGATAATTAGCAACTGGCAGGTATCCAGTGTCATTACCAGGACACTGCTGTAGGGCAAATGCAACAACTGCCTGTTTTTTGCAGTGCCACCAACATGGGTCTGTCTTGGCTCTAACTGGTTTTATTTTTAGCTTACATCTGCTTCCTAATATCTTGAGTTTTTCGGAGCTGTTCTTGAACCTGGACTTCTTTAGCTTTCAGTTGTTTAGTCCAAATTCCAAGTGTACTGTTTTCAGAGCTCATGAGTGCTTTATACAAAGAACTTTTTGCAGAGACGGGAACAGTTTTGGATTAAGTCTTGGTTTTGTTTCTCCATATATTTAGCATCTCAAAGTCCTGTTTTCTTCTGCATTCTTAACAGTATCTAGTGACCAAATAGCTATGCCATCAGCTTACAGGTGATTAGCAAGGCTCAAATTTACTGTATTCCTAAAGCCACATGCAAATGTCCATGCTTGAAACTGGATCTGAAACCAAGAGCATCACAACCCTTATGTGGTACTGACTTTCATTTTGTAGATGGGGAAGAAAAATAAAGGAGCATTCTCAGAACTACTTTGTGTAATGGGAGTAAGCTACTTGTGGTTGTACCCTGAGAAAAGTGTAAGGAATGCTCTAACATCTTCATCACTCAAGAGAAACAGTACTACGTCTGGAGACTGTCAGCTTGTTGTCAAAGCTCACAGGAAATAGAGGCTGAAACCCTGAGGATAGTTTGCAATCTCTTAAGAGTTTAAATTAATGGAAAGACCACAATCTTAGAATGGCTCCTAATGAAACAAAGAAAACTTCAGTAATTTTTGAGCCAAATAGTGTAACTAACTGATTTTATGTATATCTATTTTTAAAAGTTCCTTGAAAAAATAATAAAAAATACTATTCAATTTAATAGTGCCAGAGAAGGCTTCTGGGTACAGAATAAAAGTATGCCCCACTACTTAACTGCAACAATGGTCCTTTGATATGTTTGTTGTCCAAGTCAAAATTCAGTTTTCCAGGCAATTCTTGAGCAAGGCTTGGGAGTTAACAGAGGCCATAGAGAACTTGCAAAAGCTAGTTTGTGATTTTCCATCCTGTTTTGGAAAATAAGTGAACAAAGATACTTGCAGGGGTTATTCTGTACCAGCTGGCCTCACTTCCAGTAAAATACAGTGGAATTTTCTGGTGTCAACATCACCACTGAACCTGTGTCAGGTCACAAAGTATTCATAAAGTAAAAAATAAGGTGGTACCAAATTAAAAGTTAGCTTTGTGGTATTGTAGTGAAGGAATAGCTAATGAGATATGAAAGTCTGTGTTTATTTGAGAGAGAAAGCCTATTTGATGGGATGCCATATCCCTGCTTTGACCAAGAGTGTGCTATTAAGTTTTTGAGCTGCATCTTCAGGGCATCAAAGAGACCTGGAATTCACCCTAGGGCCACCCTGATTTTCCTTCTATGAGTACCCTCCTCTTAGACAAGAATTTGTGGTAATACCTGACACTCACAATAATTATTTTTAAACTTTTTGACTAAATGATAAGAAAACTATTTCTGAGTAAAGAAAAAAAAAACCCTCAATGCTGTAATAATGGAAGTGACTGAAATATGGTATCAATTTCCATTCAAACACATATTTAAGGTAACAGAAACAGTTTTCCAAAACTAAGTGGAGATCATACCATTCTACTTAACTCTTGACAGTGCTTGACTGTGTTTACTGCAAAAATACCTGCTTTCTACAAGCTACACTGGACTTCTTTTTCTGTGCTTTGCCTGATGCAGGGTATTTAAGAGACAAAGGAAACAGAAAAAGGCAGACAGGCACAAGGATGAAATTTCTTCTAGTTCTGTTGGTGAAGAGTGCTAAATGTTGGAAGGGAGTGAGAGGAAACTTTAACTTGCTGTCCAAACTCTAAATCTAGGAGTTCAGAGGCTGTGCCAGATTTCAGCATCCATGGCATATGGTCTAAAAAGCTCTTCTGGGGTAAGGCTGTTCATTTTGTTCTGTGTGCAAATGCATAAGTATATATTTGTATGTATATATATGTATTTACACATATACAAATGTATACATTTATGTTTACATGTATACATATGTTGTAGACAAACTGGTAAACATACATGGACCACGTACAGAGTCAATAACTTTCTCTTTCTCTCCTTATAGCTTGCTAAACAGCTTCTGTTGTGTGGAGTACTGCAAAAACCAGTGTGTCTAAGGCATCTCTTTTGATAGAGAAATTAATCATATTTGGTAAAAATATGGAAGGGGCATTATGACCTACAGATTTGAATAAAAAATATTTGGCTTTCATTCTATAGATTTTTTTTCTCTCAGTAAATTTGGACTAACTGTATTTGAATTAAAAACTCCTGCGACTGATGTAAGTAACCCAAGTGTAACTTAAACAAGCTTTACAACCCACTGGGGGAAAAAAAATTAAAGAAGAGCAATGTTTTTTTTAAAGTTAAAAATTTTTATCATCTATTAAATTATGAGGCTTTTTTTCATTATTATTTTATGTCCAGGAAATGTCCTTAAATTTTTTTTTTGGTTTAGTTAAAACACTTATAAAACTTTCTTTTCAAATCTTCCACATTCCCCTCTGGAGTAACAGTCAGGAACTCATGGCTCAGAATCAAGAGCAAAGTGCAGACAAATGAGTGATACCAGGGCTTAAACCAAAGTCTTCATGAACAGATTGCCTAACAGACTGGAGTAATAATCTTCAGAGTCATCAGAGTCACCATGCTGGCTTGCAGATTGCTGTTTTAAGTGGCTTTGATTATTATGGTGATTTGGCAGCTTAAATTGGAATTTGGGCTTCTGCACCCAGATATACTACCTGAACTTAATTTAATTCTCCTGGATGGAGAGTATACAAGCAACAGAAGAAGTTACTCTGGTTAAGGTTGAAGTTAAGACAAAAACACAACTAGTTTAGTATCAGAATTTGTTTCACAGAAAAAAAACTTGCATGCCTAACAACTCTCCAAGAGTAAATAACAAATCAGCTGGTCAATTTACATGTAATGATGTGTGTTATAAAACCACATTGATTGCTATGTATGAATCAAAGGATGAAAGGGTGTTAATTTCTATAAAACTTCAGTATTAGAGTATTGAGAAATAAGAAGCTGATTAGTGGAGAAATTAGTATCAGTGAGGCATGCAAACACTAAGTGGTAAACATGGTTTTATGGAGAAACAGAGTGGAGGACATACCGCATCATAAAAAGAAAAAAAGAAAACTTTATTAAATGTCTCTGACACTTCAGATTCTCACCTGTGCAAGAATGACATAGCTAAGATCAGAATTTTCCCAGTACATGAAATTAGTCCAGTAAGATGAATAATGTTTCTGTGGTTGCTGTCTTAAAATTGTGTATGGAGGTTTATGGGCATCATGAAGGTCAGGAGGACTTGAAAACATCCATTTTATTGTTAAGAGATTTTACACTGAAATAAAACAGAATAATGTTGATCTGATGGGCCCCTCTCAATTTTTCACAGGAAGTGTTGACATGGATATAATACCTTTGGCACAATCAGTCAAAGCAGACCATAACCTGATACATGGAAATAGTTTACCATGTAATTGCTAAAAGGAAAGGTACTGAAGGTATGGTTCACTGGCACAATAGTAATGGCTAAAAAACCCCCAGAAAATGGTAAACAATGATAAAGACATACATTGATGTTTTGCGACTTTTAAAAATAAGCCGCTGTTGTAGTTGGAGATATGAAAGGCAAAAGATAATATTTTTCCTTTTGTAACCCTGAAGTGAATGAAAAGGATTTTTTAATGCAAGCAGGTGGCCTACACATCCTAGTTATTATGCATAATCCATTATACAGAGAGCAACAATCATCCTGTAAATTGAAAATCACAAAAATAAAACAGTTACAGTGAGTGTCAGACAAAAAATATACTCTATTACCAAGTACCTTTAGTGGGAAGTATCTACTTAACAGCACACTACTGATATAAATATCAAACTAAAACCATGATGACACATCAGATTGATTGGCAATTAGCACAAAGACCTTGCCATTGTATGTAAATGCTATTAATTTGAGCTGCATGGAAATGCCTACTGGCTAAGCGTGATGTATGGTCAACTTGGATTGAAATGGCTTTGCTTAACAATTCACTAGCTCTGAACTTGATATGAGTGTGGCTTTATTGTGGATATGAGCATAAATGTATGTACTTGTTCTTAATCAAACTGTTAGTGTGGTAATGAAGAAAAATTCAAATTCATAGTACTGAAATTACTGAGTTCTTCATCAGGGTGCTATCTTTAAATATGAACCCTGTAACTCAGCATAAAGTAAGCATGGATCTAGCTATATGGCAATGGTATTACAAATTACAAGAAAAACAAAAAGAATTGCATGTACTGACAATGATGAATAGACAAAACCCATCATCTCAGAAAATGAAGCAGTGTGCAATTGTCTGCTATAAAAAAACCGACAACTTCTCTTAAAACAAGAAGTTTGCATTTTTTTCCTAATACTTTTCCAAAATAAATGAAAAGTGGATATGAACAGGAAAATAATATGATGCATTAACTTCTATGAATGGGGGAAAACATTACAGGGTTAGCCTAAGGTATGTAAAACTTTCAAATAAATTGTGAAGTTGGATTTCAAATACATGGCAAAATGAATGCATGTCCAGGTGAAAGAAAAAGTTAGATTAAATATAAGGGCTGAATATCCTTTATTATACACAGTACAAAATTAATAGTAATTCCATTGCAGGTAGTGGAACTGTATCAAGAAAAAAGCCAGTACAAATAGGATCAGGATCATGCCGATAGCACCTAAAAGCATAAACCAGCCTATAAGCTTGTTTAACATATGACAGGGCTAGAGGCAATTTGGAGTCTGCCAGTGCTGCTCCCCCTGGAATATGCAAAGTAGCTAGATGTTACTGCTCAAAGATCATTTTCCACAGTTTAGCATATGGTTTAAACTTTCCAAAGATAATATGCAGCATAACACATTGCTTTTTTGTTTTAACTTTCATTATTTAGCATGTGTTCATTGATATCAACATGTCTCTAACTAGCATAATCACCTAAATCCTAACTTGCTTGTAGTCAATGGGTTACCTTCTGTTTATATTAGTAGCAGTAGGATTGGACCATGCAGTGCTTTATACAAAGAACATTGTTAGAAATAACAAAGGCATTATCAAGGTAAATATACCTTGGTAATATACCTAATATATCATTATAAAAACTAAAAACATGTTTGATTCTAGATGTTTGCTTTTTCTGATAAAAAATATCATAGCTAATCCTTTTCAGGGAGAATATTTTCAGTGTATTTTTGTCAATGTTGTGAATGTAAAACCCTGTCCTTTCTTCCTGTCTAATCTAAATAACGGACTGATTATTTCATGCAAAGTTACTTGAATATTTTTAAATTGCAATTTTATTTCAGTTGATTATATTTTAGCGGTTTCTCTTATACCCTTTTCTCTTAATTAGATTATTAAAGTTTCATGTACATACACCCATTCTATAAGTGTTTTAATTAGGAATTTTTCAAATAAATTTTAAAAATCAAACAATACAAAACAAAACAAACAATGACAAAAAACTTCTAATAAAGTTAATATTTGCCATAAATTATTTTAAATAACCTGATTTTTAAAAAAATGTATTTATTGTCCATAAAGGGTCGCAGGCATATTTGCAGGAGCAGAATAATACTCTCAAACTGAATCTTTAGTCATGACAATCTTCATGACTATTTTCAAAGATAAGATCAAAGATATTTTCTGAATTTAAAGTGATGCCTTAAGTTTTAGCTTTCATATTTTCCAGATTCTGTACTGCATTAGTATATAACTTTGAACTTCATATAAAATGTTAGCAAGTTCTCTTCACAGTTCAGTTAGACAAAAAAATCCTTTTCCAGCCTGAGAACCAAAGACACTCTTGCAGCTTCAGGCCCCAAAGTGTAAACAACATCGAATTGAGGACAGCAATCTGGGATGCTGGGACTTCTTAGCCTGAAGCTGTAAATAGACAATTAATCCCAATATGTAAATGGACCAAAACTTATAAAAGTGTGAAAATGTGTGATCCATCATCCATCTTGGGTGTAGCCTCAGCCAGGCTCTTGTACTGCCCAAGGTGTACCATTTGAAGGCCTTCTAATAAATACCTACTTTATTCCTTTAACACTGTTTAGCCTCCGTTCTTGGTAGCCTCTCATGGCATCAAAAGCATCCTTTATTCTAGCTCACATAGTTAAAACTGCCTATATTTTGAACTGTCAATATTAGAGAAAGAAGCAGAATGTAAAGGTAAGGAGTGTCTCATCATGTGGCTGAAAGTGCTGTTAATGAAAAAAAGGTAAAAAAAGAAGTTAGAGTGATTACTATATTTATTTCTGTGTATTATCATTTTCCTCCAAATTATGCCAAAACAGCATTTCCTGGGATGGCATCTCCACTGCTAAAACATCATATGTACATCCTTTTAATTACACTTCTCAAAGACTGTCCTAATAGTTTGCCATTAGCTCCATGCACAGTTGATGACTGAGAGTACCCTGAGTAACAGATGGTAGTCACCATGTGAGTGTTTTTGGTTTTGTTTTTGTGGGTTTTTTTGGTTTTTGTTTTTAAGATGAGAACTACAGAAAAAAATTTTAATGGGAAGAGTCCATGAAAAGAAAATCCTGCCTGTTTTGTATTTGCATTGAAATCATCTTAAGGGCCAACACTGCATTCATATTAAATCAAGAGGAGACATAAGCAAGTGGAACTTGGACTTAAAAATACTTCTGTTAAAAATAGCACTGAATATTCTTCTAAAATTGCTTTCTTTTAAATCATTAGAATTTCCATTTCTGAATGTCTTATTTATTCACTGAATGATTGCCTCAGTTATAAAAAACTGCACTGAGAGGGAAAAATATTTCTCAACTACCTTTGGAATTACTCGAGGCATCACCTAACTTTTTTTGGCTATCTTCCTCTGATAAGCATGTTTCTTCATACTAATAAAACTCTTCCCTTAAAAATCTCACTACAGGACAGAATTTTTAACCAGTACTTTCTACATGGTTTTGAAACCTATTTTTTCAAGGCTATCAGAATGACTATGAAAGCCTGAGCCTACAGAGTTTCCCTTAAATAATGTCCCCATGCTCTAAAGCTAAGAAACAGGATATTCTATTTAAAAAGATATTTTAAAAAATAGAAGATCAATATTAGCTGTGCTCTAGCTAAAGAATAAAAAATGGAACAAATCGTGTCACTAAGCCCAGCTTTGTTCTCTTTAAGCTGTGGGAAATTAGTGTTTAGCAATGACACAATCTATACTGCATGACAATCTGTTGTCCCTGTGTGGTGTAAATGTTAGACTGCCAAGATGAAGCCTGCAGAAAACAAACAATCAAAAGTGCTTTACAGAAAAAAAAATGTAGAAGACCTCAAAGGAACATTCCCCAGAAACTCTTGTAACATTTACATCAGCAATTCTTAATTTCAGAATTGAGAGTGGACACCTTGGTCATGGAATACTACTGTTTGCTAACATAATTTCTAGACCTATGTAGTATTCTTCCCTGCTTTTTTGGTTTATTTCATTTTGTTTTGCAAGGAAAGAGTATACTTTATGCAAAATAAATTATTTAAATGAAGCAATAATAATAAGCTAAAGAGAAAACCCAAAACTTCACTTTCCATTCTAGCATGAGCACCATCACTGTTGTACCTCAATTACTGTCTAGAGATAGCAGTCAAAACTGCCTGCAGGTCTTGAAGCTCAGTTATGAGTGTAACTCAATCTATGGTGTTTCCAGATTGGTGAATTGCACCTTGAGACATTACTTGATATTATGCACTCCGGGATTTTCTACTCATACAGATGGTTGTGGTTATCATAATGAAAGCCTCTGAGAAATATCTTTTGAATGTTTTTATCACTTCTGCCAGGGAAGAAATTACATCAGGGGTATAGGACGATAAAGCTGAAAGATGGGGAAAGACCTGTCTTTTCTCATAAAGATATATTTTAAAGAGCATGTAAAACTAGGATGCAACAACAAAAAATGTTTCTAAGTTCAGTGGAGAAGAGTGAGACATATATTCACTGCAATTAAGTAAAAGTAATGTTTGACACAGTCACTCACGTCACTCATTCAGATATGTTAAAATATTATTTTAATCTAAAACAGTAGTAATTTGTATCCAAAAAGTCCCTAAGATTTTAGGGAATCATTCTAAGAATCTTAATCTGCATTGTGATGACTTTTATAAGTATTACAGTAGGCCTCTTGAGTGCAAATATGTGCATTATATTCCAGCAATAAAAATACTGTTTTTGAAGACATAATTAAGGAAAGTTTTAAGTTCTAAAAGCTGCTTGCACTTTACTGACATAATAATGACAGATATTCCAATAAAAATAGAGCAATAGAAATAAAAAAATAACAGTTTAGTAGTTTATGATAAACAAGTAAACTTTTTTTTATTTTATTTTAAAGGTCTTCCTGTCAAATGATTTTCCATCCACACAAGCTTTGTGAACAGAATGTTATAAAACTTGTTTAATCTTCTAAAACAGAACTGTAGTTCACTATTATCTTTGAATAATGTCTTTTATGCAATAGTTTCTTTACTCTTAGCATACACATTAGCTTTCAATTTAGAAAGCTCTTACTACAACTACAGGTCTCAGAAAAGAATGGAATTAAAAGGTCCTGGACTAAGAAGAAATACAAATAAAAAAAAATCATAAGATTTTTTTTTTTTTAAATTTCACATTTTTCAGTTCTATTTTGGAAAAGAAAATTCAGGGCTAAATTTTTTTCCTGTCTTTTCATAACTCCATGAAGAACACATAAATCTGATGCAAAAGGAAAAGCAATAAAACCAAATGAAAGTTATCAAGTGTTACCATACTGCATTGCACTGAAATGTCATAAACCCTTTTATAAAGACAAATTTCCCCTCAAGTGCAGTAATACAGTCAGAGTGGAAAACAAAATGATCTTTGGTTTATATACTTCTTACCCTCAGAGGAAAAATACCAAAAGGAGTTCTGATGTTGTTCATAAAAGATAAAAACCTTCCAGAGGGGAAATTTCCTCTTTAGTGCTGGGGCAAGGTAGAATTGGAAAGCAATACGAGTAGTAATGGACAGAACAAAATGAAATCAGATTTTAGAAAAGAATACTTTGATGTGAGAGTTTGGGGTTTTTTTCCAGTTACAATGTTATCATTTTATTTCCCAAGTCCTGACTTTTACAGGATCCTCCTCTCTCTAGGGCAAGTGAAGTTTTTTTTGTGTTTTTGTTCCTGTGCTGATTCTGCAAGCTGGTATTGATTAGCTTACTAATGAAAAAGGCCTCAGGTGTAATCTGCAGAGGTTTATTTTGTTCTCTTTATCTCTTGTATAATGGTTATGACCCTGGAGTCATTCCAAATTCTGATACTTCTTTTGAAGATCATATCAATCACGTAATTAAAGTGTGTTGCAACCACCTTAATAAGTCTGCCAGACTGAAAGCTGTGATCTTTGAGCACTTACTGAAAATCAGTGCCATACTGCTTCTGCCCTGATTTGACTTGCGAATATTTTTTCTAAATTTTTTTTCTAGAGATTTTTCAGTTATTGCTAGAGCAGTCTGCAGCTATTACAAACCAAAGACTAGATTACAGATTGTATTGAATTATGGTATTCATACTCAGAAAGTTATTGTAGTTTACATCATGCATGCTAAAGTACAAATTTCTTTCAAGATGACATTCAAGCTGCCACACTATTAATAAATATCCCAACAATTCTGATAAGTGAAGTTCATGACAAATAACAAAGAGAAATATCTACTGAGAACTGATTTTTTATTAACCTTTTAAGAACACGTTCAAACAATTAAGTCATTTTCTTACCTGACCAACAGTGACATTACAGGCCAAGACATTCAAACAGTGATGTGACAAAGGACCAATTGGAGAAGCATGTCCTTCCAAATAGGAAAAAAAATGATTAGAAGGACACTAAGGAGTCTCAGCTCCTAGATGCCCTCCTGCAGGCAGCTACATCAAATTGTTTGCCACTGGCATGTTTCCCATAGTAATAGCTGTTTTAGTAGAGACATTTCTAAAGTAAAAAGCGTTATGGTACTTATTGCTCTTATGCTGACCCAAGCATCAAAATACCAAGCATTACAGCCCTCCTGGCAGATATTTTATTGAGGGGAAAAAAAAAAAAAGCATGCTTTATTTAGTGTCAGTTTCGCCCTCTAGGCAATGCAACAGTCATTTTTGATAGGCAAATAATTTCTATAAAATTTACTCAAAACACTAAGTTGTCAAAATCACTGTGGATACAAAACAATTAATACCATTTCATGATGGTATTAATGAGGGAAACAAAATGAAAAGGGAAAGATCGTTTGAGTAAGCAGTATTTTTCCTTCTCTCACTTATTCTCTTTTCTTATATCTGTTGTCTCATATTTTTCCATATTAGCTGATGACTGGAGAACTATTTTTCATACAGAAAACCTAAAAAATACCCCAAACACAGAGGAGATCTTGTTTAGATCATAAAACATGTATTCTGTTTAAACAATACATGACACACCTTATAATCTTATTAGTGCTTGGAGTGTTTGAGTCAATACCTAGATGTCTGGAATCACAAAAGATGCTTTGGGATAGCAAAGATATCCACTACATAGGAGATATGACAAAAGACATACTTTCTGGGATGAAGATGCGGATGAGTTGAAATATTCTTTGTCATCTCAAAACCCACAAGGCACCAATGTGTGGGCAACTGAAATACACTCCTAATCCCCTGGGTAAAATTTTAGATTTTCTTAAAGTTGGACGTTCAGCACAAGTTTAGGCACTGTTAATTATCTTGCCAGTTCTCCATCTATCTTCAGGCCTAAATCTGTGTGTTTCTGTGGGAGCTAGGTATTTGAGTATCTACTCTAGTCCCTGGAGTAGTTGGTCAAGACAGCTAATGGAAGTGAAAAAGCATGTCCGCTCAGCACCTCAAAACAAGATTTGGCCTGAGCATAGGTATTTACTGTCATTTGAAATGTCTTAGAATACCCAAGAACTCAAATACTGATGAATAAATATGACAGAATCTAAAGTAAGAAAAGTTTATAAAAGTGATTTATTGTCTCAGAGATGTACTAGCTGTCTTATTGCTTATATTGAATGCTACAGAATATTTTTGGGATTGTGCTTTCTCTTCAAATATAGACTATTCTTTCTATCCCTTTGAACAATTAGAATTTTGCATGTATAGAGAGAGAAGTTAGTCTGATGAACTATTTAATCTATATTTTAGGATGTAAGTTATATGGAATTTATTATGTTAATGAGGTTTAAATACATATTGTAAATAGCTTATATTTTTAGAGAATCTTGAATCAAAACCTTCATTTAAGCTATTTAACTGCTAATGCAATATGCCCTCAGGCACTGTTGAGAGATAAAGATAGGACTGGAATGTTAAAGTAAGTATATCATACTTGTGACTCAGTTTGCAGCTATGTAACAATAGCTGAAAGAAAATGTTTAAACTATTTCATTCAAAAGACTGTGAATATTATTTGTCATTTCTTAACTTACTCAGAATCACAGAGGAAAATGCTCAGAATCTAAATCTATGACAGAAATGTTGAAAGAAAATTCCACATTCTTTTTATCTAAGCACTGGACAGAGTACACTATATATATAGTCCAAATGTCCTGTCTTTTTAGAACTCCTTTTTTTTCTGATTTTTTTTTTATACTTTTAAAATGTTAATTTAGCCCATTTTATCTTAGTTACCGAGGGTTTCCTTAGAGACATATATCACAAAAAAGAAAAACTGGGTTAAAAACTAAGGGGTAGAACACATACATACTTAGATCTATCTTCTAAACACAACCCAAAAGCTTTCTTAGAACAATGTTATAAAAGACAAAAAGGTAAAGAAGGAAGAATGGCAGCATGATTCTAATATCACACCTTTGATTTAAAATCATCTTTTAGAATACTTTCTGGATAATTTGTTAGACAACCCACAAGAGAAGCTTCCATTATTTGCCATCACATCCAAGCTTTTTAGAACAAGTGTGAATATAATTTCTTTAGTCACTTCGTGATTATAGTAGTGACATTGATAAACTATGTCCTTGGCAGACAACAGTCATGATCGAGCTGCTTTTTTTCTTGACAATTTATCATATTACAATCCTCTCTGGAAGTGACAAGTTATTGTTATTTGGTTCCCTAAAGTTAGTAGTGTTTGTTGCGAACATTAACTTTTTTAATAAACAGTTGCTTTATACTATTGATTGCTATTGTTCAACAAACATTTATTACACCTGTACCACTGGTTTTCCATTAAAAAGTTGCATGCTGCCCATTCATTTTACTTTAGTGTGTAGAAATAGCATATAGTATATGGCACATAGAATTCGTTAAGTTCATAGTCTGCATCCAAGAAAAGGACCCCACTCTTTACACAATTTTCTTCTACAGAAAAATGAGAACTCAAACTATCATATTAAATTAATAAAAATTAGACTATACTTAA
This sequence comes from Agelaius tricolor, assembly GCF_023055355.1. Taxonomy (NCBI): domain Eukaryota; kingdom Metazoa; phylum Chordata; class Aves; order Passeriformes; family Icteridae; genus Agelaius; species Agelaius tricolor. Next base: position 51,220,625 of record NW_027269267.1, on the reverse strand, counting down.
AATAATTATGAGTCAAAATTATTTTCAGAATCTAGGCAGCCTTTGTGCAGACAATTCAAGAACCTGTGCTTTCTTCTCATGTACCCAGAAATTTTAATATATATTGTGATTAAATAGATAATAATTTTGGATGAAATGTGAAGGAAGATTTAATACCTATTAATGAATGCATCATAGATTTAGCATCTTTGCCAATAAGTACAATATTCAGGAGACTTACATAAAAGATCCTAATTTTTTGCTTGGATAAAACACAATTTTAAAATTTTTATGCATAACTATTAAATTTAGAAAACTATTTTATTTTTTAAGTAGTCTCAGAGAAAATTTTCACTTCATTCTTATAGGAGATGTAGTATATTTGATATTACATCTTTAAAGTCACAAATAAAATACTTTAAATAATGTATAGCAAAATACTTCCTCTTTCGACTAAAGTGATTTCTCCTTAACTATGAAGAAAATGTGGCTTTACACACTTTTTACCTTGACAAATGGCCTCGACCACTTATCTGTTCAGTCAACCATCATTCAATGTAAACCTTTCACTTATTGTAGCACAAATAGTGTTTGAGAATTGCTGCATTCACATTTGTTGTCTCATGGTCATGTGTGTTTCATAAACAACTTGTTCCAAACCTTCGGAACTTTCTGAATAATTTATATTTTTCTTTTCCCTGAAGAAATTTCTATAACAAGAAACATATTGTCTCCTTTAGTGTTTTCATATCATCTCCATTTGCTGGGGGGTAGTTTACGGGCAAGTGCTTTGTGACAGCTCTTAAGCTACTAGGAAAAGAAAATATTATTTCTCTTTTTATTCCTGCTTACAGCCTTGCTCTCTCCAACTGAAAAAAAACCAACGAAAAAAGAAAAATGAAAGCATGTAAGAAAATAAACAAGCAAAGAAGCCTAAAAAGATGTCATAATATTTCTTGGGTGATTTGTAACAATTTTTTACTTAGAGGCCTTTATGTCCCCTGTGATGGTTTAGCACAGTTTCTTGAGACCAAAAAATGTAGGGATTTTTTGCATTTCCAGACTCTCAATATTCTTTTTTTTTTTTTTTTTTGCAGTAAGAGATAAAGGTATAAGAAACCAAAATGTAGATCTTCGATGCCCAGAGCTAAAATCTCATGAAAAGTCCTTCCTCTCATGCATTGTCTCATTCAAATAACTTTTATATATTTTGGGGTAAAATACTCCTCTAGCTAAGGTCCCTAAAAAGAAGCTTTTCTACTAGTCATTTTCTCCTTAAGTCTTCAAGTAAGTGCAGCAACATCAAATATAGATGCAAGTACCTAACAAGGGATCATTTTCTCTCTACATGAGCAATGATTTTCTGTGCATAGGAAAGTTTATAGGACTTGGCCCCTATTAGATTATACTCTGTGCTGGAATAGAAATTGTCATTAGCTTTAACCGTTTAGCCTTAATGCCTTTAATAATTTATCAATTTATTGCCTATTTCTCTGTGGCTCCTAGCTTTCATGAGTAATTGGTATTCTAACTACTCTTGTAATCTTTACTGGGTTTACTATATAGTCATGCAGAAATGTCTGTTGGTCTGATGGTAATTTGATGCGATGCATTCTAGGGCTGAGTTGTATTTGCTGATTGAAAAATGTTGTCTGAAAATATCACATCAAAACACATATAAGTTTATTTGATTTTTTTAAAATTTTTTTTTCTGTTTTTTTCTTTTTCCTTTTTTACTTTTCTTTGAGGAATGTTGAGCTTTGTTTTCTCTCTCAATGGATTCAATAAGTGGTTGCTTAAGATAATGAGCATGATAATCTTCATAGGTGAAATTATGCACCAGGTTACTTTTGAAGCAGCAAAAAGATAAGGAGAGAATGAGCTCAAAAATCTCCTCACATGTGAGATTGTGCATAATACAGGTATTTTTCTTGCTTCTAAATTTAGTTCTTTCTTTGTATGTCACATTTTTTAAAACTTAGCATTCAAAAACTTCAACTTTAACAACATGTATTTCTTTACACTGAGATGAATAGGAAGGATGAGGCGGTGAGGAATTCAAGGCTAAGAACCAGCATGTTATTGACGGTACGTTGTACAGTGGCTCATAAAACAATGAGGGTTTGACTTTGACAGAAAAGCCATGTCATGGCACAAAAAATCTGGAGGCCTGTAAGGAAAAAGTTGTTATTATTTCATGGAATTATGCAAATACTTTTGCTCTAGTAAACCAGAGCTAGTACTAGTGCAAGATAGGGTGTTTTGAGAAGTCGAGCTGGAGGTCAAAAATGGAATCTGCCTTCACAAACCTTTTGAGAGACTTGAAAACTTGAAAGGCCTTGCAGGAAAACTCTTCAACAAGTACATGGAGAAAGCTAAGACACACGACTGATTATAACAAAAATTGAATCAGGGGATAACATGAACCCTATCTAAATTAATGGAGGAAGCTAAATAGTCTGAAACTAGGAGACTATAGTCTCAGTAGAACCAGTTAGCAGAGAAAAAAAACAAAAAGAAAAGCAAGTCTTGGAGAAAATACAGTGTTTCTGTTGATGGTAGAGGCAGCTTGGGCTGGGAACTTAAAGGCAGTGCAGTTGTCTTACCCTTCTGCATTTCATCAATTCTGTAGCAATAAGAAAACAGTCATATAATATATAGCTTTGAAAAACCCAACTCAACACAAAAATGGCAGCCAAACCCATACTGTTTCCATTCTGGCATAAATTGCCTGATTTTGTAGATCTGCCTTGGATTCTGCATGCTATTCTTATAATTCAGTCCTGCAGTGTTTGAATGACAGAAATAAGACAATGAAGACTAAAAGGCATGACGTGATTTATTTCAACATCCTTCTCAAAACAAAAATAGACTCTAAGTTAGATCAAGGTACCTGTGAACTTTTCCAAATGAACTCTTTAAATTCCCAAAAATTATCAATGTATCTGAATATGTTATTGTTCCTCTCACTTTGATTTTTTCCCCACTATGCAATAAGAATTTCTTTTGTGGCAGCATGTTGCTTCCACTATGAAAACCTGAATTAAGTAATCTTTTATTCTCTCTGTAATCACTTTGTTATGTAGGGAAAGGCTGCAATAATGTTTTTTCCAAGCTTTCCCTTCTCAAAGTTAAACAAACCAAATTTCTTCGGCCTTTCCTTGTACATAATTTGGTGTGGAGCCCTAACTACATTAATAGCTTATTTTTAGGCTTTCTCAGGTTTGTCAATCTCTACATTGCATGGGGAAGCTGAAACCGGGAGGCATTGTTACAAATACAGCTTCAACAAGGCTGAGGAGAGGTGACTTATCTGTTCTGTCAATGTACTTGCACTAAATTTTACATTGTCATTTGGCCCTCAGCTCCTTTCTGCAAAAGTTGGTTACCAACCTGCACTGATGTCAGGGGATGCTCTGTCTTGAGCAGAAAGATTTCCCATTTGTCTTTGCTTGAATTCATGATGTTTCTGTTAACCCACTCCTCCATCTTTTTGAGGTACCTCTGAATGGCAGCCCTGATAGCCGGCACACTAGCCATTCCCCCTAGTTTGGCTTTGCTCACAGATGTAATGATAATGCATTATGTCTCATATTCCAAATTGTTGCTGAAGAGATTAAACAGTGTTAGTTCCAGTACTTACCCAAGCATGACATTCATGGCTCACTACCAGTTAAGACTTCAAAACCATGATCTCTGCCCTGTGAGTCAAAGAGTAGTTCTAGTTCTGTGGGTTTTTCATTTGCCTTGTAGTCAACCCACTCAATCCTTATTTCTTCAGTTTTACTAGGTTACTGTGTCAAAGCCTTGCTAAAGTCAAGGTAAATGATATACACTACTCCCTTTAGGTAGTCATTTTATAACAAAAAGAAAGAAGGTTTATCAAGCAGGATTTACCATTCCTCTCTATTTCTCACTTTTCCTCTGCATTTTCTCTAACAATTTACCTCCTAATTTTCCCTATGACTGGCATAAAGCTGAATTGTCTGTTAGATCAGATGGTTTAAAAGGTGAAAAGATATTTCTTGTTAGCTAAAATTGCAGACTGTACTCCTGTCATATGTGGAATTGTCAAGCTGTACAAGATGGACATCACAGAAAACCAGGAAATTTAACACAATAATTTTATACTGGCGTAAATGGTGACACAATGTTAACATTCCCTTAGCATGAGAGAATATGTCAGTCTTCATAACCAGCTGCCTCAAGTAGCCCTCCTCAAAAGAACCTGGGGAACACCTTTGACACTACAATTGGGATAGTAACAGAATCGTAAGTCAACAAGAAACAGCTAGCACTCCATCTGAAGAATCTCATATTGCATTTGACTTTTGCACAGGCCTTAACATTGACATCAAGAGGAACCCTGGCAGCATGTACTCAGTTTGGTTTCACAAGAGGTATTCAGGTACAATTTCACTTTTTCTTTACTGATTTTTTTTAGCATCTTACTCCTCTCCATACCATAGGAACCTGACCTATCCTTCTTTGAAGACAGGAACAACAGGATCAGTATGTAAAAGTATGCCTGAATAGCTGCAGAACAAGAAAGAACATCTTCTTTGCTTCTTTAATTGTGATAATCTCCCAAAAGAACTGGAAACACAATCATAAACTCTGCTTCAGAAGCTTACTATTAATAAATGTGAGCTGGTATTATGGTTTTTTTCTGTTTGAGAAGTGTGGCTTCATGTTTTTTGTGAAGGTGGTTTAAGATTTTTACAGTAACAGCTTGCAAAAGGATTATTTAGGGTCTATTGGTATAAAAGCACTGACACTCAATTTACATGCATGCCTCAGAATGCAAGCAGTTACATAGCTTGATGTAGTTCATATCTCTTTAGGTCACCCATTCTTTACGAAGTTCTCTCAACATGCCATGCATTTAAAGATCACTATTAATGCAGTACTTTGTATTTTGGAAGTAATCATTATGGTGGGTGGCAATATGGTTTTAAAAGATGCAAAAGACAACCTGCTTGTGAAAAAGATAGGAATGTAGGTCAGGATATTTCTTAGAATTCAGCTTTTATTTTTTTTTTTTTGTACAACATTAAAAATAGTTCTGACAATCAGATATGGCTCTTTCTCTTAGGCTGCTTTGCTAGTATTTTTGACATATCTCCTTTTCAAATGTCAGTGACCCTTCCTACAATGTTAATAGTTTGGACTTCATACTTAGGACAATCTACATTTTGAAAAAGAGTGCTAACATTTTAATTCCAGCACAATTGTCCACTCCTTTTGTGACCCATTGTAAATTCTTCAGGCAAAAATTTGTTACTTGAGCTGTAGTGTTAAATGTTAAGAGATTGTCTGGTTGAAGATAAAACACTTGCACTTATTTTTTTTTTGCTACTAGAATAGCCAAAAAAGTAAAAGAAAAACTTTTGATAGCCAATAGTCGACTGTTTTTTTTTCTTTTTTTTTCCTGGCAAAGGAAGGATTTTATAAAAGGAGTAATACAATTCTAATTAGAAGAAATACATTAAAATGCTTTGAACTAAAGCCATATTTGAACCACCAGCAAAACAATATTTCATCCAAACCTTCACTTTTAAACCAAGTAGTATAGAAAAAGTTAGTGATTTTTTTTGAAAGATAAACTTAACATTACTCTTTGATTGCAAGAACTTAAAGTTTTGAGTCATGGGATAATTTTTTGCTAATCCATTGCAAATCTGTTTAAGGACATCCTGTCAGAAATGTATTTCTGAAAAAAACCCCAAAAATTAACTTTAGTGTGGACAAAGACAACAGAAATGCCTGCTAAATTCTCAAAAAAATTTGTTTGCATTAAGCATTCTTAAAACTATGGCAAAGGACAAAAATTCTGTTCACTACTCTATAAACTGAGGAATAGATTTAACTGACCATGTGGTAGACTCATTGGGAAAAATGCACCTTTGCATAAAAGGTCTTGAAATTGTGGTGGGCAGTGTTTTGAACATATACAAGTAGAGTTGCCTTGCATCAAAGGAGGCTGATGACATATTGGACTGTTTTATTACCAAAAATGCAGCCATCAGGTCCGAGGTAATGATTCTTCCCCTCTATTTGGTGATTGTGAGGTCACATCTGGGCTGCTGTGACCCATTTTGGATTTCCATTGAACAAAGACTTTGGAAGGGGGATGCAGGTGTGAGGAGAGGGTCAGAAAATTTGGTTCGCTCATCTTTGAAATAATAAGTCTTTTTGCCTACATCTGATTAGAGGATACAAAGATGGAGCCAGAATCCCTCGATATGCACAATGAAGATGTTGGAAACAAGCTGGGAGGTGGGAAGGTCTGAGTCATATAAGGACAAAATAGGTGGTTGGACACTGCAAAATGCTACCCAAAGAGTTTGTGGAGTATCCACTCTTGGAGACATTCAAAAGCTGATTGAAAGAGTTCTTGAGAAATCGAATATAATTAGACCATAGACCTTCATTTCAGAAGAAGGGATGATTATGTGTCCTCTGGATACTCCTTTCAACACATATATTTGTTTGTTAACCTTATGGGGGAAGTATAGCAGCTACTTTTCATGGAATCATAGAATTGTAGAGCAGTCCAGGTTCAAAAGGACCTCAAGAGCTCATCTAGTTCAACCTTTTGTGTGAAATGGAGTTTAGATGAGATTACCTAGACCCCCCCATGCAACTGCATGCTGAAACTCTCCAGCAATGAGAAAACTACAATGCCCCTGGGGAGGTGGTTCCTGGGGACTGATTGTTCTCACTGTAAAAACTTCCTTCCTTGTATCAAAATGAAATCTCTCCCAGTGCAACTTGAAGCTGCTGTCCCTTGTCTTCTCTATGTGGCTACTTATGAAGAGAGAGAATGGTCTTTCTCTTTGTAGCTGTGTCACTGCCATATTTTCTGAAAAATCCCCTTGACCAGGATTCTTCTCCTGAGAAGACTCAGAGAAAAAGGAAAACAATATTATCTCATTTGCATCTCCTGTGTTTTGCTGCTTTGGAATGTGGTTGGAGATTGTTTATCCAACATGTGACTTGTTTTGACTTAATGACCAATCACGGTCCAGCTGTGTCAGGACTCTGGAAGGTGTCATGACCTTTTCACTAGTGTCTTTTGGCCTTCTGTCTGTATTCTTTCTGTATTCTTTAGTATAGCATAGTATAGCATTCTTTTACATAATGTAGATCATAAAATAATAAATTATCCTTCTATGAACATGGAGTCAGATTCATCATTCATCACTTCAATGGGGGTCCCAGAAAATACCACAGTAGCTGCCCTTAAATACTGGAATACTTTGATTAGGTCCTCTTCTGAGTCTTTGCTCCTCCATGGAGAAAATACTCAGCTCTTTCAGATTTTTCCCACAGAGCAGGTTCTCCAGACCTCTAATCACTTATGCGGCTCCATTCTCAAACAGCATAGAAGTCATTTCATACAACTCATCCAAGATGATGTGCTATTTGGACTCCCAATTGAGAAGCATTCAGTCTTGAGAAGGTCTGACGTATATCAATATCGCTTAGCGATATAATCCGAGAAAGTTATTGATATTCTTCTCCCCCATGAGTCAGTGTACTTGGTGCTTGCTTTTCAGTAAAGGCAGTGTCTAAGCCATGTTAGCAAAGGACATGGTCCAAGTACACTTTGTCTTCTATGTCTACAGGAATAAAATATCCTTTAGTAGTAGCAAAAGTACTAGAATCACTGATTCTACATAGATAGAGATCTCATATAGAAAGTGTATCTTAATTCTTTGTCGCTTATATTTCATCATTGTAAAATGTTACTGGTATGTCTTCCCAGTCTACAATACATTCCAGGTATTTCCCTACAAGTAACTTCTTACTTACTGTTGACTTTGTCATTGATGATTTGTTATTTTCTTACAAATAACCAGTGACATAGAGTAAGGCAAGAGTTATGACATGACACGAATATATGTTTTAAATATTTTAATAACTATAGCCTATTTGGAATGACCTTCTGAGATTTGTTTGATGCTTGTTCTTTAATCCATTTAGTATATATTACACAAAATTTTATCAAAATTTATTCATTAAATTAATACTTTTTATCAAGTTAATTGCCTTGTAAAAAAAAAAGTAGGTGTACTACACGAGTGATATTATAAAAATTAACTTTAAATAACAAAGCAAACAGAAGTTGTTTAATTCACAATGATTAGGTGATGTTTATCTTTGCTTATTCCAATTTCAGTCATTCCACTATTTAACATCAATAATTTATAGAGACCACCTTTCCACTCAGAATCTCTCCTCTAACTTATATATGAATTTTAATAGTGTAGCAAAGGAACAAAACAAAAGGGAAACACCAAGGGAAACATGGAGTTTAACAATGCGAGCTAAGAGTCCCAAGTGTTATTCCTTCTATGTCTGAATCTGTGACTGAGAGGTGATTCAAACAGTCTTTCTTATTTATAAATAACACTTACTACATACTGAAAATAGTAGGTCTTTTGAGCTTGAAAATTTAGTTTTCTTCAATGATGTTTTTATTTAACAAACAAGCAATTTTTCTGTATTCAATTATTCCCATTGTAACTTGCAGCTGTTATGGTATTTATACCTACTATGAATAGGCTTGTAAAGAAAACCTATCAGCCTTCCCAAAGTTTGATAGAGAATCAAAAACTTTCATAAACTTGACTAAATAGAATGTTTTTAAAATTAGGACATTTATAGTTAAATGAATGTGGCTTTTTTTTAATTTTGAACACTTTAATTTGTTGTTAAATATAAAAACAAAAAAATATTCAAGTATATTTTTCATGAGTAAATAATTTCTAAAATTTAACAGGTGGAATTAGGAAGAAAAGTAAGATTAGTTTTTCCAAATTAAAAGCATTCCAGCGTTTTATGAAACAATAAATAAACCCCTCCAAAGTTGATAAATAAAGTATTTGTGTTTCCTAGATCTGTGTTTTTCATGGGAAAATTTTCTTGACTTGACATACCAAGAAAAAAAAATGTATTTTAGAAAACCTTTGCTAGACCCTCAATTATTTCAAAATAAATTTTTATGATGTTGGTGAGGACTTTTAATGAAGCGGAAACAAAACAAACACATTGCTTCAAATGGTAAGTAAAAAAAACCAGTTACATGATGCATGGAAAACTGCATGATTGATATTATCAACAGAAGTTGAAAAACATACTGGTGGAGAAAAATTAATGAGTATCAAGGATATGACAAATATTGTTCTGAGACACATGGTGAGAAAAACAAAATCATTCAATACATATTGTTTTTAAAACAACATTCTTTTATCAAGAGATTCAAATGATAGCATCATAATTGTATAAATCCTTGAAATATCCTTGAAAAGCCTTAAGCTTTTCAAAATAAATTTGGGGAAAATAGTAAAAAAAATGTGGTTGCTTCTAAATATTAAAATCTGTCATGGTGACCCAGATGCACTAATAGTGCCTAAAATTATTTAACTAAAGATTATCAGGAATGCATGCACTTGAAGTAGCTATTTTTTGGTTGTTTTTAAAGAGTAAACATTAGAAATAGCTGAGTATTGAAAAGACATAATTATCTAATGATTTATATAGAATTTTGAAATATCATCTTTTAATTCAGCATAATGGCATTATGAGATATAGATATGAGAGTCTAAGAAAGTATTAATTATATTTTGTGTTGTTTTAGAAACTCCTCTGACTGGCTTTTTTTATCATGTTTTCTCAATTGTTTTATATTTCAAAACAAGTTCAAGATTTTAACAATTAAAACTGAATTATTTTCCCACTTGGCTACAGCTAAAAATTGTGGAGAATTTGCTTGGTAGATGTAACATATACACCTTTTACTGTCTTTCTTAGGGCTTTCATAAATTTTATGTCTTAGGGTAGAGAAACCCACGAAATAACCATCCAAAGAAATCCATCAAATCTTCAGTTCTCATGTGTGTATTCTGAATGATGGTGCTATGAATTCACATAGGTTTGATCAGCCTTCAGTAAAATCCACTTAGAAATGTTGGTGAATGTCAGTTAGTGTTAGACGCTATGTGTGAATCACAGGCATTGCACAAAAAAAAAAAATTTAGGGTTTCAACAGCCCAAATGTTATTTCCCTTCTATCTGTAACAAGTCTTCAGTCAAATGTTAGTATTTCTTTTTTTCTGTGTCATGCTCCTCCCTGAGTGGCAGCTGTGAGCTCTCCTTGGCCTCTTCCATGAAGAGTTTGCCATGACATGTGTAAACTGTGAGATTTTGCACTCATGCCAAACATGCCCACACTCCTTCAAACCTGCAGACTTACAAGTTTGGGTCTGCTATGAGGACTGTAGCTGAGGACTGAAAGTGAGGAGTTTGACAAAGGAAAGGAACAGTAATGTATTGCTGCTCTTGGTGGTTTTATATTTGTTTTAATAAAGACATACATTTAGGGTGAAAAAGAACACTGAAGTAAAGACCCTTATCCCTGTTAGGTTTTAATCCAAAGTGGTGATGGGATTTGTTGTTGGATTTTGGTTTTCTCCCTTTGTTGGGGACTCTTAGTACAAATTTTTGAACTATATAGAAATTTGGGAAGAGGTTAATATTTATCTAGAGAACCATTTTCTCAATCTGGAAGAGAAAAATAAAAGGACACATAACCTTTTGATAATATGTGAATACTTTTTTCATGTAACCCCTTGTAAAAGTTATTGGGAAATTCTCTCCTATTGTATACTAAAATCCCAAATAATAATTTCTGTTGTAGTCCCACTTCTAATGTAATAATTATGGATTTCTTTAAAAAAAAATACTCCTATATTGTAGCAACCACAGCAGCATCATGCCACAAGGATCCAGCCAAATTCTGTTGTTTTTTGTTAAATTCTTTATAGTGAAAAACTTCTTGCTTGCCATTTTTCTGAAAATAAGCTCAGAGATCAAAATATCAGAGCTTAAATCTACCAGAGTTTGGTTGAGGTTTTCTTTCTCTTTGCTTCCATTTTGCTGCCATGCTCAAAGCACAAAAGTTTGGAACTTTCTTTGACCTGAATTTAAATAACAAAGATCACTGACCTGTAGTCTTCTCTTCTCCCTTTATCAACATTAATGGAAAGCGGGGGAGGGAAAGGGAAAATGCATGCTGTTAGCTATTATCTTTACAAATGACTTGCTAGCCTTTTATTTGTCTTCTTAGGCTTCAAACACTCAAAGGATATTTTCAGAATTTCACTAGATGGAGGTTCAGTCCTGAGATGACTTGACAAGCTGCATCTTCCTTAAGAGATTTTGACATGATATTAAGCCATAGTTACAAGCCAATACTTGAATGTGGAGCCCTGGGGAAATCTTTCCAAAGTGGAACACAACATTTACAGCAGGAGGCAGGTGTCTGCACCACTGAAGCAAACAACAATATGATATATTTAGTATCGAAAATGGAAGCAAAACTACTGTCTCTTTACCACTGGGGAAAATGGAAGAGGTTGAATGAGAAAAAAAGCATCCTTTTCAGCTCTGGAGAATTTTAATTTACTGACAGAATGAAATATAGTCTCATCACAGCAGGTGCAGCAAGTGCCAGGTGCTGTTCACAATATTGTCTTTGAATTTATGTGTTTTTGAAACATTGAGAGGATGTGAAGCAGCTGCAATGGCCATGTGGAGAGAAAGCAAAGAGCTTTTAATTAGCAATAAGAGGGCTGTTAATTTCTTTTAGGAGCCGACTTTTCTTTGCACTCATATCAGAACCTCAGCAGGAACTCTGTGCAGCCCCAAACACACAAAGAAAATCAAGTAAGCCATGTGCTACAGCAGATTTAAAGCAGAAGTGAAATAAGGCTTTGGCTGTCAGCTAAAGAAATTCTTGACAATTTTGATTTTCAAATTGAGAATTATATTCACAGATGAGGTACTACACAAAGATTTTAAAATTTCAGTGCGATCACTAACTCAAGCAGTGAATAATAAAGCACTCAAAGATCACAGTGAAAAAATGTATCAGTCCTGCTATGAGATTCCTACCGAAACCTAATGCAGTAGCTGTTTGAACTAAAGTAAATGCTGGAGACCAAATACTGAGATAAATCAGAATCTGAGAAATGCTGTATGAGACTACATCTGAGATACTAAACCACTGGCACAATACCAACTTTGACTTGGATGAAGAATTTAAGGTTTTTGAAGTCTGACACCCAGTTCTGCCAAGGTCCAGTCTGTCTGAAAAACATACAGATGACTTGCCATTAGAGAAAGCCAGAACTTGCATTGGTTTCAATTCTGTCAACCTCAAAAAGAACAATGAAAACTCTTTTTTACAATATTTATGCTAAGATTACTAGTGTGTGGCAATCATAGCTTTTCATTATTTAAGAGACATCAGTAAGACTCATCCTTAATTTAGGGATTTTCTCAAATGAGTTTGAAAGATTTGAAATCTGAAGAGATATTTCTCCTCCTGCTGAGATAAATGTTAAAAATGTGCAATATGCTACTGAATGACAGGGAAAATGAGTTATCGATGTCTAAAATGTCTAAACTCATTGAGGTAAGTTTAGGCTTTTCCAGTAAGTTAAGTAAGTTTGCTGGTTTGTAAATCCCAGTATGTTCAATAGTTTCTATTTAATATCCAAGGAAACACAGAACCATTTACTGTATATAGGAGATGTCTCCTTTTTATTTTCTTTGGATAGTATTTTTAAATGCAATTTATTTATATGTTTACCTTTATGTTGCTTAAAGATTGTTGAGGCAAAGAAGGTTAAACATGTTCATGGAGTCTTTACAGAGGAGGCAAATATATATTAAATTCATGCATATAAGAAGGGTATAATAGGTCAGGACCACAGTTTTTAATTTAATCTTTCATTATGCATCATAAATTTGCATGCCTAATTTATGGGGACACAAGAAAATTAAAAGGAGGACAACTGATAATGTGTCATATCCTCAAAGACAGCCTTTCAAGATAAAACAAGACTCATTCTACTTTGTCAAGTCAAATGTCCGCCTATCTTCACATTCTTACCTAGTATATAGTAGTAATGTGCTATTTAGACTTAGTTTCTCTTTTCAATATTAGAAAATAGTAAGCAGTTTCCTGTATTGATTTTACACCTGTATCAAATACATGTATAAGATAAATTAATCAGAATCAATTAGCTGGCTTCCTGTTGTAATGTAACAAATATGGAATTTTTCATCAGTGAAATGGAACAGAGGGATAAAACATTATCTGCTAAGTGTTTTTCTGCTGTTATGAAATGGTATACAAAATATTATATATTTATAAACAGAATTTATAAATATATATTTATAAACACTCTAATTCTAAATTAATTAGAGATTAGACACTATCTATGTTGAAAAACTCCATTTATTATGCCTACTGTTGTCAATCCTCTGCCTGCTTTGGGAAGTAGAATTCCTGTGTAGAGGTAACACACTCTCACATCCATGCTTGAGCCTTCCTGCTCGCTAGGATGAGCTGAGCCTAACTGAGTCTGTGTGTCCCTGTGTGTCTCTGGTGCCCAGCATTGTCAGTGAGGTAATGAAATAAATCTGCTCTTTTCCTTTTAGCTGGGGTTTGGTGGTTGCCTTTGGTCGACAAATCTGTGTTTGTCAATTCACACACCTATCCAGGTATGGGTAAGACTTGAGAATACACAGCATACCATTTCCTACTTTTTAAATTTTAACAGTATTTGAGCTAAGGTATGCATAAAACAATACGGCTTATTTTTACAAAAATCAATTTGTTCTATATTTATGTTTTTATCTATTTTTATCTATTTTTATCAGTTTTTATCTATTTTTATCAGTTTTTATCAGTTTTTCTCATTTCCCAAAATGGCTGAGAAGAATTCAGTAATTTATTCATATCCAAATACATACAGAGATGGAAATTTATGCTAAGTCCTTGTGATTATGTACTTGTTTAAAAATCAGAGAAATAACATTCTCAGTGGCAACACACTAATTCAAAGCTGATTTTAAATATTATAGACCAATCAATTCCACTGCTGTCTGATTTCTCCATATTAAAATCCCCCCTTGACTCACTTCTTCAAGCTGATCTTTCTAAATGGATCACTGTAACAGTTTAACATCTGCTAATGCTTTCAACATGTGGTCACATGATTATGATTCATCTTTTAATAACTGCTGTCTGTTAAGAGGAAATCACACTATGACTAGTGAAGGAAGTCACATCTTTGCTTCGCTAGGTGAACCACCTCCAGTATGAAAGTATAGGTCAACAGTTTTGGTAGGAATAGAAATTTTGATAACTAAACAAACATTTTCATGTACCTCATCTCTCAGCACATCACTCCTTGTCCAATTTGTATTCGACAGAAATTCTTCTGACATAGCATCTCAGAACATACCCTGATGACCTCTACTCTCATACACTGAAACAAGTGATTAAAAACTCTATCACTTTACTCTTTTTTTCATATCTTTTGTGCTCCTTTGTGTAACAAGGACTTGCATTTGCCAGAACCTATGAAACAGAACCGAAGTGAGATCCTTCAACAATTGTCAGTGACTCTAGAAGGTGCAGACTGACAAAATTATAATCTTCAACTATCTGAGCAGTTCATTTCTAAGCATACAACTCACTACTGTACTCATTAAATAGGAGGAAATCTTAGATATGGAGCATGGGGAGTTATTCACGCAAGGTAGGTGTATCATTAACTTATAATTTTGTGTTTGGTTCATGGATTGTTTATTTTTAACCCAGAAACAATTTACATCGTGCAGTGATTGTCTCTGCATTCATTCACTGACAGCCAGGCAAGTGCAGGCAGCCCAGGTTTGCACACTTTGTTATTCAGTCCGCCTGCAAAAAAACACTTGTGTTCACCAAGTGACTGCTGCAGTTCTGTTTATTCTATTTCAGAAATGCAAGACGAGTGTAGTCACCCCAGGCTCCATTTAATCAGTAGAAGGATGGCCAAGGGAGATGGTGCAAGTGTGTGGCAATTACTGCTTCTACATCACAGATATGTGGTCACCCACTGATTTAATGGCAACTGTACGCAGCCCTAATGCTACAGCTTGTCCTAGTGAAGAGGCTGCATAAATATTAATGTGATTTCTAAGCCATAACCCATATACATTTTTTAAAATTAAATGTATATACTCCATGTGTGCTGATGCTGAAATATATTTATTATATGGTTAGCTG
Organism: Agelaius tricolor; assembly: GCF_023055355.1. Lineage (NCBI taxonomy): Eukaryota > Metazoa > Chordata > Aves > Passeriformes > Icteridae > Agelaius > Agelaius tricolor. Next base: position 51,205,516 of record NW_027269267.1, on the reverse strand, counting down.
CTGAAATTCTATTGTAATTTTCTGTGGCTCAGTTAATTTCAGACATTTCAGCTCAAGCTGTAGTAATCTAAGGCAGAGGTGAAATTCAGGCCAGAGAATTCTTAGTGAATGATAAAACATCATGTACTGTTCACTTTGCAATTAACACATTTTTCTTTGAGCTGGAAGAGATAAGTTGGCCATGACACTGTGGACAGAAATCACTGACCTATTTAACAGTGTGAGATGAACTGGAACCACTTGTTGTTCTTGTTTTGTTTTTTAACTGTGTTCTCCAGGATTTATGCCTATAGAACCATGCACTTTTATTTAATTCAGTGTTCTGGCAGCTTCATGAGCTGATTTCTATGTTTAAACTACATCTTGACAGAATTAATGTTAAGGATTTCCATAGAGGCTGAAAAGGGAAAATAAGAAATTAATTCCTTCAGGCTATGGGGGAACTGTGCTGTTCTTTCTTATCTTTCTTTGCTTAACATATCCTGTGTATGTCTTTGGATGTAAGCTTGTAAGCATTATATTTAACCTGGATCCTCATATGAGATATGAATTATTTAGAAGTAAATACTTCTATTATGAAGAAAAGTGAAGAGGGTCTGTGGTAGGAGCAATAGTTTCTGGTTTTGGGAATAATAATGCTAATCATTTTGTGCTGAAGCATGCAAAAATTGATACAAACCTTAGATACAGACGCAGAATGGCTAAAGGATGAAGGACCTGGACCAAAAGTTGAAAAGAAGGATTTTTAATGATACTAAATACTGTTTCCTCTTCATTACACACTTACTTGAATTTGTATCACAGGCGTCTCTAGAGCTTTCACCAAGATTAGTCTAAACCACCCACTAAAGTCTTTTAAAGGTAAATACAGCTCAAGTTGCAGCAGTCTAAAGACACTGGTAGTTGGTGTAGCTGAGAAGCAATAAAAAGACAGTCTACAAACAGCTCTTAATCATGTCATAGTCTACATCAGTTGATACACCAAACGATTAGATATCTTCTTGTGGGTCACCCAGGAAGAAGTAAGTGCAACTTAAATGAACTGAGGGGAGAGAATTTAAATTTTAATTTGCTTCATAGATACACGATGCTTTTGGTCCATGGGTCTTGTGCTGCATGTGGCTTGCAACTGAGGGCTCCTCCTATCTTCTATTATTTTATGGCCAGGAATGGGAGGAGCTTTCCCTCACATGGGATGCTGGATAAACCAAGTTTACAGCTTTGGAAAACAGTGAACTAGCCAGTGCTTTGAAACTTATCAAAAGGTGAAACTGAGCAGAAGTATTTGCCATTTTCCCATGTACCAGACATTGCCATCTTTTTAACCATTGTCTCTTTCCACTTTTTTTTCAGAGGATGACACAATTTAATTTATTTCATCTATCATATAATAAATGTGAAATAGTCTTCCATCAGTCTGTTAAAGTTATTCTGGCCGGCCTTAAAGTGAATAGCTAATGCAAACTAATTTGGAAGAATGAATAAAGGGGTATGAACCTTTCATTTCCAAGTTGGTGAACTGAGATCAAGCCAACCAATGGAAAATATTGTATTTTCTGAAACAGACCATAAATGTGGCATTTCAGCCCTAAAACATGTTAATCTTCATTTTTTTGACATTTACTGACACTGCTGATGTGGGAAAGAAAAGAGGCTAAATTACTGAAATATGAAGAATGGGCTAAACAGCAGTCAGGTTTAACATTAATGCTGGTAGGAAAATGTAATTCACTAATATTGCTGGACATTTTTTTCATGCATACAAAAATTAGGGAAATATGAGAGAGTAATTGAAAATATTTTCAAATTACAAAATTCACTCATGCAACCTCGAGCCCTGCAGTCCCCCCAAAAGTGCAATTTTAACATGTCCTTACTAGAATTGACTTCTGTGCATGTCAAACAAAAATCAAACAATGTCTCTCAAATCAAAAGTCTCTTTCTGTAATAGTATACTTCATTATCTGAATTTGTACTTCCATACCAGTGTCACATTTCGGTGTAAAGTAAATCTTGAGGCCTAAGGAGATAAGAAATATGAGAGAAATAACTGTCCTTCTGTCTTCTTTGTTTTTCTTTTCACATGGCTTCCTTGGAATTTTGCCTATCCCCAAAGACAAGCCCCTAGTCTGAGAAATGTTGAAATATCAAGGGATGCCTGTGCAGCATTTCTGATTGATACAAAAATATCTCAGGTAACAAAACTAACAAAGACTTTGATAACCTTTCCTCAAAGGAAAGTCCTGCAATAGAACAACCTTTTCAGGACCTTGCCTTTATCCTGGTCTTGTAATTCCTTAATTGATTTGATAGAGAGAGATGGATGGATGGATGGATGGATGGAAGGAAATGGATAGACAGATGGATAGACAGATAGATAGATAGATAGATAGATAGATAGATAGATAGATAATTTTCTTAAATCAAACATGTCTCAAAATTAGGTACAAATCCTCTAACCAGCTTTCCAAAGAGAAGCTTTTTTATGGCTGCAGAGAAGAACACTGCAGTCATTGGGCATTACCCTATTTTGTAACAACAAGAGATTGGATGTTTTAGACTTAAGATCTTATCAAGCAACATCCTCAGTTTCTGGAAGTTACCTAGGTGCTAAATAATGTTTACTAAATGAAATAATCTATTCAAATATTGCTCTGATTTGAAGAGTTCTCTTGTGAACCATGTAATACTTATGTATCTAATCTCCCTCCTTGTGAAAATTAAAACTCCAAACTGTGTAAGAAGAATGTCTCTCCATCAGTGTTGTCATATGTAAAATTGAATTCTAAGTCTGTAAAGAAATAAATTAAAGGTCTTAATTAATATTTCTTAGCATGTAAGGCCTATTGCTCATTTAAGGATTCGACCTCTCTTAATTCAGGAACTTTTATAAACTAATAATTTAACCAACTACTATAAATCATTTGAGCTACAGAAACTGATGTTGCAAGAAATAGACTAGATCTCAGTGGTAAATATCTAACCTCACACTGGTACATGTGTGTGTCAATCTTGCATCTTCCTTGGAAATGTTCTCAGATGATATTGAGCTCCAGATTAGCTCTTCTGGTGTGGAGGGATAGAATGTAAGAAAACAGTGCAGAAGGTAGTCTCACACCTGAGGAGTTGTAGCTGTACTAATCACCAAAGATTAGGAACAGGCCTGCCTTTAACAGGCCACGGCTGTTTCCAATAAGAAGATGAGTGCTACAAAAGAGTGGGTTAGCTGGTTGAGGGTTGAGTTGGAGTTTGTTGGCTGTACTGTGAAGAAGGAGGAGTCAGTGCTGTGAGGAGCTGCCCATGAGAAATCACTGAGAAGGTACGGAACTTTTGAAACAAGTTGACAACAACTTGGATGTGCACGTATGTAGGTAAATTCAGGTCATCACACTCAAGGGAAAATTTAGTTTACCCTGAAGGCTCAGTTTAGGTCAGGCAATGGCATAGCTCCATTCAGCTGCTTGGGCAGCTGACGACAGACTGTGTACCTTTTGGGTTAACCAGTGATGCCCCTATCCACCAAATCAAAAAGACATGTCCTCTGTGCAACTTGTATCACATCTGTGAGTCTTATTCAGGAATTAGAACACCATAAGGTATCATAACTGATGCTAGACACCTAGGTTTAAGCAAGTTAGTTTAAATGTTTTGTGAATTATCAGCTGAATCACAGCTCATACAAGCCTGTTTAGAAATCATCACAGAATGTAAGACTTAAATAGGGATATTGTAATGTAAATGCCTCATCAGGTTTCTGGAGGCTGGATCAAAAAAATGTCTAAAATAGATGCTGAGTATCACTTAAAATCAGATATCCCCAATATTGATGTATGATGGCAGATATGAAGTCCGGAGTATTTTTAACTGAACACTTTCACCTTCACTCTCAAACCAAAATGCAATTCTTATGAGTGACAAAACCTCAAACAGAAATGCAATTCTTATGAGTGGCAAAATTTATATGAATATGTTTAATAGGTAGCTACACATTTGTATTCTCTGGCATAAGAAAAATTCAGAATGAAATTGCAATTAAGATTAAACATATTTTATGAAGTTGAAAAAGGTTATTAAGTTTGGAAATTTAATTATTAGTCCCTTCTGCTAATTTAAACAGACATTCTAGTATCTATTATTTGTATGATGCATTTTTAAAGTTAATTAAAATACATAAAGTTAATGAAAATACATAAAAGGCTGCAATGCAGACTAAAGTCTTGATCTTCCTTGTATGTGATAGAGAATTTTTTTAGGCAGTTCAGAGCCAAAAGTGAGTTTAAAGTAGCAGGTGTAGAACTCTAGAAGTAGGCAGTTCTCCAGTAGCAGTATGTATGATAATTATTCAAATTGCCCGAAGATATTTTGTTAGTGTAATCTGTTTATATATCCCCTCTTTTTAATATTTACACTGATAAGCACTTCAGAGATGTCTATAATTATTCTCCATGGAAATAATCAAGATAATTAATATACTTATTTAAAAACATGCAGAAATGCATAGAAAAATGATTCACTAATGTTTCTATCATTATTTTACATATCAATAATATATAACAGGCCTGATTCTGCCTACTTTGAAATCTATGAGAATTTTGCCATTAAATTAAATAGAAAGAACATCAGGTCCAATATGAATATTTGAGTATTATGTTGAAAGTTAAACTCTTTAGAACTAAGTTAATACCCTATGGTATTTCTAAAGGGAAAAAAGGAAGAAAAAAAAAGACTGCCTAATCTTCTTTCTTACTCTAATATTTCCTTTTTCAATGTTAAAAGTATTTACCTTGATTTGCTTTGTACATTAAACCTTAAAGTTATTTTCAATTTCTGGAGACTTGAAGGTAAATGAACAACAGATTTTTTTTCTATGGAATTAATATGATGCATTCTTGGAGCGAGAGGAAATGTACCTGCTGAACATCTGAGGCTCAAAACCTAGGCATTTTCTGGGCAAAAAGAAACTTAAAGACAGGTATCTATCAAGTCTCTCTGATTTCTGAACTACCACACAGCATGTTACTTTGAATACTCCTTAATGTGGCACCTTGCTAGGCATTTATTTCAACATATTTTCTCTTTCTTACTGCCTTTTTGCTCCACATTTTCTCTGAGAAGGGGGAATTTATTTTCCAAATTCAAGAGTGGCTGGCTTCAATGTCCTTTTTTCATCTCTCCTGCTTGTTTCTTGCTAATTTTTAGTGCATTTTTCTTACTATAATCATCTTGTTTCTGGATTTATCACTGATAGCTTTTCACCTATTGTAAACTAAGATTGATCATATATTTCTAAGATGTCCTAATGGCTTGGCTGATTTTATATTTTAAGAGTAATTTTTCTAACATTTATTAGGAAAACAATAATAGAGGTGTTGATGAACGTCATTGTGTTTTTATTGAAACAAAGGAATTGTAGATTTGTTCTTCTTTCCAACATTGTGTTTTTGAAGGACTGCTCAGACCCTGAACACAACTTTACAGCTCCAAAAACTCTACATACATTTGCGTGCATCTGCTATGGGAAAAGAACTAAACTCTGCTCTTATTTCAAGGTTTGGGGTGGGGTTTGGTTTTTAGGGTGTTAGGGTTTATTTGCTTGGTTATTTGGGATTTTTCATATTTTGGCTTGGGTTTTTTTAGGTCTGGTTGTTTGGGTTTTTTCCTGAATAAGCATACAATTACTGCAGTGTATTAAAATTTACAGAGGATTCCAAGTAAAATAAGAAAATATTCACTTTTTAAGCAGTGTAATTATCTAGCAGAAGTCAGTACACTGACTGTTTGCATGAATAAATCTACTCTATGTGTGCTGGAGAGTTGAGAAATTCCAAGAGTAATGTCCTCAGTCCCAGCAGAGACACAGATTTAAAAACTTGTCTGATCGTTCTGATCCTTCCTGCTCTCAGAAAGATGTTCACAAAAGCATGTATGAACACACATTTACCAGGCCACCATATTTGCTGTTTTTCAAAGTAGTATTGATTTTTTTCCTTATGAAGACATATACTTCCCAGTATTCTGGTAGCAAAAAGTATTTCTGGATTTGGGCTTTTTTGCACACATTCATTAAAAATGATATGATAATCTAGAATTTTAAAACTCTCTTTTAAAATCAGAAGTATTCTAAGTTATTATAATCAGTGTCTCCATACTCTGATAGGAAACCAAGTCACAATTTTATATCAAGGATCACATTTTACCGAACTTGTCAGAAAATTCTTTTTCATTGTTTACATGGACATGAGTTCTTGAAAATTACAGCTTTAACTTCCTGTATTTGCCGATTTTGAATGTGATTCATAGAACAGTCTACTGTATTTTCAGGGTGAATTTCAGCATCAAAGCAATGATGAAAAATATAAAAACAAACCAACAAAACCCAGAAGAAAATAACATAGCACCTCTGTCTTCCTTGAGGTGTTATAGTCCTTAAAATCAAATTATGGTTGCTTATGGTACTGACAAGAAGTCCTCCCAGTTTTTTCTTTGTATCAACTAAGTGTTTGGGGCAAACAACTGGTATTTTGTCATATATTCTTCCACTCTATTTAAACCAATATAATGTTCTCTGTATTTTAAAGAAATAGTACAGATTTTTCCTTTGCTATCTATATCTAATCTATATATTTATATCATCTATATCTACTTCATGTATTAAGTGCAAGGCTTTGGCACCCACAGATTGAATGCTCACCATTTCTCTTGAAAATTTATAGTTGTGATGTATATTCTTAGGATATTACTGATAATAAGTAAAAACAAAATCCACCTACTGTGTATATCTCTAATATCTTGATTTCAGCTCTCGCTGGATGACAATCCAGAAACAGTATTTTGCATCTTCTTTCTGCTTGTCAACTGTAATAATACCATAGGTAGAATTTTACAAGGAAAAAACCAAACAAACAAAAAACAAAAACTAACAAAAAAAATTCCCACAACAAAACAAAAAATAAAAAAATATAATTGTCATGATTACATATTCATAACTTCAATACCATCTATAAACTTTATTATATTTGGTGTCTAATCCACTTCATGATAGCTTGTTTTTTACTTACATGTCATTTTTTTTTTACTTAGTTTATCTTTAGCTTTTATTTTTCTGTCCTCTTTGCTTCTAGATTTTTTGGGGGGGGGGTATTGTTTATATAATCTGTCACCCTGTTATTGCAACCTTGTCTGGAGACAAGCCAAAAGCAACAGGCTCTAATGTAATGAGATTGGTGTCAGTTATGAAAGATTTGTATGTAAAGCCCCACTCAGATGTCTACATTGCTCCTAGTTCTGTTGTGCACAAGTTATACCATCTGTTGGATCTAGACAAGGTATTTCTGACAAAATTTGAGTTTGAATAACTTCCCTGATCCAACTGAGCAACAGTAGTTTTGAGCAGATGAGTGCCCATCTTTTCATCCATTTGAGCCATCATTCTAACTAGACTTAATCTGTTTCCCTGTATCATATACTTGAGAAATACTTACAAGAATTTGCACTTACTTAATTTTTTTTTGCATGTGTGGTGTATATGCATGTGCTCTAGTGGCATCTATCTACCTTTAAAGTGGTTATGAAGTGAATGATACAAAGAAGTTACTTTTATTTTAAAATTCTTGATGTTTATATTCCCTCTTTATAATCTTGTTGATGTTAAATACTCCAGGTCCAGATTCTTCGTGGAAAAACCCACCTGAAATTGCTTTCCAATACAGTTAGTGATATTGCCTAGTTGCTTTGAGAGGATGCAGTCATGAATCTTTGAACCATTCCTCAACCTTCAAGTTAATGTCAAGTGTAAAGAAAAATTTAATCATTGGCTGAACTAATCTGCTGTGGAGGTTTCTTCTATGAAAAGTATTTCAAAAATGTGAGGCTTTGCTTTCTAATCTTAACTGTAGGTAGACTGCTTCTTGTTTTCCTCCCCAACATCCCTTCACAGCATCTGTTTTTACTGAGACAACAAAAGAAAGGAGGAAAAAAGAAGCAATAAAAAAATTTTGTCCTTCCAGTTAGTAAGAACAGCTTACATATCAAGACAGCCTTTTCTTTAATTGTGTATGAAAAGATTCTGAGAGAATGTACTATCGACATTTGATTTAAACTTCTGACAACCGGACTGCTTAAACTGATTTTTGTTGTGTTATTTTTATGATAGAAATTTTTAGTAAATAGTAGATTTTTATGCAGTTGAATTTTTAATGTCAACATTTCTACCATTTTTTTTCTTTAATAACTTTTAATATGGGAAAAGCCTTTGGGGACAAATAATATGAAGAACAGATTCGAAATGAGCAGACATAGTAAATATAATGTGTCTTTATACAGCAATATGGACACTTTCAATGTTAATTAAAAAAACCCACAACAACCAAAAGGACTTTTGTAACACAAACAAATATCTAAAGAGCTGTTTTATGCAAATAGAATAGAAAATAAGTTAAAATAAGGTTACAAAGCCACAAAATTTTAACAGGAAAATTTATGGATACATTTTCATTTTTTTTCATTCTTAATGAAGAAACATGCCAGGTTAATAATACCAAAATTAAGAAGGAATGGATTGGCAAGAAGTAAGCTGTAAGAAGCAAGACAACATATCAGGACAGCTGTAATGTAGTGATTTATTTAAATGGGGAATTGCACAATCTAATAGTGCAATATAGAGAATGCAACCATGAATACTAAGAGGTTAAATCCTCTCCTGGACTACAGTGTCTCAAAGGAGTGAAACGAAATAAATGAATACCATGTTGACAAGAGTTACGTTTCTCATGGGGGAGAGATGCGTGTCTTGAGATAAAGGATAACATAGCACTTAAATATTCCCTAGCACATTTTGAGTTATTTAAGAAATCTTTGGTATTTACAACTGAGAATTACTAAACCATAGGGAAAAGAGGAGAAAGGGTGGGAGGGAGATATGCTCACAAATAGGATTCCTTTTTAAATAAGTTGTTTATATCTCTTTGCAGATCTGTGTGACACAGAAAATTGTGTAGGACGTGTCTCGCCACGTTAATGTAGCAGTAAAAACAGGTGATCTAATCATAGATGCGAGGTTCCCATTTAATCCATAGAACATATTTCCACACCTGATACAAATATAAACATCTGCACATTCTGTGCAGGCCCAAGACTCTTATAGAAGTGGATCAATAAGAAGCATTTAAACTAAAAATGTATTTGTGATGAACCTGGCAGAAAGATGAAGATTACCAGCTAAATGTCTTCCTTAATTTCAAGTGGCCTGATAGCCACAGTCAAATGTTATTCTATCACTGAATGAATGCAAGGATTTATGTGTGTGAAGAGTTATCCTGCTCATTGAACTGCTTCATATCAGAGGGCAACAGATGTAATGAGAGATTAATGGTCTCATCTGATCTTGGGTTAACAACATCTGGAAGGGAAAATTTGAGGCAGAAGCTACAAAGCCCAAGGAAAGTTACTTTAATGTTTTCCTGTTATGACAGAAACAATTCCCTAATCAAAACAAACAAACAACAAAACAAAAAAAAACAAACCCCAAACCTAAAATAAACATGAAGAGAAATAGGTCAGAGGAGAAAAATGGGACTTCTGTGGTAGAAAAGGTAAATTAGGAGTTCCAAGCCATTGCTACATTTTAATTTGAATGTTTTCATAATCAAGATATTTTCTGTAGTCATTGTTTTTTCATGTCAAAAATAAGATAATAAAAAGCTCAGTGCATTTTCTTCCACATATTTGTGAGAGGCTTGGAGAAAACTGTTCTAAATAGAAACAGTTATTACTCAAGTATGATTGCAAAATTTTAAGGGAAATATAACTCGCATCAGACATCTGAGTTGACTGGTAAAAATACTGGGACTGAATATAAACATTCTTCTCCATCTAGCAGAAACACTTCAGAGACATGCTTTCTTTTAGGGAATAACTGAGGGAAAAATTTGCAGACCATCAATAAAAGATGCCAATATGGACACATTTTCCCTGTCTTTGGTGAGCATGCAAAAAGTAATCCCAAATGGAGATTTTCTTCCCGAGACATTATTCTGAATATAGAAAAAAACTAAATTGTTTTTAAATGAGAAAATAAGTTTTTTTACTCTGTAAATAAATGTTACATTTTGAGATTTCTTGCATGTTGTGACTGAAGATTGCAGAGTAATATTATAGAGATTCAGCATACTGGTAATACACATTGAAAAAGTTTCTTCCTGTGGATTAAGGAGTAATTTTAAAAATAATATAACTATGCGTGCATATGGTGGCACAAAAATACTTGTTAAAATAAACAAGAATGTTAAAAATAGCCAGCAGTCAGTTTTGTTAGGTATTTTAAAATTGTAATATAGAAATAAAATTAGTAAATCTATGTCTAGAATTTTCTGCTGGAGTGACCCCACATATGTTCAGGATTTTTGTTAAAATGCTTGTATAGACATTTATTGTTCTGTGAATAAGTAAATACTTGTGGATTCCTCTGTTAATCTTTATGCACGCATTTACAGCCCTCAAAGGTTAGTTGGAAAACTACTATAATGTCTATGGGAAAGAGTAATAGGATAAGTAATTCATCTAGTTGATAGAATTGAGAAGTATAACCAGAACTCATCACTGGTTTCCTTGTTATTGCTGTCTGACAAGGTGTCCTTTCTAGATGAGTTTGGCAAAGAATTGACTGGCGTACAGTTTGACTGAATGGAAAGTCAGGCAAGCTGGGAAAATACTAAAAATATTATATCATTTTAATAAGAATGGTGAATGCTTTCTAAGTCCCAATAAGGACAAGAATACGTAGTCATGTTGATTTTTTTTCCTTCCTTCATCCAAGTGGATTGCAGTACAATACATGGAGTTCTGTGAGAGTTATCAATTTTATGCTTTATCTGGTGTTACTCTTTCATGAAGGATTGCAAAGGAGGCACAACACTTTCTCCATTTCATCTTTTCTGTTCCCAAAGAGAAAAATTCTTATTTTTTGATCTCATTTGAGTTTAGATACTGGTTTTTTTTTTGTTTTTTTTAACACATTAAACTAGTATTTTATTATTTCATAGTGTAAATAGATATTTCATGAATTCACAATTACTATTTTACCTTGCAGTTTAGTAAACAATCTAAGATTGACAAATTCCCATTCTAGCTAATCTTTCACTCCCAAGAAAAGTCTTCTAAGCTGAAATGATCAAGAGATTGTTCAACATCATGTACCACTTCATCCAGTCTTACTGCTTCTGCTGATAGTCTTGCAATTCTTTCTCAAGCACTGATGTGAGTTCAGACTATGTCCTGGGCCACACTTTTCTTTTTGTTCTGGGACATTTTTGAACAGAAACTGCATGATCTGTAAAACATTGCCAAATTGTTTGGTTTAGGCTGATTTCAGTCATAGTTTTAAGGCTTTGCTAAATTTCCATTTAGTGAGAGAAAACCAGAATGAACGCATTTTCATTATGGCTCAATATCTAAGTTTTAAAATGAAGAAGTAAATTCACTATGCTAACATTTCTCGACTTTTAATTTCCTCCAGTAGAACCTGGTCATATTGGCACAGGTTTTCCCCATAAGTAAAATATTTTGTATAAAACAATTAATTATGTCAGGGTGTCACGATGAGGGAAACTTGGATGCTCAATATGAGTGTTTAGCAAGCTTCCTTTATTGAAGAGAGCAACTGACTTTTATGCACAACAAGTAATGAGCTCACACATATTCTGCAAGCTAAGCAATCTATTGGCTATACTACACTATCAGCTCTTCCTCATACCTTAGGGGTTACGTCTTTCTTTTCTCATGTCTCTCTCACTACTTGTTACTGTACCACAGCTATGCTCAAGGACACAGTGTTTTGCAGGTGCAGGGACCCAGATTAGCTGCATCCTCCCGATTCTTGGTCCAGAACGTGGCCCCTGTCACGTAGCCATTCTTCCACATCAGGGGGCTAGCTGAAATCCATCATTATTTTCAAATGAACCTTGTAAGAAATTATCCTCAAAACTGTATCGTCCTGTCTGCTCTAAAGTGCTGTAGAAATCACAGGCCCATTTTAAGTTAGAATAACTGTATAGTGAGGCATATTTACAAGTGCTGAACTGCTGTGTCTTTGCAATAAACATTAAGACTCCTTCACTTAAAGTAGAGATGCTGTGAGTTATATATTTTATCCTCTGCTTTGCTGCTTTTTTTTTTCCTGGGGAAAAAAGGTAGCATTAAAAATAGTGGAAGTAAAAGCTAAACGCAAAACAAGGAAAGACAAAGAAGAGTAGCACAGATGATCATATAGCTCAGAGGAGATTAGAGAATTAACTTATGTTAATATTTATACAGAGACATAAACATTATTGCATAACTGAATATGCATATGCACTTATGCATGCACATACATATGCACGCGTGTGTGTGTGCGCCCATTAGACAAAATGTTACTGGTGAAATGAAACAATGAAGAAATATGCATTCCTCTCCCTGGTTCTTGAAATAAGCAGGGTTGAAACCCATTTTCCCAAGAAACCTTTCCAGTGTTTTTTGCTTATATTGAAAACAAACAAAAAAACAAACAGAAAACTACTTGTCCTCAGGGAAAAAAAAAAACCAAAACAAAAAACATAGGGAGATTTTACACAGACAATGACTCAAACTGCCTCCTTGTTCCCAGTCACTTCATAGAAATGAGTTTGGATTGTTTAGTGATCAGTAACTTCACATGAACAGTGTGGGAGGTTGAGGGTGATGTCCTGTACTTCTGTGACCCAAAACTAATTGTAGATAAATTGAATTTTCTTGAACATATGTAATTTCTGAATTTAACTTTGACTATTCAAAGAATGCGATGAATCATGTTAGCTACTGTGATGAAGAGATAATTTTAGCTTGTTTCTTTTTAAGAAAGACTTTCAGTTACATCTGTTCATCTGTCTATCTCCTGTTTTCAAAAGCTTTTGAACACATAAGTCAAATGTAACCTAATTTGATAAAGAAGTATGAATGAGAATAACTGAAAGTGTGCTCTGGTTAAATGAATGATTAGACTAGTGATCAAACAATGGTGTGAAATTAGAAATAATCTATTCTCTGGCACTCCAACCAGCAACACTACCTTGCCCTTGGCCAGTCCATACCCATACTGGAATCTGTTGATGACATAGACAGTCTGCTGTCTACAGCACAGATTGATATGTCCACCTTCTATTGCTGTCTTTTAGGGAGGGTTGATGTCCTAACATATATTCAATTTACAAAACAGGAAGTGTTCCATGGCAGAAATCTGGCAGTTCAGCTTCATTAATTCTTCTCACAAACATTGTTTTTGGAAATTGAGATGTGCGTCTAGGACCAAACCTAAAAAAACATGCTGGCATTAGATTTTCAGCCATTGGTGTGGAAGCCAAAAGGCTTCCTCTTACGGTTTGCTTTTCCCATTACATCAAGTATTACATGATAAAAAGGGCTTCTAAACACAAAAAACCCTAATAAACAAAAGAAAAATAATAAAATTAAGGTTTCAACAACAAATTAACATAATTAAAGAGACAAATTCAGTATTTTACTCATTATTACCTTTTCTTCCCTGTATTTATTTTCTTACCTCCCCTTTCTTACCTCCCCTTTTTCTCTTTTAATAACATAGTTTAAGATATTGTTATGTTACATATTTAGGAGTTTCTCAGAGAGAAACATGTAAGTAAAACTGTATTGTTTTACTTCAGTAATATTCAACATTTCCTATAGAGCATATATTTTATTTGCTGGTATAGCAAAGAATCTGGATGTCCATTTCTGTCCTTTCTCCTATGAGAAAAACAGAATTAATTCTACATATATATTTTCAGACTTATTCTGAACATTTAAGGTGATATTAGCTGTTCAGATACATAGACATTAAAAATCTAGACTGTGAAAAATATTTGCAGGCTTCTAAATAGCCTCTTAAACTAAGATGCAGATATAAAGTTAGAAGCACATTAAAACCTTGTAAAGGTTTATGAAGAGGGAAATGAGGTTGGTCATTAAACTGTGAAACCTTTTCTGACTTACTGCCCATCTTGTTTATGCCTCTGTTCCCAAGAAAAATCTCCAAGACTATTTGAAGAACAAGCAAATGAAAAGAGATATGTGAGCATAACAGGGGAAAAAACCTCCAACCTGTTGGTGGACTTTCCTTTGGAATAAATCTAATGAAACCTTGAAAATTGCAAGGGTTGATACAATTCTAACCCTTTAGAAAAAAAAAATTATTTGTGGTATTTAGATTGTGGGCTCTTATTATGATTCTAGAAGGTTGCTATAGACTTATAAATATGAAATATTTTAGTAAACATGTTTTATGTTCAATAAAAACACATAGTTAAAATATTTTCTGGTTATAGATTAAAATATCTTTTTAAAGTACAGTTAGATGAAAATTTACATATATCATGCTAAATCTAACACTCTGAGAGAGAAGTGAGGCTGCTGTGACTCCATGCTCCTATTTCCAACCAGTAGTGAGATTGAAGTTGCATTTCCAGCAGGAATATTTAAACAGGACACATGCACAACATGTATTTACAGATACACCCAAGGAGGTGGTGGCAAAGATCACAGATGGACACACTCATCAGTTACACAATCACTGACTGCATGAATGACCTTCATCCTGCTCCCCTCTCTGTCTAAACAGGATGAAGATAAAATAGGGAAGGGAAAAAAGTGTCTGCATATATATTTATATATATGTATATACAAGTTGGATCTCTTTGTCTACTGAGTTCAAATGTTCAGTCTGCCCAGTGAATATCCCTGGTTTCCAGTCTACCCAGTTTCTCACTTTCCAGGTCTCAACAGCTAGACAACTGTACTGACCAGAAAAGTATTTGCATTCAACTGGCCTTTTTGCCCCCATAGTTCTTCATTTTCCCTCACTTGTTCCTCCCCAAATCATCTAAGCCCCTCCCTTTTCCTGCTATTGGTTCTTCCCCTAAATATCCCATGGTAAGTTCTCTGAAACCATGAACCGCTCTTCCCCTGCATTCCATAATGTGTCCCACACCCTTAGACATGCCATACTTAGTTGGACAGGCGATCCAGACAGTGTCTCCTGATGGCTTATCTTGATGCATCTCAGACCTGGGCAGCAGGGCTGGTGACTCTCATGGGACAGTTCTGGGAGGGGTCTGCACAAGGTGTTTGTTCATCCGTTAGGAATCCTTAATCCCTAATGTGTTCATCCTTTATTATCCTGCCTACAACTGTGCATTGCTGAGCTCCTCTGAGCTTGTGGACATGGGCCTTTGATGGCCTTCCCATAATAAAAGACCTGTGTGGAGTCAGGTGAGGGCATTATTTGGGCTCCCCCTCCTGCCATTGTTTATCTGAACCCTACTGTGGGTGTGAATTTGAGTTTGTGCCTAACCTAGCACTGTCCCACACCATCCTCTTTCCTTGCACAGCACTTCCCATGGGTCTGTTTCATATCCTGGCAGAGATCTGCTGCCAGAGCAGAAATTCTGGTGCTCTCCCAGATACATCCCTGAGGATTTGTAGGTCTATGTGGCTGTGGTCTGCTGAATCTTATAGATTGTTTATACTTCCCACTTGTGAAAAGAAGAGAATCAGAGACTATAAATAGAGGTTTATCTCTTTCAATGAAACACTGCATAAGAATAGAATCCTATATTTGTGTGAAGCGAATTTAGTCTCTACAAAGCTGTATTTTTAGTATGGTGAATGAGAATTTGACATTAGGTAATACTAATATATGATAGCTGTTTTCTGTATACCGTGGAGAAAATGTTCCTATCAGTGTCCCTAATGACTGTGAAGATTGTCACTCAATCATTAAAGGGTTTCTATTTCCTTTCCTGAGAGATAATGGCCATTTTTGCTTTAATATCACAATAAGCCTCTAGTTTTGCTACAACAAATCATAATGGATTATGTTGTTACAATATCTGTCTGTCCAAGAAAAATGAAGAGTACATTAAATCTTGCTCAAAACTCTGTTGTTCATTCTTTTCACTTTTTCCTTCAATACAAATTCAAATTCTAGATTATAATGCAGGTCAAAAGAAGAAACAAACATATTTTATGATTTTACATGAGAAGAAGTTTCATCAAATTTTGTCCTTAAGGTGCTATTGAAAATTAAACTACAGGAAAAAAAATTAAAAAGTGAGCATTGCTGAGTAGAATAACATTCGGTCTTCAGCTATGAATGTATAAATAGAATCTTTCTGGTATTTCAGGATGTTATCCCATTTTTTCATTTTCTCATGATCAAGACCAATCTTAACTTCTTGTGTCTACAAATATGTGAACCTTATAACTTATTTAGCTAGACAGGTTTTTCCTAAGGCAGTTCTGAGCTCTAACATGTTAGAATTAGTTTTTCATCTATTTATGTTTGCTCAAAAGAAACTCCTCAAATGTCTATGGCTGATGTCAATATATCTTCAGAAGACAAATGAAAAATCTTGAATAGGACTTGGCCATATTACACACCCTCCTGATATGATGAAAAGGAAGAGTTTCTGTATCATTTAGCCTCCCAGCCTCTGATACTAGAAAGTCAGAAAAAGCCGGAAGATTTTTTACTCTCTCAATAGGCTGCTGAACAAGTTAGGTATCTCAAATGCAACATTTACTACTAAGCAACACTCCAGATACAAGATTAATTATCTGAGAAAATCAAATGCTATATTTGTTCACAGAAACTGATCAAACCCACCAGGTTGCTACTATGTATAACTTGTATAACATATTTTCTATGACTTGTATTTCTTCCATTTTGTGATTCTGTAATTCTCTCATAGGCTAAAAAGACATCTGTCAGTTGAGACAGACCTTATGCTGGGAGAGAAAACATTGTAAGCAATAAATAGATAGATATAGCTTATAAAAATTTTATCTTATGCCAGCCCAAACCATTAAGCATGCT
Source organism: Agelaius tricolor (assembly GCF_023055355.1). Classification (NCBI taxonomy): domain Eukaryota; kingdom Metazoa; phylum Chordata; class Aves; order Passeriformes; family Icteridae; genus Agelaius; species Agelaius tricolor. Next base: position 51,188,619 of record NW_027269267.1, on the reverse strand, counting down.
AAAGCTGCTCTAGCCAAGGTTTAGCCAAAGGTTTAGCCAAAGGTTTAGCCAAAGCTTCCTTTTAGCCATCTGAATGCTAACAGACAGCCCACGTTTTTAATCTTCCTTGACATCTTCTAGTTCTCTTGGTTGAAAATCAAATTTCAAGGAATTCCAGCACCTATGACCATTACAGAGTTTGTTAAGCTGCTTTGCCAAATTCCTTAAAGATGCAAATACATATGTGGAGAAGTCTAAAATATTTCAGTAAAAACCTTCTTATGACAGAAAAAGCTGTTTTCACTTATGATAAGAATAAAAGTGTATACCATGGCAACTTGTAGAATGTTCAGAATATGTATTTTTCACAAAAAAAGAGAAGCTTTTAAATAAGAGGAGACATTAAACATGAATTTTACTGTCTTTTTGCTAAAGTATTACATTCCAAATCTCCATTGTCATGCTATGTTTGGATTTTTTTCTTTGTCCGGTTTTGAGGTATTTTTAATTAGCAAACAGTCTGGGCAATGTTGGGGACAACCTGATCATGTATGTAAGATGACCGATTTCTGTTGTCTTGGGCTTGGAGATGGGGAAAGTTGACTGTGGGGAGCAACTGCTAGCTTGTCTTTGTCTGGGAAGTCACAAGGTGCAGCTGCCACCTTGACTTTGTCCCAGGAGCCATGGGGAACTAAGTCAAGGTGGTGAACATCTTTATTGTGTGCAAAGCACCTTCTGGTTTTGTATACTTTTTTATTAATATTGCTGCTGTTCCGTGCATTTCTCATTCCATTGCTCTTTGCTTTCAGTAAATTGTTCTCTCAGCCCATAGTCTCCACTCTTTGTTCACTCTTGCACAGGACCTGGGGGGAGTTGAGTGGCTTATTTGGAGTTTAATTCCCAGCTGGTGTTAAACCACCACATGCTATAGTGCACTGTGCTCTGGAGACAGTATATATGCAGAGATGCCTTGTGATGTGAGCATGATTGTACATGACTTTGAAACGACAAATACATCACAAATCTGCTGTGTGCAATTGTTGTAGGGCCTTGTTTCAAAGCAGAAAGCAAGAAACCAAGATGGTAAATAACACTTTTAGTGGTGAAAACACTATATTTTTAAATTAAAAGGTCATTTTTTTACAATCTACAAAAATCTACCAAAATATCTCCTCCTGTCAAAGAAGCAGTCAGTGTAATAAAAAAGAGATAAGCTGAATATAATGACCTTATTTAGGTTGTGGAGGAAAAGGGTACAAACGCATAAGCAAACAGAATCATTATGTTTAACGCTTTCACATTTTGTCACAATAAATGCTAAGGAAATATAGAACAATTACACTCTAAGAAAGGGAACAGAGCCATATCTTTTGAAGTGCTGAAAACACAATTGGGTGAAACATTTGCAGATTTGTTTAAAAAATACTAAAGTAGTCTGTCTGACTATAAAATCTAGTAGGATTTCTAAATTTTCTTTTCTATTATGCAGTCATTGGTGCATATATAGTACCCTAAACAAGGAAAAATGCAACACAGAGAAATGCAAAAAGCTCCTTTGGAGAGAAACATGATGGCTATATTATGCATGAAACTCTATTCCAGTATTTATAAAATAGCACCTTTTGATCTGCTATTATACTCTAGCTTTTCTTTGAGTTCAGTTAAAATAGATTAAAACTAGAATAAGATATAATGTAAATTGTTCTAAATAGTTTAATTAAACATGTTTTCTCTTAGTATTGAGTAGTTTCTAAGTGATAAAAGAGACTGCAGAATCCCATTAAAATAGGATCCAGGGAAGTTTTGTTTTCTTGTCTTTATTTATTCAGATGTGTCTTATATTCACAGGTAAATTTTGTGTGCAAATTTTGATGTTCATTCCAAGTCCATTTAAGATTTCAGAATAATCAAGTTTTTTTGTGTAATTACAGAACCACATACAACACCAGTCTGCTGAGCATTAACAAAACTGATTATTTTGACATTGTTTCCCTTCTAAATGTTGACTGTGTGAAATAGGTTCTCCTGGCCATCTGCAGATAGTGTTTATTCTGTAAATTGGAAATATATTTTACAAATTTACTTTTAGGAAATGTATTAAGGCATTCCACTACAATTATTTAAGACAAAAATAGTTCTTATTAGGATGCATATTTTACTCTGGTTCATACACTTAGGACAGAAACTGGAGCAGATTTTGAGGCAGAAAGACAGATTTTGTCACAACAAGGACAAATGATAATTCCAATTTTTATAATTCAGCAGTCTCCTCTTTAGAGTCTGAAAATTTTCTACTGCTTATCTTTTCCCTGTTTTTCATTAGGAAAATGATAATACTTTTGTTTATTATGTCAATAATATTATTTTACCTTCCATATATTCCTGAAACTTTATCATAATTTATTACTAGTTTTCTTCCCATAAGATTTAATCACCTATATGGAAACTGCTGATTTTAGAGATATAACTAAAAGGAAAAAGTCAGGATACATTTATTCTTTACTTCCAATTCATCTATAAAATTTAAGTAAAAGGGGCAGTGAGGAAAGAATACAAATCTTTGTCAGAGTATGACACAAAGCTGAAAGCAAGTTTGCAATTCATATGCTTGAAAGGAATATTAGACCATCTTTAAAAATTACTCCATACAACACTACTTTTGTGTTACTTACCAGTAGAGATTTCCAAATCTTATTCAGTTTATGTCAGTTTTACCTGTTCTATTTTCAGGTAAAAGTCTGGTTACACTAAAATGGTTCAGCATAAAAGAAAAAAAAAAGTAGGACCTTCACTCCTATTCTTGAAAAGTATTCTGTGCTCCCTGATGTACAGTCTTGATGTTTTCTGTGCTAGAATAATGAAGACATTTTGTGTTGCCTTTTTTTTTTAACCCCAGTTATCTTCGTCATGTAATTACATGTGAATAAAAATATAATTCAATTGGTTTGTGCTAGCTATGCTTTGACAAGGCAAAGAAATGCTATTTCATGTAATTTCTGTTTCCTGCAGAATTTAACAGAATTTAGGTGGCTAGCAGCTAGGTCTAGATAGACTTTGTATAGGCTTAGTAGTTTAAGACACTTGACACAAGTAGTATTCTCAGACTGTGCTTCTAACAAACAGTTGTGGTCCATAAAAAACCTGGCATAAAAGTTAATTTTTTTTCAAAATCAAAAAAATCAGGAGCACCAACTTTTGGCGGGGTTTTTTTTTCACATGTAGTAAGAACATCCCGTACAAATGTTTATATGTGCAGAAACTTACAACTATCATAGAAAGTGACTTCTAGCTTCAAATCCTAGAGGTTCCTTCCTTTGTTCAGAAAGTCCACTTAGAATGCATTGTTTTCCAGGTTGTTTCCTGGGTTTTCTTATCTTCTTCCCCCTCAAATATTTGCAACAATAAAGCTGTGAAATTATTTTTCTGGGAATAGAGGAAGCATCCTCTCCAGAAAGAATGGATGTGTTGTCATGGCAACAGATAGGGAGGGATTTCAGGAAAACTCTGTGCAAGAGGCTCCCACTGAATTTCTCCTTCATGTCAATAACATATTGGACTAAAGTCTCTGGAAAAGATCATAAAACAGGTCAATAAAAGGACAACTGAAAGACATAATTTAAAATAGAATAAGGAGGTCTGTGTTACCAATTTATTGTTTTGGTTAATTCTTCTTTAGCTGTAGGCTAACTTTATTTGTGTACTTATTATATGATTATTTTCATAATTCTACTCAGTTTTTCTTAGCTCTAGGCTGCCTATGTATTATAAAAATGCCTACCAAATACCTGTACACATTGCTCAACTGACTGATTTAAAATTGCTAATTTTAAATGGCTAGTAATGAAAGATTTTTCTGACTGCTTGAAATACTCAGTGAAGCAATGAAAAATATTTCTGCATAAAATCTAAAATGGCTTCTGGCGTGAATTTATACTTAGGTTTGGTGCTGGAAGAGAAAAAGAAAAGAATAAGTTTTGTTGACTTAATTTCTGTGGATAATTCAGTGTTACTGGCAACAGCAACTCACCAAGAAAGATATTGTCCCAGCAATTCTCTATAAATAATTTATAAAGCCATACTTAGCAGTATGGCTTTTTAAAAATGGTCCTTGCAAAAAAGTTGAATTGCATCATTAAACAGAATCATTGAGAATGGTCAGGGTGTTTTTTAAGCAGAGAGTTTTCAGGGAGTGCAGAATAAAGCAGTTAATCTGCAAAACTCTCTTAAATCATTGCCTTAGAAAGGTCATGAGCACATAAGTATGATTTAAACATGCTTTTCTAACACCTAGAAGAATTACTATTCTACAGTAGCCTATGCATTACATCCATGCAAGGAAATTATTTTCTGGGGAGACTGACGTCAAATAAAGACATTAAAGAGAGGTCCAATCTGATTTTACAACCAAAATTAAAGAGCAGCTGCAACAAAACCCTTTCATTTAAAATACAAATTGGTACAGTACAAGATCTGATTTAGTTTTACAGAAAGCAGTTTTTACAGTAACTAATAAAACAAAAACTGTTCTTCATGAGGGAAAAAAAAAAAGAAAATCCAGCATTAGTTTTCAGGGAGGGACAGTGAGTTCAGAATGCAAATTAACACCATAAGGTCCATCCAAAAGTAGCTACCCTCAAATCTGCTGTAGGCAGAACACATTAGAAGTGCACTCGCAAAAGGCTGATAGCATTTTAATTAATGGAGAACACTTGTGGGCCATTTATTGTTGCTAAAAATTAGGCAAGCTAATTGATCCAGTACAGGTGCATGTAATTGAGAGATATGCCTAAGATTCACAGTTAATTTATTCTGGGAATTTTGCAGATACAGCGAAAATTTAGTTCACAGAAGTCTCTAAAAGGAAATGGGTAAAAGAAATAACACTAGCTGAAAGAGAAAAAAGCCAGTTTGACTAGGAAGAATAAAACTAGGAAGAAGGTATGTAGCAAGTTCTGTTATACAACACCATGCAAACTAGAAATAATATTTCTTATTTATTTTAATAATTCACACATAATCTAATTTAGGGATACTGAACTACAAAAATTGTATGGTGGAAGCTTGGGGATTCAGCTAAATACCTCCATAATTTAAAGAATACTAGGATAGGGGTACATAATATATCATTAGGAATTTTAAAATACACTTCCAATTTAAACTTCTTGGCAGTCAATAATATTTTTTTTAGGAAATAAAAAATATATGTTCCCTGGTGATTTTTCCTTTCGTAACTGTTTTCTTTTGTTATGTGTTTCATGATTATACTTTTTAAAAAAGATACAAAAGAGTTTCAAAATTAATGATTTGATTTTAGGTTTCTAAACAGATACCTGCGCTTTTAAAATCATCAATTCTGCACTTGTTGATTTTATTGTTAGGCATTTCCATTGGATTCCTTCTCACCAGCAGTTCTTTTCTTCAGTAGTTACAGAGAGAGAGTCTATGATTAGGAATTCTTTCTCTCCCCCACACAGGACTAGAATCTAGTGCTTTTATGCAATATCTAAGGAAATTTACAGTATGTTGCAGAGATGAACCTTTATTTATTTTGGCAAATGTTTGTTTTCCAAATAAAATCTGTAGGGTCCTATGCGGTAAAACAGGAACTTTAAACTGCATGAAGAAACATCACAATAGTCAGTGCTTGAACTAGGCAACATAAAATGCCAGGAGAGGTGTACATATTAAGCCCCCAGCAGTTTAGAGGGCTTAGGCTTAGGGCTTAGATTCCCAGAGTTAGTTAAGCCTTTAACTTCAGCAGGGATCAATGCAAGAGAGGGACCTAAATTCTGCAAGGCTTCAAGTATCAACTCTTCCGAAAGATGACTTTCATGTAAGACCATCAGTGCAAGTAATCAGATGCAGCAGTTAAAACCATTCAGCTGCTATCAACCTCTTTACAAGAAAAAATAACTGATAGCAAGCTCACCTACAAAGATCCCAGAGCCTGATGGTCATATGCAAAGAGAGGTTATAGAATCAGGCTGAGAGGTAAAAAAGGAAAACACAGGAATTAAGCATTACTTCAAATTATACTGATATCTAACATTTGGAGGAGTGAGGGGCAGCCCTTTTCACATGGTAGGAGGTGTTTTTTTCCCTGAGAAATAATCTTATAAACTGCACTTAAAAACCATGGAAAGGAGGATACAAGGTTGAGGATTTTCCAGTTCTTACTGGATGGCAACCATTGCAATAAACTGATGAGGAAAAAAAAAAAAAGACAATTCTTTACACCAGTGTAGAACAAATGTAGAAATTAAGGCATGTAACACCCTCAAACATAAAATTTAGTGTGGCTCTGAGCTATAACAGCAAGCTCTCATATCTTCAAAGAAAACTTCCTCTTTTTCTGTTTATTTTCCTGGAAGTTAATTTACTATCCTTATGATACAATTTTGATCAACATGCACCATTTTACGCTGCTCTTGGAGTATTCTGAAAGCAGCTTTAAAATTGTGCCAGACCTTTCTCCAGCTTTTCTCTGTTCCTTAGCTCCAGGCACCCCTGTGATGAGAGTGCCTTTAATTAGTTCCCTGCTTAGCAAGTTATATTTTATTTGATTCTGTTCTGTGACACTGTCTTCTTAATTGAATAACAATGCAAGACACTTAACTAAGATCATATTAAATCAGAGCTAAATTTTTGTTGTGCATGTATCATTGCTGCAGTAAGCTCAGCTTTTCTCAATACCTGCAAGTGTTTGTGCTCTTTGTCCATATTATAACTGTACTGGGGTATACTGAGGTAAAAGCAAATATATCCTATCCCTTGTTTCTTTCCATACATACCTTGCTTTCCTCAGAAATTTAAGAAGATAAAATGGAAGCAAACCAGTAAAAGGCTCCTTATATATACAATAGCTTATCTAGTTGCAAGCACAAAAACTTTGCTGCAAAACAAGGGTATACATCCTCTCTTGTGCTGTTAAATATATCATTAGTAGTGGTTTTAAATTTAGGTATAAAATGTTGTCTCAGTATGATGCTGATATAATATCTGAGGCCTTTTTATTTACTTAACAAAATAATCAGAACAGTATGCATGTTACTAGGATTTACTCTAATGTATGGTTTTAAGATTGAGTTTTTGGTACTATTTCTGATGGGTAAATTTTCTTTGCTGTTTCATCCTGCTGACTTTCTCTGGTATAATCTCTATATGAAACCATCTGTTACTGGGAGAAGCAAGCTATTGATGAAAATTTCAAGAAAATCCCTATGCCATTTGCAATGCCTCATAACCCTCAAAGGCATGTGCAGCTCACAATATATAAAAATAACAAACAGAATGCGTTTTCTGAAGTATTTCTCCTTGTTTCTTTAAAATTTTCTCCTAGTTTCTTTAAAATAAGAGATACATGGTGGGTAAAATCTTAATGTAGAAGGTATGTCTCCATGGGCTACCAAGATGTAGAAGCCATAAAATTTTAGAAGCACTTTTTCTTTCTTGAGCTCTATTCTATTTTTGATGTAGTGCAAGTGCTTTTCGCACTGTTAATGATAATTCAGAATGATATAGGGCATTAGCTCTACTTTTGTTATGATTGAGAACACCTTTCTGTTTAAAGGTCAACCATTCTGAGTGCTCTGAAATTTGCATGTTTACTCAGATTCCTCTAAAACTTTCATCACCTGATTTAGCTGCAGGAAAGAGTTGGCAATCAGATTTGGAGTCATTGAGGTAAAAGTCCTTATGATATAGTGCTCTGAAAAAATTGCTTTCAGTCCTTGTGTTCTATCAGTGATCTTCTAATGAATTCACTGGGCTCAAAGAAGATCACATGACAGCTGATCTCAGATACTCAGAGTTCATCTCCAATAAGGATGCTACTTAGCATCCCTCAAGAAAAAGTAGTATCACAGTAATTTCTGTAGTAATAGTTATATTTGCCAGATCACTGCATGTCAAACAAGCATACCCAAGACTGATGGCTATGTATTTAAGAAGACACCCTTCAGAGAATTCCTGGCAATTCAGTTTCCTGTGTTTTGGGCAGTGGAATGGATGTTTTGCTGCTGCCATAAATCCTGAACTCTAGTACTATCTATCAAGTACTCAAGTACCGTATCTATCTATGGAGTCTCTAGCGGCTGTGGCAGTGGGATTCATCTAAGCAATGTTTAAATCTTGCAATCCTATCATAGTTTTGTCAGTGTTTGTGCAGTAAATTAAATCCTTCAAACTAGATGGTTGGTCACTGCCTGGATGTCAGACAAGGATCTTTAAAATGGCATTGTCAGCTGGTTCATTGAGACTCTCAAAACCACTATTTTGCTGAATTATGATACCTGGTTGGTCAGTGCAATCCAGCACTTGCATGACCTATTGCTATATATTATCTAAAATTATTTTAAAAATATCTTCTTTCTACCTTACCTGCCTACAAGACTGTCTGATACAGTCATATCTACATCTTTGGAGACAGTTTCTACTTTTCCTGAAGAGTATTCTTGTTTCTGAAAAGAGCTCATCTTTCTATGGAGGTCAGGTTTGCAAGCCTGGGGATTCTCTGCAATGGCCAGATTAACCTTGCAGAATGCTAATTAACACATGTAAGCATATAGATTAGCCTATGTACATCCAGAACTGCCCAGGGAAATATACTAAACACTCAGAAGTTCCCAAATGGAAAGTTCCTGTAACAATTGTAAAACATCTACTTGTGAAAATGGTTGGGAATTCAATCAATAACCATTTTTTAGCATCTGTGTTAGTCTTTGTTAACAAGATCCCCCACAAGAGAGAGACCGGGGGGAAATCTGGAGCAATAGGACAGGGTTAAGGTTTTGAACTAAAAGAGGGTGGACTCAGATGAGATACAAGTAAGGCCCCATCCCTGGAAACATTCAGGTCAGACTGGGCAGAGCTCTGAGAAACTTGATCTAGTTGAAGATTTTATTGCTTGTTGCAGCTGATTTGGTTGAGATGGCCTTTAAAAACTCCTTCCAATGCAAACCTTTCCATGATTCTATGCTACTAAGATGTATACTTGGCAGAGGAGGATCAGGTCAGGGAATACTTAAGCAAACTGGACATCTATAAATCCATGGGCCCTGATGTGATGAATGCTTATAAATGGGCAGATGTTCCAAAATATGCCAGGTGGCCTCATCTTTGGAACATAAATCAAGAGTGAGTATTTCAAACCAATGGAAATGTAGCAAAAGTAAAAAGAGATATAATTAAAAAAAATATTTTGTCTTAACATTTCCTCATAACATTTTCTCTTTTACATACTCCCACCTCCTGTTTTATATATGAAAGAAACAGAGGAATGAAACTGTACTATTTACCAAGAGGATGTAAGTTACTTCTCCAAACAGGCTGAACCAGCATAGGGAATGTCATCGTTCATACTGAAAGAGTGTCGGAGAAACAGAGTTACCTCAAGTAGTCTCAGAATTATAATATTTTAAAATTATAATAAAAAAATCAATCCAATGGTACCATTGCTTCCTCACTGTTTAAGATATTTTATGCATATCTGGAGACATAATTTTTGTAGTCCTGGTCAGGAATGGTAGGCGATATAAGATTATGTGATAAATCACTATGAAAATGTGTTACAGGTGACAGCTATATAGAGCAAAAGAGAAACACATCTCTTTTGTTAGTGAACATCCGGATTTTAAGGTACTGACACAAAATACCGAGTGGTACAATAAGGAATAGTTGTCTCAATACCACAAGTATATTCACAGCAAGCCACAAGCTTTCATCTTCTAAGATCTCGCTGCACAATTCACGGTAACTGCTACCGTGTACTGCAAAGTGCTTGTCGTGCAGATAAATATTCTGCTGTTTCTTTTGGAGCTAAGATTTCAACTGAGCTTCAACATGAGACACTTTTGTCCCATTATCTAGCTTTTTCTGCACTATTTCAAATTAAATAGGATATGTTTTTGTGTAAATTTACAACACCAAAGAGGCTAGCACTTTAAATATGATCCATACACAGGATTTCTAAATGCTAAATAGATATAGATGACAATTATATAGATGGCCTAGGAGAAAAGAACAGCATCTTAAAAATCCCTAAAATGTAGCAAAGATATGAGTACAATATTTTATTGATATTTAAGTTTTAGTAATATTTAAATTAATAAATTTACATTAAACATTCATGCAAAGCTACCTTGGATGGCATTCCTCTCACTTATCTTTAAGCAAAATTAGTGAGGTGTTTAGTGAAGCTGCTTACTGTGGACACCTCCATCACAGTCTCTTCTTGAAAGTGATTAATCTGGCCTATCATGGATATATAATTAGGTGTGAGAAGAAACATCCTCTGGGTATGTCTACATCTTTCTCCAAGGGGAGCTTTGGCTAGTTAGCTCACATACGAACATTTCTCTTTGAGGTATTTGGGGAAGGTATAATAAATTCCACTAGACTGCATTCTGCATATATGATATCTGAACAGGAATGCATAAGCCTTTTTTTTTTTCCCAATAATATCTTTCAACAGATACTGGCCATTTCTTTACAACTGTTTCTTCAAAACCATTTTATTTCTTTTTGTCCCCTTATTTCATTTTGTGCAACTTTTCATGACAATCCCAAAACATTTCATGACTTGGTATTTATGTCAAGAAAATATTCCCAGAGGGGTATTCTGTTAGGAATTGTTTGATTAGCATGTAAAAGCAATCTCACCATCTTTTCAGTTGTTGAGTGTGTGTGTGTGATTTTTTTCTCACCTTTATTTCAACTTCTGTGTCATTTCAGTAGCAAAAGCTCAGAAATTTACCCACTGTTCTTGTAGTGGTTTCAAAAATGCTCATACAGATTATGATATACATTTCCTGTAGGCGTAGCCAAAGCTTAGGTGGTCTATTTGTGCCTTCTTATTACACTGCAAGTTCAATATCTAATTTACTGTGTACTATCTATCAACTTTGGATCTTTTTTTTTAGCATTACAGCTTCCAAAGGCTTTCCCTCCCTTTGAATTGTATTTGAGAGTATTTTCTCCAAGATGTATTATCATACATCTTCTATTCTGAACCACATTTCTTTACTGCTCAGATGTCTCTAGATAATGCAGATAATGCATCTGCATTATCTTGTTCCTTTCATTCTTGCAAATGTGTGACCTAATGTGTGATCATACACATTTGAAATCAGGAGGTAAATTTAAGGAGAAATGTAAAAATGTCTTTGATTACATCTTCCTGTTGTCATGAATATAAAGCATCGTATTGCAAGTTCATAGTGCATCCATATCCATGTCCACAGATTGAGCTGCTATTTTTTACTTTACTAAGTTTTTTACTTTACATAGGTTCAGGTGTTAAACTGCCATTTTCTTTGGAGAAGATTTACAGTGATTAATTTAGTCAGTGATTTATATACAGAACACCTACAGTTTTGTATCTTAACTCTGATAAATTGAGATTGACCTAAATGACCTTTTTTAAAAGTAAGTATACCTGGGAAAAGAAAACATAAAGGTCTTCAAAGTTACAGATCAAATTCTCAAAAGATATGATCTTTTTTTTTGTAGTTAATTTCCTTGACATCTTCAGTCAATGGCATTACTTTAATCCTAAAAAGGACGGACAAGAGTCAATTGTAATTTTGGTTTTGTGAAAAAAACTCCAGACTCACAATGTAGCATCTCCAACAAAACTGTGGAGCAAAACTGGGGGATTTCAAAGATTCTAAAATATTAGGAGACTGCTCATGTACTGTCTCTTAATAATCACTTTCTGACAGAGGTACTAAGCCTTTTCTTACAAACAAAAGAGCCAGGATGGTTTTATGGTGAGTTATATCAAAGCATATACTATCTTTTCATCAATTAAAGAAAAAAAAAATAAAACTGAGATTAAGGAAGAAAGCAAATAGTCTTAACTATTACGGGGTTTACTTGTTTGCCAGGGTAAAAATATAATAATGTTCCTTTTCCTTCTTTTCTAGTTCTCATGCAATCCTTGATCCTCAGGTCACATTATTGTTAAGGGCTCCAGATAAATTTTAGGATTTGAGCAGGTTTGAAGTTTAACGTATTTCTGTTGAGATTGCCTTCAAAACACAGTCTTCTTTTTACCAATGGAAGAACATGCCTATTATAACCCAGAGAGCACAGAGCTTAAATGACCTCTGCTGTACAAAGTGACAACATCACATCAAGATGAAAGTAATTGCATTAAAACCAAGCCCCCAGACATTTAAGGTTTGCCATCCAGAGTATGTGGGAACATGCAGAGTTCGCCTTTTTGATGTTTGCAAGATGCTGTGCAGGGATAATATCTAGAGAAAGGACAAAAATCTACATCTCCAAGATGCTTAAAATAGCTCAGTGTATTATATACTTAATAATGAAAAACTGAGACAAAATGCATCATTGCTGCAGAGGATTGTGCAAACCCACAGATTCAAACTCTGAAACCAAACAGTGAGAGATCTCTTTACCTTAATAACTTCTGGCTGCATAGCATAGAGTTGGGATTTGGACCAGCATAGAGAGTATTTACAATTTGGAATGTTTTCCATCAATCTCCTTATGTAGGTGAGGGGAAAAAAAATGCTACTGAACAGCCAGAACTTTAAACAAGCCAGATGTACTTCATTCCATTTAATTCCTTTCAGCTGATCAGGGTTCTATCCAGCCCACGTGACAATGATAGGCCCCCTACCTTATATTTGTTTTCTAAAAAGGATTAGAAAAAGTCACTGCATTCATGATGATCTTCTCCTAAGATAAACAAACTTCAGAAGATAAATATATATTTTTTTCACTTTAAGAAAACAAGGATAAGTGGAAAAATAAAAATATTAAGTACATAACTTCTAAGTTCTTAATTCCTCAGCTATATTTAGCATCAAAGCAAGAAAGGGTATCATTATGGCTCATAAGCTGTTTCAGCTGTTTGAAAAACCTAATATTTTCTCTTCCTTCTATCTGGCTTAACATTTGCATCTGCCACTGACACTTCAGCATCAGTGAAATACAACTCCTTCTGCCCTTCCAGATGGCCTGGCATACGTTTGGATTTTCTTAGTCTGACCATCAGTGGCAGTATCCCAAGTTAAAGTTGGTGTGGACTTACCATAAAAAACCCAGAATGAGTCATGACTAGCATCGACATGCTGGCATTAAAATACTCAACATGCATCACTTAGTAACAGTAAACTATCAAAGAGAAAAAACAGCAACATTTAATCCTATGGGATATGCACTGAGAAATACCCCTTGGAGGTTTCACATCTATTCAGGGAAGGGATTACCCATATCATGGTTAACAGAGAGCACTGATCCAGCATACATCTGTAGCAGCAAGTGGGTGGCAACAGCACCCACTAAACTTCTGCAATTCCATATATGCATGGATGAAGAAACCAGTTAGCATTCATAATGCCAAGTGACAGAAGGTTCCTCTACAAGATGTTTTATATGCTTATGTGGTCAAAGTACATAGAGAGAGCCACCCACAGTGTATAGTCATCAATTAAGCAGAGCTGTTTTGTAGGTTTAAAATAAAAATCTGAAGAGGTAAAAGAAGAGAGGAAAAATAGAAGCAAAGAATAAAACATCAAGTACCCTTGTGTGTTGGAAAGATAAAACAATGGCATTGAAATCAGAGAATCAATTCTGCTATTTTAAAGCACATTGATTCAGTCAGGGAAGTTATGGCAAAGATCCAAGCAGACAAGAAAAGCAACTGAGGCTCTGTTGTTCTCTTCTGGCTGGAGCCTAGAGGGAAATAATTTTTCGTTGGGGGAATTCTAAGACTTTGGCAATACAGCAGCATCAATAATGACTGAGTGATCTGAAGTAAGAAATTAAGACTGCAACCTTGCAGCTAATTCAGAGCATTTTTATCAATTACCAGGCTATAATTAGCCTGTGAGATAGTGATGATTAAAACTGCAGCCCCAACTCTTAAACCATGAACTGATCCTTTCCAACATATTTTCCTTGCATAACAGCCGTTGTAGGGGATTTGCACAATGCATGAATTTAAGCCATTTGTTTTTACTGATTGCTCAAATATTTACAGCATGATCTGCCAGCTTCTTCCCTTCAGATACAGTCATGGAGTTTTCACTGCTTTGTGTGCTATTTGGATATACAACAACAGGAAAGTGAGTGCATGTGTTAACAGCTGTTAGAGGCATATGGCATTTTCAAAGCTGGTGCAAATATTTACACACATGTGGATGGATGCATGCAGATCTTCAGTTGACAGCAGTCACTGCTATAGCCTACAGTTTTTGTTGTGCAGAGCTTGTGGAAAAAGACAGTTTACAGTACACTTAAGTCAACAAAAGGAAATAAAGGCACTCTCTTGTCATTCCTTTATAAAATTATGTACATTACTTAGGAATGTAGTATACCATGAGTGCTGATATATTGATGTCCATTCAAGACCACAGGTTTGAAAGATACAAAATATTAGAAAAATATTAAAGCAAAAATAAACTGAAGCTGAAGCAGTGCTTATGAATATACAGAACAAACAAATTAGATCAGTTAAACAATTTTAAAGCAAGCCCATAGTAACTATGTGCTATTAATAGTGACAACCATATTTACATTGAAATTTTTACTAATGTCCATTTCAATAACTTTTTCAACTTTATACCATTTAAAGAAAAAATTGGATTACTTGTTCATCTTCCTTTTGATGTACCACTGGGATAATTCGTCATGCATGAAGTTTAATAAGCCTTGCTAATTTTCTGTCAATTCAAGGGGCTATTGGTTTTACCCATTTTACATATTTGGCTCAAATTTTAAATAGCTTCATTTGTGAAACTGAAAAGTGTGTCTTTCATTAAAATGGAATGCTAGGCTTTACTCTAAGCAAAACAAAACTTGTCCTAAATTAACAACAATGACCCAAGTGCAACCAGCCTTCAGATTATATTATAGAGTTATTCTGAGGCTTACTTAGAAATTGCATCCATTGTCCATATCTTTAAAACAAAATACCTCTGTAATAGTCAGAAAGACGATAATATAAACTCAGACAGTTTATTTGGGCTTTGGCATTATCCATGACACCAGCTGTGATATGATTAGATATGTTATTCAGTTGTTGGATGTATTTCCCAGTGCAGACCTGATTTACTCTATTGCTGTTTTGAGAAGACAGTGTTTCAGTCCTAACTGGGATTGTCAGTATAGGGCCCATAGGTGCAAATGGTCCAACAAAAGGGGAATCTTAATCATAAATAAAATGTTGGTCTTTTTAACACTAAGAGCAGACTAGAAACTATATTCTACTATAACCTTTCTGTTAACTACACCACAGAAAGCAGTCCTGGATATTTCATCTCCAAGATGGGGAAGTAAAAACAGGAGGAGGCCTATTTTCCACTGAAATTTTAAAAGGCATCTCCTTGAGCAAAAGCTTTCACATTACCATTTTCTTTGGGGAAAAAAAAATCATTTTCTGAAAGGAAAATGCATTAAGACACTTTGTTAGATGATTTGGCTGTAAATGACAAATGCATGCATGTAAATTGCTATTTTTCAAAGTCAAAATTTGCAGTGAAAATTTTCCTGAGTGCTCATTTAAATTAATTTTATTTGGTTTAAATGGAATTTAAATATGTCGGTTTATTTCTACTGTTTTACTATTACTTTTATTTTTGCTTTGAGAAATTGTAGCCAACTGGATATTTACAATATCCATGACCTCAAAGTGAGCCAAATTTTGCCTTCTTTTAATTGTTGAATGTTTTGCTGGACTTTAGAAATCAGTGAAAATGTCATCATTTTCACTGAAAATGGGGTTTCTTTTGTTTTGTTTTTTTTTTTGTTTGGTGGTTTGTTTGTTTTAAGTTTCTCATGAGAGTGGTTCTAACAACTTTCTCCACAAAAAGAGTCAAGACTTTTCCAGTGTACTTTATCTGTGATAATGATTACTCATCTGACTCCAGAAATTCAAAATAGTGTTTAAATTCAAAGCCTCTTCATTAATTCTCTGCATTTATCTACTTGTGGGCTATACAGATGAAGGCTATAAATTGCAGTCCTGAATTTCATTTGTGTCTAAATAACTCTTTTGGGTTTTTGGTCTTGGAGGGGTTGTTCTCTTTTACTTTTTGCCTTTTTTGTTTTTTATGGCAATGAAATTTGCTCTCAAGTACACCCTCTGCTACGACACTGTTCTCACAAGGGCATAGATAGAATAGATCAACATTTAGAAACAAAAATTAGAATTGCAGCTTTCTTTTAAAAAATAATCTACCTCACTTGTATTTTCCTCATCTATTATCATAACTTCTGTGAAGAAAGCACTTGCCTTCTTTCCTGCTCTTTGCTTCTGTAACATAAGTGTGTTTTTGGTCTTTTCTGTCCATGTGTTTTGATTTTCTGGTATTTTATATTTTCAAGGTAGAGAAAGACAGAGTCCTTGAGCCAATTAAAAGTCTTGCTTCTTTAAGATATGTTGCTTTACTGCATGTCTTCTACGCAGAATTGTCTAGATTTCTTGTTTTAAGAGCAAGTAGGGGAAGACTTCTAAACAGGACTGGTTTCATACAAAGCTTCCTTTTGAAAGATATATTTGACAATACAAAGGAGAGACTTTTTTTTTCTTGTTTTTTCCCAGATAAAGAGACTAGTTTAGATGGATACATCAATTACAAGGTCCCTTAACACCATAGAGTTAGGTTTTTTTTTTTCAGCAATGAATAAACATCAGGGTGTCTGCAGTTCCTGATGTCATAGAAACAATTATGCAATATGCTTACAGAATATGAATTCTTGCAAACCATTTTACTTAAAAGGTTGTCACTTTTACTGTGAGAGGATGAAAAATAAAAGACATCTGGACACATATTATCACCTGCTGAGTATAGCTGGTGATGATATTTATTGCAGTAAGAGCAGAACTAGGTCTTTAATATTCACTACTGAAATGTTTACATAATGATCACATCTATGAAATGCTTTGCTTCATGACAGAGATCTGCAGTTACTTTTGATGACTTATTTGTAAATCTTTTATAGCCAGATCATAATTTCATAAACCCATGCATAATATAATATAATATCCTATTTTCAAAAAAGTGTTTTAAGAAACCAAATTCAGTATTCTTTTCTGGTTCCTAAGTTGATCAGAAATGACACACTGAATACATTCTAACTAAGAAAAACTTTTGAAAGAATACTATATTTTGTGTAGTCTATCAGTCCCTAGAGAACAGTTAAGATACTTGATCCAACATAAGCAGCCTCTATTACACCTTCCAGCCTGCTTAAATTCCAAAGAACGAAATCCTCGTGCTCCCCTGATTCCCTTTGGAATATCAAGAACTCTTAATCAAAATGTCTTTCTTTAATTCCTTTCAAAGAAAGGAATTAAAGTAGCTGGCATGTGCTGTGTGACATAGCCACATCAATGTGGATAGGCTAAATGGTCGTCCCAGCCATGGGCCCTTGCTTCTCCAAGCATTCTTTCACAGGTGTAAGTGAGCCCTTTCCTTTTCCTAAGTGTTTACACTTGTTCTCTGCTTTTGACAACAGCTCATCTGTGCTCATGAAATGGCAGGGACACAAAGGGAGCTAGCTATTTTACATTCATAATTCATGTTACTGCTGAATTGCTTTAAGGTGAAATATTAGTAATTCTAGGTATTACTAGGCCTCTGCGGAACAGCACTATTTCTTGGGAGTTGTAGATTCCAGAAAGAGAGGTATTGACTTAAATGCAAATTTATTCCTGTGAAAAGACATAGAACACTCTTTAAAACTATGCATTGAGAGAAAAGATTTTTTTTTTAGTCCAGAAAACAGCTCACTAAGAAACAAGCTAGCATTCATTCTATGAAGCCTCAAATAATAGTCCTTTTATTTTGTAGCTTTCCTTGCCTTTGTTTTGAGTTTCACCCAAAAAAAAATAGTAAATAAAAAGTTTTTTGACTATTCCATCAATTATGGGTATATAATTATTGAAATTCTGCAGGAAAGATGGGTGAGAGAAACATAGTTAACATTTTGAAGTCATTTGTGAGTACTGAAGAATATATTTCTTCTCTCCTTGGATGTCACTAAGCATCACCTTCATTATAAAGAGAATAGTTGTTGTCTGAATTGCTAACAATAAAGCAGACTAGTTCAGGATATTTTATGATTATTTTCAGACATTATCCCACTCAAATTCTCTTGCTTAAATCAGTTGTTCTGGTTTTCACCTCTACCTATGTATTAATGTACCTGATTTTGCATATGCTATTGTGAATAATAAAATACCTAAAAAATTATACAGGAATGACATTTTTCTTATTTGACAAGTTTTGAAAGTGTAAACTTGCAAATGAACCAGCAGAAAACTCTCTTCTCTTTCCTTGTGTTTCTTTTGTCAGATTTTTAAAAGTCTTTCATGCCTGCTTTTGAAAGAAAGTCTGACAGTAAGCCACGTAGACATCCACAGACACTTTCCAAAATTTTACTTCCTCTAATGATGACAGCAAATGAAGGAAACTTGTGTGATGTTTTGAAATGGTAGTGTCTTGGATACATAAATAACTGTGCCCAAAGTAAGACAAAAAGACTTCCAATTGAAAAATTGTTTGATTGAGCAGTATACCTTTGAGATTATTAATAAAATTTTGAGTATCTTCTAATAATACAAATTTACATTAATTTCAGGATAATTTAAGTATGGAGGTCTCCACCTATGCAGGGCTTTGTTTCCACTCTTTCATACTAAACCTGTGTGCTGCTAGATCAGCTAAAAACACATAGTTAATCTTCATCTGACATCATAACATAAAATTTCGTTCTATCAGCACACCATACTATCCATTGCAGATGTGATATTTAGATTCTACTATGTGTAATGTGGGAAGATGAAAAAATGGCACTGAATCCAGCTTGGCTGAAGACATATTGCCCAAAACTAGTCAATTAATCAAACCATTCATACCCTGTACTAAGCTGCACTGTCTGTGTACCTGCCATCTGTCTCCTCTTTCTCCTGACCAAACCTCCATGGACTCGCCTGGACTTGGCCATGTTGACTCCCCTTGCATTGTTGAGGTGTGTGGATGGACCCTGCGACCCTGGCTCTGCCTCATGTGCTTAGACCCTATAGAACCCTACATAGCTCTGCCCTGTTGGGACACTGCTGAGATCACAACTTTGCAACTGGGAGTTACAACAGGTTCAGATTATTTGAGTCCACCTTGATTAAACCAAGCAAGATCCTGGTTAAATAGAACATGCTGCTAAATATGTTGCTGTCTTTAATATCCTTAGAGGTACTCTGTAATACCAGCCATAAACTTTTCAGTTTCATAATGATTAAATTAATATTAAGTCTTGTCTTTGTTTTCTTCCAGATTTAAGATGAGTATTTGGGGAGAAGAGTCAACATTGAATGATAGTGACAACACTTACCATTTTTATGTCTAATCCAGGACAGTTGAAAGGAATAAAAAAGGAGGCCTGGAAACAAACTCATAAATATTATAATCCAATCCTCCAAGTTATACATTTCTTCCAGAAATTCTCAGGTTTGATTGGTTTCAAATGGTTTAGAATGACAAGAGACCATGGACACAGCACGAGGAAAAAGGATTGAATTTAAAACATGAAATGTGGCAAAATATTTTTTACTAGTATTAGATAAATCAAAGAATGGCACTAGGAATATACTGAAATGAACTACAGAGAACCAGCAGACACTGAAGTGCAGTTTGATTTTTCTTTGGTAAATCAAAGTCAGACACTACTTTCCTTTTCTTCATTATTCTTCTTCTAATTCATCTCAGTGATGAAGATGAGAACACAAACCTTCAATACAGTGTTGAACATTGTAAGCTTGTTTTCATCATTTTCCATATTTACGTATCTTGATCTACTTTAATCCAGAAGTCATATAAAATGCATATACACTAATTTGTTATTTCACGCAGTTCTAGACTGAAGTTTTTAGCTCAGTAAAACAGCAAAACATCTCTTGTATCTAGAAATTCCAATTAATAACTTATTTTTGTTTTTTAACTTCACCAAAAGTATAAGACAGAAAAGAAATGGGAATTTATCAGAGGACAGCATTTTAGGAGGAACATATATTTTGTTTTAGTCACATGGGAAAGGTGTTAGTATTAATAAGAAAGTGTGTAAGAATAATGTTATTTGAAATATAATCATGGTAAGTAATACATGCAGAAGATTACAAATAAAGTAAAATAAAATAAAAAGAAATGGTGCAGCTGAGTGTCTGTAAAAGTATTGCACTTCTCACTGACATGTCTAGAAATGACTACAGAATGATATTAGTTTCACCAATCACAGGGTATAAGTATTAGGCGACGGTTCGTTCTAGTCTCCTTAGAAATAGTTAACAAATTAACTGAATCCACTTACCCTATTCGTAGTAATGCAGCTGTATTTTAGATACAATAAAAGATGTGTTTTACCCTGGAGGTGTGTTCTTCTGGCATTCTCCTGAATTTGCTGAGATTCTTATTTGCAAGAGCAAAAAGGCTATCACTTCTAACATATCACTTCTAACACAACATCTGAAGCTAGGCTAAATTTTAGTTATAATACTGGACATCTATTTAACATTTAGTTAATTAATGAAGTAATTAGTTAATTACTTAACAAAATGTTAACACATTAAATCTTGAAGTTTTATTTAAAAAAATCCCAAATTTCATTGCAAAAGTTATTTTTTCTAATTATTTTTTTGTCTTTTCTATCTGATATCCAGTATCTGGCATATTTTCTGATTCAGATTTTCAGCCATGTTCTTTAAAAGCAAGCTGGACACTCCTTTTTAAAATATTTTCTCTTTTTCTCCCTAGAAACTCATTCATTGAACTCCTTTGTTTCTCTGTCCTTCTGAGGAGCAGTGGCTTCCTTCCTTCCTCCCCACACACATAGTGAGAAAGAAATAAATGCGGTCTTGAAAAGACAAAATGGAAATAACTTCTTTTATGCAGCTTTGTTTACTGGCACACAAATGCCACTTGTAAAATTGTATTCATGTGTCTTTTTAATTATCAAAAAAACATAGAAAGATTGAGATAGCAGTGGTCTATTTGTTTGTGGTTTTTGTTTATACATATTAAAAAATATCAGAGGAAATAATTGTCATAGGAAAATATGATGACAACAAACAATTCATATACTATCTTCTTTTTCTTGATCAAAACAAGAAAATAGTAACATTTCCTTTATTTCTGGATTATTCTTTTCTTTTGTAGAACCTGCTGGATGTAATTGGGGAGTTTTGGATGGAAAAATTTGGCAGCCCTTTTGTTGATAATTTTTCTTGTGCTGTTAGGCAAAAAAAAAGAGGGAAATTCTCAGAATAGTTACATGGCTCCCAGAATTTCATATGTACTTGGTGAGTTTGTAAAGTTTTGAAGAGTAGAAAAAGGAAACAGCCTATCTACCTACCTTCTCAGTTAAATTTTATTGAATTTAAATTAGACAGAAGTGAAATAGTACAGCGTTATCCCAGCTTCCAGTTTTCACCATAATCACACCACTGCATAAAGACATAGAGATCTAATATATTTCCCAAATAAGCCCAAACAGACTTGCTTTTGAAGCTCCTGCTGCAAAACAATTTCTTAATTCTAGTGCTTTTCAGTCCTGGCGGTTAACCTAAATCAGTGCATAAGGTTTATATTTCAGTCTTATCTACTGGGGGGTGTACCATTCATCTTCAACCTGTGGAATGTGAATACCCCACCTATTATGACCATTTACTTAATTTTTACCATTATATGTAATAGAAATAAAAGTGTTATGTAATCCACTATAAGTTTTAGAGCTACATTTTAGTGACTGAAAAATTCAGAAGCAAAAATTAGTTATGTATCTACAGGCAACTATCCTGTTGCCTCCTTCTGTTCTACTCTCCCTGGTCACACTATGACCTTTAAAGGTCCTTTCCAATACAAATCATTCTATGACTTTATTGTTTCAGATGCCAATCTTAGAATAAATCCTGTCCTTTAAAGCCTTATTTGTTTCCATGTAAAGCACTGGAAACCAATAATGAATATCTCAGCTGAATATATATATATATATATATATATTAGATTAGATGAGTTCTGTCTGCGATGTTATAAATCATTAGTTCCCTCTTAATGACTTGAATACTTTATTAGAGCTTGACAATTTTGCCTCAATGTGTTATAAAGGGCCTTATAGTATATACATATATGCACAACTTAAATGGTTGTGCCTGGTTTGTTTGTTTTTTTAATTTAAAACCAAGTTGTGGAGTGTCATCTAATTAATTTCATGAGATACAATTAAATTGAAATAAATCTGCTCTGATGTTTCCTTTTAATTTTCTTCAAATATACATTTTATCTTTCCCCACACAACAAAATATCACTCATTAACCCTTAATTAGATTCTTTAAAACATTTATGAAGATAAGAAAAAAAAATACTATACTTTGACTAGATGAGTAAGATTTTATTTCACTGGAGAGTGAAACAGGAAAAAAAATCATCATTCTATCCAGAAAGAAAGAAATAAATAATTTGTCTAATGATGCGGAAACAATTACAAATTCCCATAAATAGACAGTCTGAATAGACTGTCAAAGTGGTAAATGTGGGGAAAATTGAGTATAATGAAGCCATAGCTTCCAAACCACTATAAAGCATCACTTGTCAAAATTTTTTAAATGTTGAAATTTGAGTGTAACTTGCCTTTGACTTTTCAAGAGATTGTGGAATGGAAGTTATCCAGGCAAGGCATCAATGACTACATTACCTCAATATATTAACTACAGACTATGTGTCACTGACAATACTGGTAGTTTCAGTACAATGTCTTTGTGTTCAAGGGGTGGATAGAAAGAGTTCATGCTGTAAGGCATGAAACTATTAACAAGATCTTATTTTCATAAGCCTGTCTTCAATTATAAGCAATCATTATAATATGTTTTCCTTGAATAATTCTTTAAGTAAGAAAGACTCAATAATAATATGATGGTTTTATCCAGAAGCCTACAATGAAACAAAGTGGTGCATATTTGCTCCTGAGCTTCTCACACCATATGATGAATAGCAGCAATTATAGAAAAGAACAATATTAGTTTTACAGTTATTGTTATTATCTTAAAGTGCCAAGAATAAAATCCCATATTTCCCTAGATAGTCCAATCACCACCAAAATATGTGACAGAGGAACATTTTATAATCTCTGTATTTCACACTGGCTGCACAACTAGAAATTGGCAGAGCGAAGTCATTTATATCTCCTTATTACCAGCTTGCAGAAGGCTTTGAGAATATGGGGCTAGTGATGGATATTTCTATAGCAGATGTTTTTTTATTCTATTTTACCGTAGTACATCTACTTCAGATTAGTTCCACTACAGTTTATTAAAGTAGCAGAAAGAGGTCAACACTAGGAGAACATGACACACAGCTTGCTTACTCTTGTTTTGTAGAAGGAAACATATTTATATACAAATCGAATCTATTTAGGCAGAGTCAGAGTTCCTTCATTTACAAATTTAGATCTTGTTGTGCTGTGTAATTAATTTAAACTGATGCAAAACTTGCTTAAATATGGAGCAATTACCTAAATGGAATATTTCTATTGTAAATTAGATTTCTACTAAGTATATTGCACGATATTTTCTCAGAGGGTAAAATGTACCTAAATACAGAAAGTCCAATTGCATTAGGGAATTAAATGAAACTAAAATACCGTAAAGTACTTTTGATAGTTCTTCCAGTAGGGTGAACTACGCTCAAAGCAAACAGGTTTAACTGAATGGACCTTGTATGCTTCTGTGTTGCTTTTCAGGGTAGTTGAACTATAATAATGATGTCATAGTACTGGACTTCTAGATTCAAAATAACCCACATACTTACAAACGTGTTCTTATGAGCAAAGGTTTTTGGAATATGAATTCAGCCTAAATCACAGTCTGTAGCACATCTGTCAGCATAGAAACAGCCAATAGGAATTTTTTTTTTTTTTTTGTTAACATTTCCACATATTTATCAGCTCAAAATGAACATGAATTTTTTAGACTATGCACTGTTACAGCACAGAAGACCAATAGCCTTCTGTAAGAGACTGATGTGGTAATTGGCATAAACATTACCTTGGGCGGACCTTTGTCCACTGTAGCAAACTGCAAAGAAGAAACTGCTCCTCTGCAACAGCCAAGTCCACCCCTTCCCAAATACACCTAACTGGAATGGGGATTGTGATAGGAACTTGAGATAAGGAAAAGGTGGTACTATTGGTATCCCAGTTATCCCAGGTCTGGGGAGAAGAACGCATCCACAGTTGATACTGGAAGAGAGACTGGAATGCTAATGGCACCAACAGAGGACAAGCACACCTGATACTTCAGGCTCCTTATGGGGGTTGAACAGGACAAATAAAGAGGCAAATTATTGAAGGAGGTGGGTACCATCTCTTTATCCCTACTCAAGTGACTCAGTGGTGATAACTCTCCTTTGGGGAAGTAGCAGTACCTTGACACCTGGTAACCTCAAAGTATCTATCCCTGTTGATGGGCCAGGATGGGGCAAAGCTGACTCACCTGTGCTGACATAATAGGCAGCTGCAATGTCTTAGAAGGTGTTAAAGACTTCTGAAATGTCCCATGATCCACAACATTACATCATTCAGTGTGAAAGTCCTGGTCCCATGCTAGCTACCTGAGATTTTTCACTTGAACCTGTGCGTATATAACTTGTGGAATTTGCTGTTTCATAGGCTTCCCTCAGTCCTGATGGATCAGGATAGTGACCATCACTTTGACCTACAGAAGTCAAAATTGCAAGTCCCTTCTTGAGGGATCTGAGGGGTGGTGACTATCTACTGTTAAGTAAAAATATGTAAAAATATGTACTGTTAAGTAAAAATATGTATTTGGTTGAATTTCACATATGGTATTGTTTGCTCCTTAATTCAAGCAGAGGCATCTCTCTAAGTATTTTAATAATGGGATCTTAACAAAGTCTCAAGGAGAATATAACCTGTATAAATACCTGATGGGAGGTAGAAAAGAAGATGCACTTGATGCTCCACAATTGTTCCCACTGAGAGGACAGCAACAATGGGCCCAATTTGCAATACAGGAAAATCCACTTAATTAAAACAAATCCTTTCCTTTTTTTCCTTTCCTTTCATCAAGCAGGTGTGCCAGATCTTAAAGGTATCTGAAACCTGACTGGAAATTGTCATTTCCCTGAGTGATCTCTTCTAGCTGACTCTCCTGTGAGCAGGGCAGTTGTATTAGATGATTCCCAGAGATTCCTTCCAACAACAACTATTACGTGAGATTCTGTGATTTCTGAATTGGCTTTAACAGTGGCAATATAGGTGAGCTGAAACCTAAATGGCATGAGGCCCTGTATGCAGCATCCATTTTTAAGAGGTTCCCCCAAGTCCTTAATTCTACATTTTTATATATTTGAACAAATTGAAGCACTTGAAACATATACTCACCGCTGCTTGATATAATTTAAGCAAATGCCCTAAGAATGTTATAGTTGGAAAGCTCTACAAGTTCTTTCAGATTATTCAGCATCCACATAATTTTAGCAGATTGTATTTGAACAATGTAAATCCAGCATATACTGCTCACTTAATTCATGTTGGTTAGCATTAGTTTACACACAGCCTGAACTACAAATTTGTTAGCAAGCTATAAAAAGTATTTTCACTTTTTTTTTTGTGAAAATATTTCTGTAACCAAAGTTCATGCATTTGAAATAAAAATACAGAATCATAACTGATTGGTTTCTTTTACAAAAATTGCATTATGTGTAGTAACTATTCTAAACAAATAGCAGTTTCAACCAAGTAATTTTCTGGTTTTGTTATTAAATTGGTTACAGAGGTGTTATTTGAGCAGGCTTCATGTTTTTCAGCACCTTTGGTAAAAATATTGGCTAGAAACCTAGAGACTGGACATCCTGCAAAGTTCTCTTTCTGGCCTGTGAAGTAATAATGAGCTCACAGTTATATTCCCCCTGTGCTTCTCACCTCCCTGCCCACAACACATTTTGGTCAAGGCTTGCTAAAGCATTGATTTTTTTTTTTTAAATAAACTTATTGTGCAGTAAAAGAGATTCACAGAGTAATCTCTTTTTCTATAGAGTGGCAATTAAACAAAACACAAAAGTCTTCAAATTATTTTGGTACCTTAAATACAATGGCTTTTGTCTTTTCTGAGGGTGAAAAATATATTGACCTTTTTTTTTGTCTGCTCATTCTCTGTTGTCTTTAAATCACATTGTACCTTGCATATAATAAATCCCACTTTATTTGGGAAGCTTTATTCCTGTTATAACTGCTTTCTAATTGTAATTCCATTTTGAAGACATGCACATTCATATGCCAGCATGTCTTAGCTGCAAATACATTTCTTGTATTTTTACTTGGTATAATTGATTATACTTGTCAGTTTACCCACAGTGTTTACTACTAAATTGGACTATAAATTTATGTCACAACTTAGATAACTTAGGTTATTTTTAGAACTTAGATAACTTGAGGTTCTACTTTTGTTTACTTGGTTTATTGTGTGTCTAAGATATTATCATTAAAATATTCAAAGTATGAGTTAAGAAGAATAAAAAATAATGGTGTTAGCATTTTTTTTAGTTCTGAGGGTTTTTTTAAGCTCATATCTTCATACCTGATCTCTAAAGAACACTGTTCAGAATCATTAACAGCAAATATATGTTTACAGCTAGTTTAAATAGATTTCTAAATATGTCCACAAGGCAAAAATGGATTTCTGTTTATCACTGAGTTTGCGCTTTTCCTTTATTCTTGATAGTCACAGGTGTAAGGTTCAAACTACATTAGCATCTGCTCTGTAATTGCCTAATGCAAACCTCAGAGATATTAACATAAATATAGTAGGAAAATTTGATGGGAAAACAAAATTTCCTTTCAGGAAAGGAAACTAAGTCTTGCAAAACAGAAAAGAAGGACTTAAAACACTCTGGAATGGAGATACGATCAAAAGAAATGCAATTAAAAAAAAAACCAAAAAACCAGAAAATTGGGACATTTAGTGACTATAAGAAAAATGGTCTGGGAGGAAATGAGGTGCAGTGCAAAGGACCAAAACATGCCAAAACTAACCTCACAGATTCTGCAAAAGCAGGGGAAAAAAATCAAGGAGGAAGACACAACTTAGAGGGGAAGATAGGAGGGACATGGCATGGAAACTGAAGAAAAAAAAATTGTGGCTGAAATGAAAGCCAGCAAAAGGCATGGGATGCCATCAAGTGCAGGGATATGGACCAAGGCTTGCCCAGTTGATCCCCGTTGAAATCGCAATTAGGATTTTGGAAAATCTTCACAAAAATCCTAAGGTTTATAAAAAATTTATGCTACCTCAATTTCTAGTACTTTTGGAAATCTGCCGTAGCATTCAAATCACAGTCAGCTTTGAGGTTAGATCAGATTTGAAAAGATCCAGTCATATTTTAGTACCTCTGCAACAGCTTTGATGTACCTTTTCCAGGGCTTCTCAACCCTCATTGATTTTTCCCCCCATTTTTCTCTGCTTTAAACATCCTTCTTGTAACTTGTGCCAAATGTCGCTTCTTTCGTTGTATAATACAATCAAGAGTCCAGCTGCATTGTCTTTAAAAATTCACCACAGTTAATGGAAGAAAGCAATCAGAGTCTGTCTTGGCCTTTTTCTTCAGGGTGAACACACTCAGTTCTCCCAATACACCATGTACATTCCATAGCATATGTATTGCAGCAGCCATAAAAATTAATATTTATCTCACAACATTTTTATTTCTAATAGTTTAAAAAAACCCCACAAAACAATCTATTCCTGATTAACTTATTATTACTCAGGTTAAATGTAGTTAGTATTGGGACAAAATAATGTTTCTTATTAGAAGTTTGTGGCTGATTACAGTGCACAGACTTGCCACCATTCTTTATGCAAAGCTCTCATTACTTCCAGGAGTTTTGCAAGCAAATATAATCTATGGTCTAATGAAATGGTCAAGTTTATTCAGGTTATGCATTCCCTGGTTTTTGTTGGTGTTATGAACCAGCTTAAACACAGGAGAGCAAAGAAAACCAAGTCTCTGTGAATAAAATTGTTCAAACCCAGCAAGGTTTGAAATATATCCCAAAACTTGACCAAAACCAAGCAATTTTAGATGTTGGTGCCAAAACCCTTGATATATTTTATTTACTATTAAAGGAGGTGATAGGAAAGAAAGAGAAAAGAAAGATAGAAAGAAATGGAAAAAGAAGTGCTCATGGAGGTTGGGGGGCCAGGGGGAGAGTAACAGGGGTAAGGTGGAAGCATGCCTTTCATTTGAGGGTCCCAGTGATGTCTTGTTGCTCCCCTCCATCTTGTCTTGGTGGTGAGAATCCCCCACAGCCATTGCCACACCAAAGAGTAGAATTCCATGCATTAATATACAGCTGGGCCAGGTGGGAAAGCCCATGTGTCTCCCTTGCAGGGCCCAGTTTGACATTGTCCCTTGGAACACTGAGGGAGTCTGTTGCATCATCTCTGATGCTCTGGTGCAGGGTCAGGGGACCCCTTTGGGGGGGGCCCTTTGATGGGCTGGTGTCACCCTCTCTGCTGTGGATACTGCCCTCCAGCTTGGGCTCCTTTGCCCTGCAGAGCATGGGCATTCACTGCCTTGGGACAGAGGCTTTTTTACCACATACCCGAAAAGTCTCCTCCGTTCCCCAACTCTTTGGTGTGAGGGTCTGTGCAAGCCTGGCAGCTGATATCCCTGGAGCTGTGGTCACCTCCCTGAAGGTGCTAAGCTTGATCCCTCTGTGAATAGATTGGTCTTACCCCAGACCAGACCTCAGTCATTTTAACTCCATCACTGAGTAGCGTAGGGCTTTGGTCAAGGCCCAATTCAGGGTGTGGCGGTCTTTAGCTTCTGTTACATAGTTTTGTTATAACAGGCAAAATCCTTCATGAAGATGTTGAAGCCATAAATGATAACATTTCTGTCTCTGACAGTTGGGTTGTTTGGGGTTTTTTTCTTTTGTTTTGTGTTTTTTGAAATGAATGAATAAGATTTAAAGCTTATTTAATAAAATAAATACAAGCTGACAGAGTTTTGGGGTGGTGATTTTTCACAAAAAATAAAAAGCATCAATCACTGTTTGGATTTATGATGGACAAACACAAAGAATATTCATTGCATAAAAACAATTGTAAAATACAGATAATGTTTATTCTACAAGCCAAATACTTATGATATGTATGTCCAAAGACCCATACCTTCTGATTAAACATATAAGTCTAAAAATCACATTATTTGATTACCTCTATAACTTTAAACTTTTTTTTTAATTTTTAGTATATTGTGGTAATCAGTAACTTATATCTGAATTTTTTCTATTGCACAAAAATGGAATTTCAAGACATTTTTTGAAGAAGCACTTTTGTGTGCAGGAGGGCATAAAATGAACCTTTAAGAAAGGTGAATTTAAGGCTTGCTGACTTAGATCTGTGTGTAGTAAAACCCTAAACACACTGATTCCAGTGCAATTATCAAGTACATAAATCTTTCTTAGAGACTGCAGGGGATAGTTGCAAAACACTGGGGAAAAAAAAAGTCAGAATTTTCATTAAAAACTGCATTTCAAAGGAGTCCATTTCTAGCCTTTTAAAGCACTTTTTTCTTGTACAGCCTGTAGATGGCAGTCTTGTACCAGACATGAAATTTTAGGCATTACATCTGTTAATATACAAGCACGCAGAAAGAAATATAAA
The DNA here is from genome assembly GCF_023055355.1 of Agelaius tricolor. Classification (NCBI taxonomy): domain Eukaryota; kingdom Metazoa; phylum Chordata; class Aves; order Passeriformes; family Icteridae; genus Agelaius; species Agelaius tricolor. Next base: position 51,158,936 of record NW_027269267.1, on the reverse strand, counting down.
ATATTAGTAAGGTGAAAAGGACACAGAGTTTGTGGGTTTTTTCATTTTATTTTCCACATCATGAGATGGTAATTGTATAAAGTACAAAGTTTCTTTAAATCTGATTTAAATTTTTCTATGGTTCTACATTTTTCTATATATACAGAAATGAATTTCACTACCAAAATGACAATAACACAAATAATTATCTCTTAAATATAGCTGGTATCTGGTAGGAAATAAGTATCTCTGCAAATGATGGATTACTGTCACGCTTCAATAGTCCGGATGAGTGTAGGCAATTTCAGAATTGGATATCATGCTTATGAGTAACAGGGAATTTTTCTTAATATGTATTTCTAAAATTATGCTGGTAAGAAACCTTCCAGTTAGAAATATAAAAGCCTTAAACATCAAGAAAATTTTATTTGAATTAGTGTGTAGTATTTGGTTTTAATCTGTGAAATAGTGACAAATTTGTGCATCAGAAAAAAAGCCACATGTACACACATACAGACACAAACAAAAACTCGACTGCAAAACAAGTGAACAAGCCAAAAAAACCCCCAAAAGTTTCAAAAGTCTTCTGACATCAATATCAGGAAAGAAGAATTACATGAAAGTATTTTCCTGTCTTACAGAGTAGAGAACCACACAACACTTTCACGTATGTTTTGATAAGTAGTTCTGCCATGATAGATATCATAGAATATGCTGAATAGAAAGAACCCACAAAACTCATTGAGTCCAACTCCTGGCCTTTCACAGGACACCCCAAGAATCATGCCATATGCTCAATAGCATTTCCAAATGCTTCTTGAACTCTGTCAGGCTGGTGCTCTGACCGCTTCCGTGGGGAGCCTGTTCCAGTGCCCAGCCACCATCTGGGTGAAGAAGCTTTTCCTGATATCTAACATGAACCTCCCTTAACACAGCTTCAGGCCATTCCCTTGGGTCCTTTCACACAGAGAAGATCAATACCTACTTCTCCTCTTCCCCTTGTGAGGAAGTTGTCACTGTGATGAGGTCTCAACCCAATTGCTTCCTCTCCAGGCTGAATAAACCTAGTGACCTCAGATGCTCCTCATACAGTTTTCCTTCAAGGCCCTTGAGGCTGAAGTGTTCTGCATTTAACCAACATGTCCACATTCTTTCAACATGTTCTTTGCTGATCTACCACATTTGAATCATTACTTTCACTGCCAAGATATAAACAGGGTGGTAACAGATGAATAAAAACTAATTTGCCTCTGCAAAACACAAAGATACCTTAAATTCCTTAGCTTTCTATTTGAAAAAAAGTAAATCTTAATTTCACTTTTTCATGAAGTTGACATGGGAATATATATTTGTTGTCATTATAGTGCAAGAGTTCTATTGTCAGTACATTGCAAGGGTTCCATATTGCTAGAGTTTCCTACCTCCTTGATGTTTCTTGTAGGCAGCTCCTCCAGGCACTGACTCTTCCTTATCCTCACAATAACCAACTGACTCCAGCTCCCCTCAGCCAACCAATCCACTCTTTTATAACACTCTTCTGATTGGCTACAGGTGTGGCCTGTTAACATCAGGCCTGCTCCTAATCCTTGGTAATTGGCTCAGCTGCAACTCTTTAGGGGGTAAGATTACTTTCTATACTACCTTTATTTACTTATGTTCTATCCCCCTACATATATTGGCTGATATAAATAACTTTTTAAAGGAGTTGTTAAATAAATATATTGTATTGCTCATTCGGACTCTACTTTCTGTTGCCTTTCCTTATGCTAAGCTGAAAGTATCCCTAAATTATAAAATCACTGTCTGTGGATCAGGTTTCATTACAGAGTCCTCTAGATTTCCTTCCTCATCTCAGAAGTTAATTTCAGTCAAATTATGCCAATATCCTTATTTGCCCTTATTTTGTCCTTATTTGTTGCGTGTTGTCTTTTATGTAGTCACTGGTTACAACACAAAGTACTTAAAACATCTTGCAAATAAAGTTATCTGGTTTTGAAAGCTTTCTTGTATTCTACTATGTCGAGATTTTCCTGACAGAACTTATTCTTATTTATTTTTCAAATCTAGACACATGAACTCCTTCCCTTTGCATATTTTCCTTATGTGCCCTAGGATGTGGTAAGAAATTCCAAGATATGATGACATTTTAAATGCTGTGTACATTCCCACCTTACTCTGTGTCACCATTTGGCTTGATTATGTTTTGAACTTGAACCATTAGAAAAGGTACAGCATAGGAAATAGGGAACTGAGGCTGTAATATTATGAATTTAGTACTTTTATGTACAGAAGAGGAACTAAATGCTGAATTTTAAAGCACAATTTGACTGAGAGAAATTTTGCACAGCATGCAGCATAAAAAGCAATATTCCTGGGTTAGAGCAAAAAATAAAACCCAACCAAAAGGTACTTAACGTAAAAGAAGGAAGTAATAGGAGGGGAAAACCTGTAACCTTAATCAGTGCAACTTGTTACTGAATTTTGAGTTTTGGTAAAATCTTTTCATATCTCAAAATATATTATTAGTCTCTCTTCACTGATCATTACAGATATTCCCCTTTCTGTACAGCTGATCCCCCAACAGTGCTTCCACATTACTAATGGAATCAAAGTAGAATAAAAGCAATATTGATTTATTTAAAAAAAATATTTTCACAAGATTTAAAAAAACCTTAAAACTTGGATTTTAACCACTACAACATTTTGCTTGTTCAACACAAATATAAAGAAACAAAAGTGAAATCTTAAGTTATTTGAATCAGAGGAAGATCTAAATTTTCTCTTGTGCTTAATCTAAAATATGCATCTTGTATCAAGTAAGAGTTCATGTCTCAGATTTCTGAGATCTTTAAACTCTTTCTTTTCCACTGTACATTCCATGAGAAAGTACATGCAATTAGAAATGTTACAACTGAGAAGTTAAACAATCTCAATCATTCATAGTAGCAATGGTGTATTTCTTCCCATCAATCCCAAAAATACTGAAATCTCCACCTTGTCTGTCTGAAGTAACAGGGTACAATTTGAATTCTGGGTGTAGCTACTATATGCAGCAAAAATGAATTTGACCTGAAGGCTTTCTTTTTCATCAATGACATAGATTTGCTCACTGCTATTCAAAAGGAAAGATAAGCACTAAATCAAATACAATCTGTGTCAGCTTATGAAATGACTGTCTTATAAATCAGATGGTGTTGGGCTAAGCTACCAAAAATATCTGAGTAACTAGACTAAAAAGAAGGGTTACTAAATCTGGTTATCTGTAATATGAACAATTTGGAGCTCAGCTCATTTCCTTCATTATGGAAGAAGATGTGTTCATTAGAGTCAGTAACACTGTAAACACATAACTAGCTCTGATAAGGGACTCCTAAGTCTGAAGGACAAAGTTTTAAGTCAATTCAATAATTAAGATCTGGAATGGAGAAACTGAGAAAATTCAGATTAAAAGAGAGTTACAGTGCTTTGTGAAGAATGTCAGCAATTGATAACTTATCTTTGTTTGTTTGTTTTGGTTATATGGCAGTGAAATAGCTAATCTGATTCACACTAAATAAGTTTTACGTTTTACTAACAATATTATACCAAATGTTTCAGCACTTCATTCAAATTTTATTATAGGGGGGTGTAAGAAGGTTATGTTGCCACACCCAGAACTTGGAAGCAATTTCTGACTAAATAAAATAAGAAAATGTTCTGCTAAGACAAGAGAAGTTTAATGTTGTTATTTTTAGAAAATTAAATATGCAGTAGAGAGAATATGCTTTGGTGCTAGGTGAGACTAACCAAATAAACAACCAAAAGACACAGTAGATGAGAGTTACACTTGAAAAAGTATTATTGCAACCAGTTTTGTTTTTTCTTGTTGATTTGTTGGATTTCTTTTGCAAACTATGTTTTCTAATGCCATCAGGATTGTGAAACACAGAGCATACCACTGGTTAGTAAGAGACAAAGTGGTTATCATTCAGTAATTTGTTTACTGTGCTCCTATTGAATTTTTGCTGGATCTTAATAGAAAATAGTTTGTCGTAACTTACACAATTTGCGTGTCTCCAGAACTCTTAATGTGTGAGTTTCCTTGGCTTTCAGGGGGTTCCATTTATTATTGTTTAGACAGAGAATTTTGTAAAGTAAAATCTATCGTCATATTTGGTATACTATATATGTCCACAATTTTAACAAATACATAGACAGAGGTTAAGACTAGAAAACTCTTCATATGAAACACTGAAAAATAGAAGTACATCGTGTAAGGTCATTTAAAAATTAGAAACTTGTTTGTACTGCTTGATCTAGGAAATCTTTTAAATTAAATAGACAGTGATTCATCATGAACCACAACTTTATCTCAAAGTAGTTTCATTATAAGGATAAAAGAAATATTTCATTTTACAAAATGTTTAGTATGACTTTCTTTTTCATTATTTCAGTTAAAGTATTATAAAAGTTTCTGACAAATATCTTGCCCATAATTCATTTGAGGACTTACTTTCTTTACAAAAAAAAAAAAAAATCTTGCAACAATTACATCTTCTAAAAAGTGATAGAGAAATATCATTCAATGGAATTAGCCAGGATTTAAGAGAAACTGTTGCAATTCCTTATTTCTATCCCAAAAACTGGTTAAATGTTAGTCTCAGTGTCAGTTATTAGATTAGCAGTGCTTCTGAGCCCAGCCATACCCCTGCTCCATGTAGGATGTTCTGTTGCCTGCAAAGCCCATTTTCTGGAGGCAAAAAACACTTCCAGGCTAAAAGGGCCCAGAGCTGGATGGCCTTGATCTGCATCTGACCTGGACAAATCAAGGCCTAGGATTTTGGGAAACACTGCTGCATATTCTCACTTCTCAAATGAAAAGCATCATTATTGACTTCATTTTCTATAAATAAAATAAATAATATTAGTTAGTACTTTATCAAAAGATTGTAAGGACCAATAAACTCTTGTTTAATGTGATTTTCTATTGAAAATACTAGCTGTGTAAATTGTAACAGGTAGATGCAATTCCACTGTATGGAGCTTATTGTCTCCAGGTTAGCACTGTTACTAATAAGACTTGTAGTAAAGACCTGGCTGAAGCACAGAGACAAACTTACCTGAAAAAGGCTCTTTGTTGAACCTTAAACCATAGACCTTTAAGAAATGTGTCTCATACATGATTCCAGGATGTCCCTGGACATCCTAATAACTACTAGTATAAATAGTATTATGAGTTGGCTAGTTAAAATACCTGCATATTAGTAAGTATTTCTTATTTCTGCTCCTAGGTATGTATCGATAAATCCTGACAAAGCTGAGCTGCTCAGCACTAAAGCCAATTAATAAATGCAACTCAGTTAACAAAGTAAATATGGTCAGACCACATTAACTTATGCATGAAGAGGTTCACAGTACTTGGCATCAACTGTGGGAGGTCCAAATTTAAAAAACTAAAACTCCAAAAATACCCTAGACAGAAGAATGAAATCAGTTTTGCATTAACGAATATAAAAATCTTTGTCTTAGGTAAAGATGCAAGATGTACCCACCCAAAAGTATGTATTTTATCACCATCTCAATAAGCTGTTAAAACCAGGTGGAGCAGTGTTTCTTATCTCCATGGCTCATCCCTGAGAGCTGCAGGGGATATCTTCTGTTAATGGGCCACTGAGTCTCACTGCATGACTGATAAAATTACATCATCCCATTGTGAGATGCTCCACCCTGTGGGAGGAACCAAACATTCCTACGTGGATATAATCTGAGATCTGGACCACAATCTGCCTTCTCCAGTGAATTCCCAGAGGAAAAGAGCTCCATTACCACCACTGGACCTTCAAAGGAAGACCACACCCTATTACAGGATCACTGCTTCAACAGAACCACATCTGTTGCTTCAAAGGGGACTGAATCCACCATTCAATCAGGCTGCTACCAACACCCTGACCAACAGGGTGTCAGGCTGTATTCTCACTGAGTGTTTCTGTATTATAGCATTTAATTTAATTTTCCTATTAAATTGTATTTCTGACTTGGGATGTCCCCTGGTTTGCTTTCAAACTAGTACAACCTTCCTGTTGAAAATACATTCAGTTTAGTATAAAAAAGGCTCACAAAAAAAAATCCCAACAAAAAAATGGAATAATATACCTGATTCCTACCAAAATATGCATTTTCTAAATTTTGGCTAACATGTACATTTAGGTATTAGAGAATATAGTTGTGATGACTAACATTTCATCAGGAAGAGGAAGACAGGTTCCCTCTGAACACCTGAGTGAATATAAATAGGACATCTCTTCCACAGCTGGAAAAAGAATGCTGAAAGAAAGCCTGAAGGCCTTGCTCAAACAAAAAATTTACAACTCTGGATTTCAGCCTGAAAGAAGCTCTTAAAATTCTGGTATGCAGGGTCTGTGTCCCCATCCATTTCATATTACTTCTTTCTTAGACAACTACCGGTCTGAGATGTTCACAGGTTTTACAATGGTGAATAGTTTATTATTAATAATTCAACGTGATAGTCAGGGAAACAGGTGTAAGGGATGCAGTGGAGCTTCCCTGTCAGTGCTTGGTCTTGCTCTCTATATTGTTTTAGTTAAAAGCTGGGGCCTTGCTTTCCAGGGGATGCCCCAAACAGTGTCAGTCTCTGCACATTTAGTACTAGCACCCCAACTTTTGACTTATCCCATTAAGAAATTGTAGAGGATTGTTTAGCCTCTCTGACAGAGTATAGAGCATTTCTCCTGGATTTTGTCTGCAGAAGAAGACCTGAATGGCTTGGCCATATGAACACAGAAGGGCTTGAGTTAGACAGTTACTTGACCCATATAAAAACAAAATCTCCCTGTTGATGAAGACAAAACTTTGTACCTCTAGTGGGCCATTTGACCCAATAAAATCCTGACTTACCTTGAAAAGGTCTGAGTTCACCTTTCACTGACCATTGGAAGAATCCTGAAGAGAATGTGTTGCTAACTGGGGTATTTCATTTAAGTGTCTAAAGTTAGATTGTTGAATTCTAGTCCAAAAAATGAGTAGAGCTGGGAGTCAAAAGTATCTCTGTTCCAACACACCTCTGTAATCACAACACTTTTCTAAAACACAACATGTCTGCTCAGGTGGCAATATTTACAGAGCAGTTAAATTGATAGTAAGTATACCTGTGTTGTGATGAAAATTAAATGTTTTACTATTAATTTACCAAATAAAACTGGGGTTTGTCCTTCTAAATTAGAGAAAAGAAATAGGTAGCAATGTTGAAAAGAGCATCTTTCATTAAAAAAAAACCTTACCTCATAAATTCTGTTTATCTTAAAGCATTTGCATTTAGTTTATTGAACTTGCAAAATAAAGATCCAATTTTTTCCTGTACTGACTGAAATAATTTATGCTTGGTATTTTTTGCTGCATTTATTTTCCTCACAACAACTGGGCTTATGACAACTCACTTGTCACACTGCCGAATGATTATAATCAGCTGATAATTGAGGCTTTGTGCTAGTTAGCCTTTGCAAATTCAATTCCTTTAGCTGGAATGGTATAATTAAAGCCAGATTTATAAATCAGTATTACATGCTAATTACCAATATCAGAAAATAATAGCCAAAATACTATCCTTAATAAACTGAATGTTAAACAGTCACAGAATGCATAAATAAATTGCTCTGGTTTTCCTCTCAATTTTTGAGAAAAGACCTCTGCTATTCAATCACATAATTCCTACATTTGACCAAGTTGCATGTTTTTGTTTTAATTTGTTATTGCAAATGTTGGGGTGCTTCTAGCATATTAAAAGGAGATATTTTCTAGAGGAACAGCCAATAGTGCTGTTTAAAGGCAAGAAAGTTCTCAGGTTGGTTGTTTCTGCTTTCTCACAGAAGATAAACACTGACATCTAATCTTGATTGCAATCACATTTTAATGACATTCCTTATCCTTCCCAATCTTTCAGTTTATAATTCTCTAATCTTCTAGTGAATTTAAAGACAGAGAGAGAACGAAAGACAATCAGTTTGGATGTGTGGTAATTGGCAAAAGGAAGAGCCAATTATCACAGATTATTAATGCAGACATGCTACATCCGGTAGTGACTGAGTCTGTTTGTCTAGAAATCCCTATCACACAAATAATTAAAATTAAGTGTTGGCAGATGTGGGTCTTGCCTCTCATGATTGCTTTTTCCTGATGTACAGGATTTGATAAAGTCTTCCAATTTAATTTCTGGGTTATTGGGTTTTTTAAACAATATCGAAGATCTTCAAAAGAATGTAGGCACAATACATGAAAAGACTACCTAGGAAAATTAGACATATGTCTGTGTTTATCTTGATTTTCCCAATTGTACTGGCTTAAGCTCTGTTAAAAGGATGTGGAAAGTAGAAACAATCTGTATTCTTATTGTGCACTTTCAGCCCTATAGGAAAACCTGCTGGGATTGGCTGCAGATGGCTTCATCTCAGAAGAAGAATGTGCTTCCTAACAGTTGCTTGTTCTGTATGCATGATCAAGCAACAGTCAATGGTTTCTTGTGCCTCATTAGCTGTAGTGACAGGAAGAAGTATGATTCTCCAAAAATACCTGCCCTTCCTCCAAACTAAGGTAAGTCTGTACAGAACAAACACCAAGAAACTCAAATCTTGTGTTTGGGTTTCTTTTAATAGAACAAATCAAGAAACAACAAGAATTGTAAAAATTATGTTCAAATTCTTGACAAGAATTTCACATTAACTAAGTAAGCTTAAGCTTTTGGTATGTATATCACAATTTTCTCTCATTAAATGAAAAGAAGGAATTACTTTGGTTTGGCAGAAGCTCTTTTTATTTTTTCAGTTACAAATGTACAACTCAAGAGTATAAAAAATTTTGCTACGGCTGAAGACTCTCAAATCTTGGCATATAACTAACTTACTGTTCATATAGACCAGGATTCCTTAAATACCTATTTTAATGTTTTGTGGTTTAAACTGCAGGGACAAAGGCAGGGATTTCTTGGATTTCTGTCACAACAGAAATGACCTGTGGAAGTTAAAAGGGGAATCAGGAGGAAAATTTAAAGTTCATAATTTTTTTCCTGAGTTGTTTATGTAGTTGCAATCAAGTCACTCTTTTCCCCTGTAGGTTTGCTACCATTTCAACCATTTTTCTATTTTTGCTATACCTGCTAAGATTCATATCCTGAAGAATGTATTTAAAACCCGTGAGCTGCTGTGTACCTTGAGAGATCTTCTCTATTGAGTATAAATGAAATCTTTTGATTCAGGTGTGACAGCTATGCTAAATTCTTCCCAGGCAGTTTCAGTCCTTGTCCCTAAACCAATATTTCCCAGTTTAAACACTTCTTTCTCCTACATCTCCCAAAATGAAATATGAAAGTATGGACATAAAATGACCATAAAAGTTACTGCAGTCTAATGCAGCACATTTTTTTATATGTGTGAACGATACACCTATTTCTAACCTTGAAAGTTTCTGAGATAAAAGGCTTAAGGTACTGACAAGCTCAGTACAGCTTATCTAAGCTGTGATAGTTCCCCCTGGAAATCATACAGCTGAGGACTAACATATTTAGTTCACTGGGGAATTATCACAACAAATTACTTCCCCTAAATTCTTCTTATAAAGACTACAGGATGTATTTGAAGGCATGGCCAGCAGGTTGAGGAAGGTGATCCTGCCCCTCTACTCTGCTCTTGTGAGACCCCACCTGCAAGTGCTGCATCCTGCTCTGGAGTCTTCAGCAAAGGAAAGATGTGGATCTGTTGGAGCAGGTCCAGAGAAGTGCCAGATCAAAGCTGATCTGAGGGCTGAAGCAACTCCTCTCTGGAGACAAGCTGAGAGAGATGGGGTTGCTGGGCCCAGGGAGCATACTTGCAACCTTCTAGTACTTAAAGGAAGCTTGTAGAAAAGATGAAGAATGACTTTTCATATGGACAGACAGTAATAGAACAAGCCAAAATAGATGTACATTAGATTTTAGGAGGCAATTTTTTTTACCATGAGGGTGGTGAGGCACTGGAACAGGTTGCCCAGAGAAGTTGTGGGTGCCCCATTGTTGGAATCGTTCAAGGCCAGGCTGGATGGGGCTCTGGGCAACCTGAACTAACTGGTGGTATCTCTGCCCATGGTGGGACCCAAATGATCTTTAAAGTCCCTTCCAACTCAGACCATTCTGTGATCCTATGACTCTGTTTATGCTGATTTTTTAAAATGGGAAATGTGTCCCATGCATCAGTATTGTCATTGTATTGCAAGGGTTCCATATTGCTAGAGTTTCGTAGCTGCTTGATGTTTCTTGTAGGCAACTCCTCTAGGCACTGACTCTTCCTTGTCCTGGCAGTAGCCAACTGACTCCAGCTCCCCTCAACCAACCAATCCACTCTTTTATAACACTCTTCTATAACACTGATTGGCTAGAGCTGTGGCCTGTTAAAATCAGGCCTATTCCCAATCTCTAATAATTAGCTCAGCTGCAACTCTTTAGGGGTTAAGATTACTTTCTATACTACCTTTATTTACTTATGTTCTATCCCCCTACACAGAAGAGGTGATGGTATGGTACTCTGCACAGATTTTGTTGGTATTTACTCAAAATAAACTGTGTAATACATGCAATTTCCACTCACTCTTTCATTTTTATCATTCAGAATTCTGTGTTGCATTCTAATAATGTTACTTCTAAGTGATTTTTATTCCTACAATCATATTTACTTTTCTTCATTTTTATGGTGGTGTGTTTTCTCTCACATGCATATTAAAGTACACATTTATTCATAACTATTAATGATTCTGGCAAGGCAGATTAAGCCCTTCTGTCAAATATATGTACCTAACTTAAGCCTCACTTTGAAAGTAAACAACAAAATAGATGTACACACATTTTTGAGAACACTGACAAACCAGAATTTCTCATTCATTAGGTTTGTAGCCAATGTTTGGGTCTTTAAAATGTTGATTAGGTGCCCCAGTTAAGAGTCTTAATGGAAGTCTAGAAGCCCAATATTAAGAACCAATTAAAAAATTCCTTAAAAAAACTTTAAATTTTAATTTCAGTTACATATGTACCAGGGTCTATTTTTTCATGCACTCGGTCTGTAAAAATGAATAAATGCATATGTTAGATTTATTTAAATGAGAAATAATATGCATTTTGTATTATGAACACCAGAATAATTTTTATTTTTTTAAGGGGCTTCTGTCTGCTACACATGCTATATTGGAAACAATTCTAGCCATTACCATTATTTTTTGACCTTTTACATATTCCTCCACTGGCAAAACAATTCAATGCTCAATTACAGTGGACTGGAAAAAGTCAATAGCCTAAATTTTTTAACCTCCTCATTCTTAGAGATATGTTTCATTAAATGAAGCAGAATAAGTTTACTTGTAAATTAGTAAAAAGCACAAACAAGTAATGGATTTTTTTGGGGAAAAAATAAGCAGGAACGGTGGGTTTGCTGAGAGCACTGTTTAACTACCTAAGCAATATCCAGCTGTAAAGTTGTGTTTAGCTGCATAAGCAACAGATGGTATAACTTCATCCTTCCTAAATCCACTGAACATGTGGGACAGTAACTAATGGGACAGAAATTAATTCAGCTTCCAAATCTCAGAAGCTTTTATTGTTTTCCCAGATATTACTTATTTTTTGGGGGTATAGGTAAATTATTTACTTATGATATAGTCTAACAAACAATTACAGTTTTGAAGGAAGAATTTTATTTTTAAATATCTACCTCATAAAAAATTAAAATAATGAATGAAGAAATAAGCACCTATATTACTATGTCATAATAGGAACAGAAAATATAGTTTTTTGAAAATAATTTGGGTTTTGTTAGTGTTATAAATGATCAAATCGGCAGCCAAATTTATAAGAAAATTTAACAATGATTTATTAGATTGTTAACAAAAATGGAATTTCGAAAAACCACCACAGCCAAGGCAACATCAACCCCGGGTGCAGACACTGGGTGAACCGAGATCCGACCGACAAAGTGCCAGCATTTCCCCAGTGGTTCACCCCGACTGCTTCAAGCAGCCAGCTTATTTATATACAGTTTATTCTGCCTGAGGCAGGGATGACTGAACGTTTCCTTGTGTCTCTTCACATGTAGAACTGGATCCATACATGTGCAGGAATAGACAAAGGTAAGTCCAGGTTTCCAGATGGATGTCTGAGCACTTCGGAAGAGCCTGTATTTGCATGTAGCAGAGTGGCGCCTGTGCTTGAGTATGGTAGATGTAATCTTCCCAGGTGCAGGTCCTCCTGAGTGACTTAGACATTCCAAGGACGTCAGCACTTATGGTCCGGGAAGGTTTCATTCATACTTTAACAGACTTGATATTATCTTAATGTTGTCCGGGAACTACTTGAATAAACATAAGACTCTGCTACCAGCCGGGGTGGTCAAAGACATACCTTAGATTCTACAATATTTTATACATATATAGCCTGAATTATCTCTACCATATACTACAGTTAGGAAGGAGTCTTTATTAAAATCCTTCTCATATACACTGCCCTTCCCAGCTGTCTTTCCCTCTCTCCCCTTAACTTTAAATTTGTCTGCAAAAGGCATCAGTTACTTAGAACAAGATGTCACACTGGGTGGCTTTACTTTTCTCTTTCTCTGGCTCTTCTCCAGCAGAAGGATAAGATGTGGATCTGGATAGTAAAGAGTGCAGAAAGCTGTAGAAAGGCAGCTTCATTTCTAGTTCTGTTAGAGATCTGGAGGGGACTGCTAGGCCAGAGAGCCTGAGAGCTAGACAAGGAGAAAAAAGTGGATAATAGTGAAAGAGAGGGAATAGCTTCAGGAACATACACCTACCTATACAGCCTTTTTTTTGGACAGGACAGGTAGGAGAAAGCTGGCAGGGCCAAGGATCTTTTTTTGTCTTTCTGACTTGTTTGGCTTCAAACACCATTGCCTTTTTCTGCTACCTTTCCTGAAGGTGTTGAGGGTGACGCTGTCAAATATAATGGTAACTTTCTTTACAGACATAGATAAAAGTAGTAGTGTTTCTTCTGTTATAACCTACTGATATGAGAGCAGCACGGATTGTAAGCAACAATAAAATTTCTTATGACACCACTGATGTAGCAAGAACACAAGAGGATTTTTTATTCAGCATGCCTTAAAAGACTCATCTGACCTTTCTATTACACCGTAGTCAGGGTAATGGGAATTGTTAAGGGCACTCCTCTCTCTTTGTTCTGCAGAGGTTAACTGCTGGTCATCTCCTTCTGCTGCCACCCCTTTACTCCACAGGTGCTGTCTATTCTTTTCTCTTAAGTGGTCTGGTAGATCACCATAATTATTTCCAGAGCAACTGCAAATGGTGCTTAGTCTGTATATGTTGTTTCTTAGACCTGATGAAAGGACTCTGTATATGTATGTGATTATGCAAGCATATGTGTAAACATTGTCAAACGTGACAGCTAGAAAGTACCAATGGCTAATAGAGATTGGTTTAATTATACTGCCTTCTGTTTACAGTGTTTGCACATTGTGTGTCTACACATCCTTCTTTCTACCTCTTTGATCTCCTATCTGCCATGACAGCATACAATAACCTTCAACATTTATATGCTTTACAGTGTTGTTTGTGACGAATTGTGAAGTGTTGTAAGTTACTTTTTTTCCTTTATACCTTACATAAAGCAGTTGTCTTTGATTCTTCGTCTTGTATAGTTTTCCCCTTTGATTTCCTCCAGCCACAGAAACAGCACTGGAAAGCCTCTGTTTCAAAGGAATTTTTATTGTATAATAAATATCCATGTGTGTTGGAGTATGGAATATCAGTGCAGTGGAGGGCTTTTTCTTGAGAATATTGCTTGAATGGTACAGCAGGACACAAGAGACATAAATGATCAATTAGTTACATAAAAAATTGACAGTTATAACAAGTCATTTTGAAAAAGTCTCCTGCTTTTTATATACCTAAAAAGAAGAATGATACAATCTGTGCAAGCCATGTTATGAGATGATTACAGATGAGGTCATACTTCCATGTAAAATAGAAATAAGACTGGATGAGGCATTGTTCTTTTTCCCCCAATAGAGAAGGAAATAACTTCTATGAAAGTGAATTTTTGTTAAATGAGGAACCAAAGTGAAGAAAATATAGGCATGAAAGCTGATCTAGGCAAGTACACTCCAGAATGTACACACCTGGTTTTTGCCAAAGTAGAAAATTTGAAAGCATGACTACATAATACTTGCAAGAACTGTAAAGATATCCCCAAGCCAGGACTTAAGAGTACTGACGCAGTTGAAGTTTTTGCTGTATGCCCAGGCTGATTTGCCAGGCTGAAAGGCAGGCCATGCAGTCTAAAGCCAATGGGCCACAATACAACTCCTGGGATCAGACAACTACATCTACATATTGCTATCCCAGCCATGCTGTACTGTGGTTCCCTGTTTAAAAGAGAAAGAAAAAGGAAAAGAAAAATGAAAAAAAACACAATAAAACAAAAGAGTAAACAGAGGCAGCAGGCAAGTTCAGCATTGAATTAGTGATCATTTGCATTGTTTAACTACTCTTGATGTCATGGCATTAGCTACTGCGTATCACCACTTTGAGGAATTATCCTGACCTAGTTCAGAAGAGACCTGTGCCTGCAGGTAAGGTTGATATGGATTTGATGGCTGTACATGAATGCTTAGTAAGTATTTTACAACCCTGACAATTCTATAGGGTTGTGCCAGGCCTTAAACATCCTTCCAACAAAACAACTTTTGTGTCATCAGACGTACATTATTGTCCCAAAGCAAAGTCAAAAATCTCTGTGATTTCATATTATACAAGGACAGAATCACTTTGGTTGCAAAAGATCTCCAAGGTCCTCAAGTCCAGCCTGTGATCAATCACTACCTTGACAACCAAACCAGACCCATATATGTCACATCCAGTCGTTTCTTAAACATCACCTTAAAGGCATTTAAGAGTAGTATTAGTTACTTTTTAGTATAAATATATACTCATTATATAAATACTCATTAAAAAATGCCTGACCCTCAATTTCCAAAGCACCATACCTACTTTGTAAGGGCACTTGGGAAGGTGAGGGAGGCCAGAAGAAAATACAGAGTTTCATATCATGATACAAGCCAAATTAGTTGCAGTGGTGGAAAGCTTCTCTTTAACCTTTATTTTAATAAGTATTCAATGAGTTTAAAAGCAATTACTACAGTCAAACTAGATCTCACATTCTAGAAAAGTAGCTTTTATCTGGAATGTACACTATCCTTCCTGAAACAGCAAAAGTTTAACAGTGTTCTAATATATTTTTAAATGAACAATTTAGATTTAGTTTGCAACCTCAACATTGCTGTCAGGGAAAGAGAGTACTATCCTAATGGGAGATTTTTTTAGACAGACAGGATCTTATAAATTTCTACTGTTATTCATAAACTGTTCAAGAAAATGCATCTCCTAGAAGCTTTATAGAAAACACTTTTGAGTTATAAAAACAACAGTAGAAAATAGGTATTATAGGATCCCCTCTCCACTGATCCACAGAGAATGGGTTCTTAAAGTCCTCAACTGCAAAGTCATGGATTTTCACTTCAAGGTTTTAACACAGGAGGTCTCCAATTTGATCCTTATGTGTCATCCTAGCCTAAGGCTGTCGTGAAAGCACATTTGTAAAAGGGTACAAAGCAATGCAGCGAAAAATGCAGTTTGAAGAAAAAAACAGTCAATCGTTTCAGAGAAAAAGACAACTGTAATAAGTCATAAAGAATTAATATTAATTTACAACTGTGTGGAAACAAAACAGAGAAATCATGCCAGAGGCAATGACCCTCCAGATGCACTGTTTATTTTCAGACCTGTTTTTCTTCCTGAGCTCTGTCAAGATATTAGAAAAGAATTTATTTATTTATTTTGCTTTTTATAAAAGAGATATTTCTAGTGATTTCAGGGAAAATGATTGGCATTGTTTCATTCCTTGACTTAAGTTTATGGACAGTGGGTTTTTCCTGTTCTTCTCTAGGATTTTGTAATTGCTGAAGCACTGACAGCCCTTAGAGTACCAGATATTTCTTTGAAAGATACACACACATAAGCAGAACAGTTTCAGCAAAGAAGATCATTTATATTTTATGTTTTGTGGATCTTCATGGATCTGATTCTGAAGTAATTCTGTCCTGTTTGGCCCTTCTGCCTCTCTTTGGCAATTTCCTGTTTTGACATGTATTATAACTACATCAGTGTATTGATTTGCAGAATGTCTCCTATTTGGAGGTGCATAGTCATCATTTGCTTCTTGCAGCCATGATGATGGCTGGGATGTTATCACACCATCTGTTTGAAACTTAGATCTTCCTTGAAGACTGGAGGAAAAATATACTATCATCAGAGCTGAAATATTTTTCTGGTCAAATGAGTATTATTAAGATGTATGAGGGAGAACCTAACAGATCATCCAGAATCCTTTTTTCAGCAGTAGAAGCTAATTACACTGATCCTTCAAGTGAGCCTCAAGAATCCTAGAGAGAGTACATTTGATTGTTTTTCACTGGACAACTCTCTGTAAGAAACCCTTAAACTTGATATTAAAGTAATGCTTCATAAGATCCATTTTATTGGATAATGAATAAGAGGAAACTTCTGGTGGTCCTAGGGGGTGGGATTTTATTAAGATAATTGTTTGGAGAGATATTGCAGCTGTAGTGAGAATTGCAGCTTTGGGCATAGTGACTAGCTGCTGCTGCTGCTTGATTTATACTTTTGGCTGTTGCTACCTGTTCCACATTTTTTGAGTGTCATTCAATTTGGCTTGCTACAAGAGGAGACCACCTTAGTTAAAGGGAGTCTGTTGCTCCAAATTCAGGACCAGTTTCTCATACATTATAATTTTGTAAAATTTAAAAACATTTGGAACTGATTTTTGCAAACTGAAAATTTTGCAACTGATTTCTCAGATTTTTTACTTACAGAAAAAAACAGTTTTATATTCACTTAAAACCATATTAGAAGAATTTTCGGAACTCACTTGAATTCCCATGCCTTTCAATACAAAATTTGGTAAAAAAGGTAGATAACATTTACATTGAGATTGTTTTTCTGTATTGTCCTCTGCAGTAAATAACCCTAGTACTGATTGCAAGATCCATTCTGTACTCTATGTGAAACACGAAGTCTCTGAAAAAAAGAGTTATAAACAAGTGTCGAATGTCTATGTCCACAAAAAAAGTTGTGCAATAAAGTTAAAGAAAAAACTTCAAATCTGTCATTTCTTATCATCTCAATAACTGGTTTTGTGCCATCTTTATTGTGGTATTGTGATTTCTGGGGAAGCCTGCACATACTTTTAATATGCACTTCATAGCTACAAAGATTTATATGATATCTGTAATGGGAAATTGGTATATTTCTCATTTCTTTTGAAACCTGGCTATCACTTACCCAGACCCTAGAGAAAGAATTCTTATCACCTACTTTTAAACTTTCACACTGTAAACATTTCTATCTAACAAGTCCCTATATGGTCCTTTTGTAGTTGTTGCTTAGTTGAGACAGAGTCACTTATGGATATGTTTTATCTACTTTAGATGCCCATTTTGACATGAAAATTATTTTATTTAGGAAGTGCATACTTTTTCTCTATTAACTTGAAGTTTAGGATGACTGACTTGGGCAAATAGGTCTGCACTTTGTACAGTTACACTTGATACAAAGTCCACTAAAGAAAATCACTAAGGGAAACGTCTGCACTGTCCTTGCACTTAATAATCTCATTTTACAAACCCACCTTGGAACAAGTTCTATCTTTCTTGCTTGCTTCTGTGATTTAATCCAGAATGATGCAGTTATTTATGCATCCAAGTCTATTATTAGCTTCAGTGTTTCTCTCTTTTTTATGTTTGCTGCTGATTGTGAAAGGAGGTAGTAAGCATTCATTTACTAATTGTCTCTTATTAATAGCCAATCCTATTAATGAAGGAAAACAAGCATTTCACTTCCTCAGTTTTTTCATTTTCATTTCCTCCTCATTAATACATTGCTCTTGTCACTCAAGGAAGACCTCCAAATAAGAGTTAAAACCAGAGAACTCCAAGAATGTTTTTCTTGTTTTGTAGAAGTCTCTTCACATTGCCATATGCACTCCTAGATGTAAATGGTTTGGCAAGGATGAGATTGGTTTTTTTCTTTCACTGAGGCTTACTATAAGAAAGCAAAATCTTGAGTAAACAGCAGCCACAAATTCTGTTCTCATTTGAAACCGAGAGAGATTCTGAATTGTTTGGGGTCTGTTATACTTCAAACTTAGCTGCACTCCCTTCTGTATACAGTAGCTAACATAATATATTGTTTTAGGATCTGTGTCTTTAAGGTCTTGAAATCTGTTCTGGCAATCTCATTACAGTAAAGGAGACAATGCAGTACTTTCAAACAGTAGTTCAGTTTCTTTGAAATCACAAGATATTCTTATTTTAAATTTGGAGCTGCGACTGGGTAAGGGAAGATATATCTGAAAAACACAAAAGTGACTTCAGCCTTCTATTTGAAAAGTCTGTATTAGCCCAGAGAGCTATAATTGGGTCATGATAACCAGTCATGGAGTAATTCTCATGCAGGTAGAGTTTCAGTCAGAGAGGGATTTTTGCACCTGAGAAGGCACTGGCAACCACAGTTTTCTTGGAAAGGCCATCTGGGGCTTAGTTGCAATCACATAACAAGCTTTTTCATAGCTGTCACATTTTGCTGCGCCCTCTTGGAAATAGGTAGCAAAAATGTTTTTTCTCACATTTTACAGAATGCTGCTGCAATAGACATCACTCATGCCTTGAGACAAGATAATCTGTGCAAACAGAAGAGAATTTCTAAGAAGAGGAATTTAGAAAGTTCAGATGCAGGTAGTGAAAGACAATTTTGCATGTTCAGCTAGGTTTCTGCAGAAAGGAAATCTATCTAGCAAGGTGCTGATCAGCTGGGTTTGCTTGCTAGGTGGTCGCTAAAGCTTGTTTCAGGAAATGAGTCAACAATTATTTTCACTAGTGACTTCTTGCCTCTGGGAAATATTACAGTTTGAACACAAAAACTTTTTCAATGAAGGACATTTTATTTACAGTGTTTAAACCCATTCCACATATTAGTGGATTTTCAATGGCAAGCCATTAAATTTGCAAGTGATAACAAAAATGAAACTATAATGGATATTATTTTGTTTTCTTTTTTTTTGTTAAATGATAGACGTACACCTAGATATTGAGGAGATTTTTGTGTACATTCCAGCAAGGGATGGACTCCTCTGAGAGGAAAGGGACTAATCAGGTTAAAAGAGTTGATTTAATGCTACATTATAAATCAATAAAGTGAAGTCATGAGATTCACACAAATTATATTCATGGAGATTTTTTTTTGAGACATTTAGATCCCACATGCTCCCTTTGCATCTGCTACAACGTAATTGGAATGGGGACTTATTTAACACTATATTAATGCAGCTGATTACTATTTCAGCATAGGAGTTGTTCATCACAGTAGGGAGGTCTAACATAGCATGAACTGAGACCATTAAGGTTCCATGATTAGGATACTCATTTTAGGTCTATGGTAATATTTTAATGCAATATTTATCAGAACCTACAGTGAAGGCAAAAAGTATTCACCTGAGGAGTTTATTTACTATTTTTTTTCATATTGTCTAAGTAATATAATAAAGACAGGAATCATTTATTTTTTTATTTCAGTGGAGGTTGTCTAGAGGATTTTTTATTACTTTATGAGAAACGTCAAATATACATATAAATCTGCTACACAGGAAACCTAGTAGAGACACTTCCTAATATATAGGCTCAGACCACAGGTGTTGAAACAAGAAGAAACAGTAAAAATGTAATTCCCCCTATTTTTTCTTAAGCCCATTGTCTTTCACAGAAAACAAATGGATTCTGATTTTGACTGCAAATTAAGTCTTTCCTGTTTCTTGATCTGAGTTTCATTCTGTGGGACTGACACAAATCTTCTTTGGTCTTCATTCTGCTGGAAATACATACTGAATACCTGGATAATGATGTTCCTTTGTCTATTTAAAGCCCTAGAAGGTACTCCAATAACTTCAGTGTTCTTGGAGCAGTGGGGCTGATTGCCTGACTGTAAGAGTTATAACATTTCATACTGTTAGGGGAACTTTAAGGGATTCATTTTCTTAGATGCCAACAGATTTTAGCTCTGTCATCTAAACCCTGTGGAAAACAGAAGGGAGTCAGAATACATTTGAATTAAATCCTGAGATAAACTCTTCTGTGCCTCAATTTCTGATAGGAGTAGAAAGCCTGTAAATAAAATACAATGAAGTGAATGTAATCGAATAATAACAATGCATAGCAATCAAAAATATTCCATAGTATAAGCAGTGAGATTCTCCTGGAAATGGACTGAGAAATACATTCCATTTGAGTTATCTGCACAGCTTTCATTAACCTCCATTAAAAAAAGCAGCAAGCACTGCACAAATACCATAAACATCACAATGAGGTACGGATGCCCTTTTCTAATTCTATGAGCTTATTTCAACCTGCTATATTGATTGAAAAAATATTTGTACAGCAGCAATTTGTCACTATGCCCTCTGAAAAAAAAAATATCACGGTGGTGCAATTTACCAATAAAAGAATAGCCCTTTTTTGTGTCCAGTGGTACATTTTTTTTCTGTTATTACTGAAACTTGCTTGTAAAATTTTCTATCTATTGTCATCTCTTTCTACAAAATGAGTTTCAGTTAACTGCATAAAATTATATTTCTCCAGTGAATGGTTTCAGAAATCTTTAATTCATTGGTCCTCCCTTCCCTTCCCTTCCCTTCCCTTCCCTTCCCTTCCCTTCCCTTCCCTTCCCTTCCCTTCCCTTCCCTTCCCTTCCCTTCCCTTCCCTTCCCTTCCCTTCCCTTCCCTTCCCTTCCCTTCCCTTCCCTTCCCTTCCCTCCCCTCTTTCCCTTTCCCTTTTCTTCTGTCTGGTCTCAGCTATGATTTCTGAATGTGTGTAATACATATATCTTCCTTTCTAGACATATTCCAATCTATGTTTTTAGAGTTGCTTCACTCCTGCTTTCTGAATGCTCCTAGTCCATACCATTTTTATTGCTTTTCCTGCAATAATTCTACAATTAGAATGTTTTCTTTAAATTGTACTGGGTCCACTATAGTAAGTTTTTAATCATGCCATTATTGTCTGCTCTTTTCACAGTCTTCTCTTTATTCCTTGCATTTTTTACTTCAGTCTACTGTAATCCATCAGTACTGCTGTCTTTCCACGTGCTATTTCATTACTTTGAGCCATTTTTCCTTCTCTCTCACAAGCTAAGTGTATAAAACATAATTTTTCTTATCTATCTCTTATCAAAAAATATTTGCAGTCTTTCACTGGAAAAAGATTCCCCATGTCAGGGCATTTTCTTTTGCAATCTTTTTTTTTTTTCTCTCCTCACTCAAGAAAGACTCACTAAGGCTCATCCAAGGACTACATGAGGGAAAATTTCTGTGAGCAAGGTCAGTCAGTCAATGCTTTGTGATATTCTTGGAATTCATCTATATTTGTCAGTTTTAAAATGTCTCTTGCACCTCATTTAAGTTTTATATTAATACACTGAAGAAAACATGCCTGGTACTCACGTATTGACAAATTTCATTAGGTATCCTTATGACAATTTATAACAGGGATACAGTGGAAAAGGAAAAGGAAAAGGAAAAGGAAAAGGAGAATTAAATTTGCAGCAGTGAAGACACCAAATAAGAATCCAATGCAACCTGCAGCAGTTGTGAAAGGAAGAGAGTTATTATTACCCCTCTTTTACTAATGACATGTGGTGTGAAAAAGTTACTTGATTTGCAAGAGGTCACACAGCAGTCTGGTTGACATGCAACCTTGTCTTTCTGATGGGTGTTAGCACCAAAAAAATTACTTTGATAATGAAAGATCATTTCTAGTGTGCATAAAATTTGTTAATAATAAATTGTAAAATCATTGCTCAGTCAAGCATTGCCAGAAATCCCTGCTTGTAAGTTTGCAACTTAGTATTTAGCACCATTGTCAGATACATTAGTTTTTCACTTTGTAGTAAAAAGAGATGGCATACCACTGTTCTTTTCACATTCAGTGATCAACAGATGACAGATATTAAACTGAAGGAAAACTATATGGAAATTAATATGAATATTTTAAATACAAACTATAAGATCAAGGTGTTTAACCTGGTTTAAAATCAAAGGACTGAAAATTAATTCTGAAAGTCAAACACTTTGAACCTTTCCTCTGATGTTCTATGTCAGTGTTTATCAATTTTATTAAGTCTAGTAAGCATTCCACTACATTAACATAGGAGGATGTTGTCAAAAGCTGCTCTTTCATTCATGATTATTTCTCATATGATTGTTTCTAAGTACTGAACTAATAGTTCTGAACTAAGATCTAAGTAGAAGACAACTAATAACCAATCTAATTGCAAAGGAATATCAATAAACCAGCATTTACCCAATAATTGATTTGTTGTAATTTATTTTATTTTTATTAACTATTCTATTTCTTTTAAGTGATGTGTAGGCATTCAAAAACATATATATATGAATTCCTGAAATATATATGAAAGCATGTATATAATTCATATATATATATGAATTCCTGAGAGGTGTTTGTGGGAAGATTCTAGTTTTTGAACATGAAAGTGACTACAAATGTCTGTGTCACTTAGTAGTTCCCAATGTAAAAATTAGATTAATGGATTTCCTAATCAGTGTCAGGCCATTTGATAGCAAATGGAAAATTTGGAAGGATAGAGACCTAAAAATAGCCTTCCATGTTGAACTAATTTCATAAACCCAAATGCTTGGATTGCTGAATTTTAAAAAGGTTTTGCAAATCATATATTATGCTGCTTAAAATCTTTTCAAGATTAAGAGATTAAGTAATAAACTTTTCTTTAGATATTCTGCCTTCCATATGGATATTTTTCTTTTGAAATTCTATTTACATTCAAATTTGAAAACAAATGCCTGAAACACATCTCATCTCTTTGCCATACTCCATGACTCCTCTTGGATTTCAAACAGATTCAAAAGATAGGTGGTAAAATATTACATAGCTACATAACCTTTCAGTAAAGCTTCTGTAATGTAAATTTGACCTTGGATTTATCTGGAATCCACATAATGAAAGCTAGAGGTTCTGTGCAAAAGAATAATGAAAAGTAAAGAAAGTGAATATAATCCAGATATAGTTCATAATGGAATTGTACCAAGGCAAATGTCTTGCCATGGTGTGAGTTTAAAGCCTCAAGTCAAGTGAAGGTCATTTAATAGTTCTAGACATTCCCTAAAAATATTGCAACTTCTATAGATGATTAAGTGAAACATACATAATTCTGTGATTTCTTCTCCTATTCAAAGATAGTTTTAGTTCTTGTTAAATGCTAATTGAAATACTCACCACTATAATTTTTATTAAATTCATATGACCTTTAGTTTCTTAACAAACTAGAAGACTATGAAAAATGCACTTAAATTTGTTCCAGAAGCTATGTAAAATCAATTTCTATTATGTTTCTACAATCACTTTTGCATCATTGTACTTTGCAGAAAAAAGATAAAATATTTTATTCATGCTCTTTTCATATATTCCTGTACATATGGTTTTTTACATATGTGTGTGCTTTTCTAAAAGTTTAAGTGTTTTGGTTTTGGTAAGAAATAATCAATCTTCATATATGTGCTAGCCATATTAATATAACTTATAGCTATTGATCAAAAAATTGCATTGAAGTGTTTTAAAAAATAAATTGGGTGAATAACATATATTCATTATTATTTATTAACATTATTATTTTTCAGTGCAAAAGATACCATTCAAGGAAAGAAAAAAATTTAAAAAACTGACTCAGATGGAATTTCCACAGCTCACATTGGGTTTTAAGAGAAATCCTGCTTATTTAATGAATAAACACAAATACATGGGGAAGCTCCCAGTATGCCTTAACTGCAGAAATATAAGGAAATTGCTTGAAATAAAAAGTGTGATTTACAAAGAGATGTCACTTACATTTATTCTTGGAGAAATGCAGCTATAGTCTGTGCTATCCCTCAATGTGACTACATAACAGAAATAAAGTTTAATACTGAAGTAAGGCAGCTTCAGAGCAGGTAACCTTGGCGGTGCTGGTATATCAGAGATACTAGTCTGAGTCAAGTAATAAAAAGAAACAAAAGGAAGTACTAATGGATGGCACTCAGGAATTTCAGTCCATAAAGCTATATCTGATAATTATAACTTCATTAGCAAAATAAGGCAAGAATGTTGTTGTCAGTTTTATTAGAAAGTTTGATGACAAAAATAATAGATATATTTTAATTCAATAGTTCTGGAATCAAAACAAAAAACCAAAAAACAAGCACTTAATAGCACGTTGTTTTCAGGTGTTTGAAAATAACAATGACCAGGTTGCATGGGGCTTTGAGTCACCTGGTCTGAAGGAAGGTATCCCAGCCCATTGCAGGGGCCTTGAAACCAGATGATCTTTAAGGTCCCTTCTGAGCCAAATCACTGAGTCATTCTATGAAATAATTTAATTTAAGTTAATTTAATTTAATTTAACTTAATTTCTGAAAAAAATCATTGAAGCCCAGAAAGCAAATCATATCCTGGGCTGCATCAAAAGCAGCAGGACCAGCAGCCCAAGGGAGGTGATTGTTCTCTTCTGCTCTGCCCTCATATGAGATCCCACCTGGAAAACTGTATCCAGGTCTGGGGCCTCCAACAAAAGAAGGATGTGGACACATCCAGAGCAGGTCCAGAGAAGGGCCATGAAGATGATCAAAGGGCTAGAGCAACCTCACACAGAAGGCTGCATCAGTGCCCAGTTGCAATAATGGTTTATTGGCATTTTCACTAGCTGTTGAGGAATCACTTGAAGATTGAAACAACAAATGTGAGAAGCCCCAGCAGCATTCATGTTTTAATTATTGAAATTGCCCTTTTCCAGAATAAGTGTTTTCCTTTTCCACGTAACATACATTATGATGCAGTGGGAATGTTCATAATTTGGCATGGGTGCTCTTTGAGATGTGTCTACAGTTGCTGCACCAATTGTTACCTGAGAAATCCGTTATTAGGTTTAATATAAGACTTTTTGTAATAGACTAGATTTTGATATTGATTCTCTTGTGTATTTTTTGATGGAAGGGAGGCTAAGCCTGTGTTTAAACATGACAGCTGTCCCAAAAGACACAAGAAACTGTAAATGACTAAACCCTTGAAAATAATGTGTGACCTGTTAGGAAAGTACAGACATTTGTCTTGTGAAACATTTCAGCATTTTTAGAGTAAAACAAGGTTAGCACGTATATGAGACTTTATATAAATTTGGAAAAATATAAATCCATATGCTTTCTAAAAAGAGACACTTTATTACAGCAAAGAAAAATGTGTTGATCTACTCTGTAGTGATTAAACCATTTGTCAAATACTGTTACTGTTTGTGATAACATTTACAGGTCACACAAAAAAGTTTTCATCTCCCAACAGAATCAGTTATGTGAAATGGAATTTATCCCCCTGAATTCAGGAGACTGATTGAAATGATTAAAATTGTCAAATTATATTAAACTTTTCCAGATTACTTCCCTTTGTTCCACCTTCCAAAATACCATATTATTGTCAATCCTTCCCTCCCCCCCCCCCCAAAAAAAAAAAAAGAAATATTACAATAGAAAAATCATAGACCTATGGAATATCCTGAGTTGGAAGGGACCCACAAGGATCATCAAGTTCAACTCCTTGCCCTGCACACAGCCATCCCCAAGAGTCAGGACTGTATGCCTGAGAGCATTGTCCAAATGCTTCTTGTCTCTGTCAGGCTGGTGCTGGGACCACTTCTCTGGGGAGCCTGTTCCAGTGTTCAGCCACCCTGTGGGTTAAAACCTTTTCCTGATGTGCAGCCTAACACCACCCCCACCCCATCCCTCCCCACCAATTTCAGACCATTCCCTTGGGTACTCTCTCTGGTCAGAAGAGAGAACAATGCCTCCTCCACCTCCTCCTCCACCTCCTCCTCCTCCTCCTCCTCCTCCTCCTCCTCTTCCCCTTCAGGAAAGCCACTAAACAAGGTATCTGTTCAGTAGAGCTGACTGCATTCTCTTCAACATGAATGTTGCTCATGCTCTTCCTCTTTCACTTCCTCTTTGCTTTCTGAGTCAGAAGATGAGCAGCTGTGTTAGAAGTAGGGACCCCTTACCTAAACCACTAAATTAGCTGCATCACACCCACCTTGAACCTCTATATCTACTTTCAGCAGAAGGAATTAGAAAGTCAGGGTGATGAATCTTGGTGCTTAACTTCCTGGCACTGCAGTATCAAGTGTCACGAAATCTGAAATTCATTGCTGGATTTAAACTGTGACCTTTAGAAAGTCAAATGTTCTTACAGTCGCTGCTGCTGAGTGCATGACTGTAAGCTCTCTGATGAAAATGTGGTTGCCTGTAGTTCAGGGTAAAACTTGACCTCTAGTTTTACAGTGACAAGCTTGATGCTCAGTTCCAAAATTCTCCTGAGAGACTTCTGGGTTGATTTTATTGATTATCTTGTTCGCTTTAGCAACAGGCAAATGGACTGCTTCAGAAAAATCAGAAATGGCTTTTTGTCTAACATATTGGAGTAGAAAAATACCAGATATTTTGTAAGAATAAGAAATGTGATTTATATTGAAGCAAACCAAAGCAAAGTGTTCTACTAATATACAAAATACATGCCTGATGAAAGTAATTAAGGGATTTGAAACATTACAGAATGCAAAATACTGAAGCATTACAATGTATTATTAAATACATTTTAATAAATGTATTATTAAATAGGGGAGTAATTCTTGCTCCCCTATTTATTACTATTTCTCAAAAAAAAAAAAAAGTTCCTTATATGTTTTACCTGTGTTCCATGTTACCTTAGATGGATGACTGAATCTGTAACAGGTTATAACTATGGAAAATTACCTAGCATGTTTGCTAATTATGAGGAATATAAACATGAACATTTATCATTTTAGGCAACAGACAGTACATGACTATTCAGAACCTGTAAGGCACATAGCTTTTGAAGACTAAGAACAATCAGTACATAATTTCAGTGGAACACCTCTTATGTATCTGTAGCCATTTCAGTGTGGACGTGTTTATCTGATGGATATGCGCTTTTTTTTTTTCTCAAGTCAGGAGTAATTTTTAATCCTATTTTGGGATTTCTTGTTGTTGTTTTACTGGGGGGGGGAATTTGTTTGTTGGCTTGATTTTTTGTGGTTTTTTTTTTTTCCAATTCAATTCAACCAATGTATTTTAGATGTCTGCTTTAAAGCCATACGTTTTGTGCTTTAGCAGTGCCTATTTTCTCTAATAACTGTAAAAGTAAGCTGGGTACTACTCAGATGTCAAAATCAGCATATGATCAGTGAATCCCTAACAGAATTTTAGGTAAACAGATACCTTTTATTTGAGGAAATTTGTTTCCTTTTCCTTTCTCTCTTTTACCCTGTGAAAGACCAGAAGTCCTAGATAGTTAAGTATAGTGTGTGAACAGACCAATTCTTTATCTTATTTCCAAACTCTGATTAATAATAGTCAAACCATACTGACACGGTGATCGTTCTGTGCATTCACAGTGAAATCAGTGCATCTTGGACATTCTAGAATTAGTGTCTTTTCACAGATGAATTGTCCATGCACAACAGATCTCCCTGAAGTATCAGGCTTCTACAGCTTTTTAACCACATGGCAGCCTGGATTTCATGACGGAGATTTGTGGAATTTGCTGCCTTGTGGACAAAAGACAATGTCTTTTCTTTGCCTTTTGGAATTAATGTTTTATTATGTCTTTTACTCCAAATGTTAAGACACCCACAAGAATACACTTTTCTTCCAAGTTGTTTCAATATGAGTTGGAGTTTAATGATGACAAAGATAAGAACCAGTCTGCAAAGGAAAAAAAATGTTACAGCAAGCAAAATTTATGCTTTAATCAGCATCTCCTTCATCTGCTGTGATTCACACATTTTGTTTCTGCAAAGTGCAGAGCAGTTTTACAGTAAAATAAAATGACTGTTTTTCACTAGCTGAAAAACAAGTGTAGACGCATTGCTGAAAAGTGTTCCTCCCTTTCCCCAGCTATTTCATGACACCAGAAAAACAAAACAAAATAAAAGGTGAAAGAAATGCTTATAAACTTCCCTTTTTTTCTTTCAGATAACAATAATTCTGTGTAGGTATAACTCTGCTTCATGGCTGATTCCCTGTGACTTGCAATGCTCTGCTATCTTACAACATATTCAAGGAAGTTAACAGGAAACCAAGCCTTCTGTTTGACATATGAGTTAAAGCAAAAACACAAGACTGAGACAATCTGGTTTTCCACATAGTCAGATAGAAAAATTATTATGATATCAAATGAGACAATGTGTGTTTATTCATATAGAGTTGTGTTTTTTTCCCCAGGATCTGCATAAAAGCAGCATTTCTAGCACAAGTGAGTTAGAAGTTTTCTTCCTTTCTGTTTTCTTCTCATTGCATACAGGTAAAATGATTTCTGTGACAAGTAATACTCTGATCCAACTTGGTTTAGTAGATCTGTGCCCATTGCAGACAAGGGTGAATGGAGCATGCAAGGAATGGAGTATAATCTCAGTGAGAAACTATGCCCTTTCTTTTAACAACCTGAAAACTGCTTTGAAAAAATTCAGCTAAAAATCATGGTTTTTTTCAGATTGATTGGGGAAGATTGACAGTATGATGGATTAGTATGTAGAAGATAATTAGGCTTTCTGCAATGTTATTTTTAGTGCTAAAGTCCTGGTTTATTAATCCAGAATTGTAGGTAGGTTCACTCTTGCCTTGAGAGTGTTGCAGTTAAGGAAGGGAGGGAGGAGTCAATAAAGCTTTATAGGTATAAATCCATAAAGATGACAAGATAGTAAAATAATGATAGAATCTAGTGGCTACAGTTAATAGTAATGACATCAATAATAACCCCCATATCTCAAATGAAAAAAGCTATGTGTAACATAAAGCTTATCTTTGTAATTGTCAGTTAAGTAGGTCAAGACAGGTATTGAGCCAAGTCTTTCTCATTTCCCTTCCAAATGGATAATTATGCATCTAGGAGAAATATATAGGAACTAGGGTTAAGATTTAAAGAGAATTTAAAAATCAGATTGTAAATGATTTTTTTTTAATCTAACTGTGGAATAATGGTCTTTCCTATGACAACAATTGCCATGAGGACTCCTGGTTAATACAAAATACATTGTCAAATGGTAGGCAATTAAGATAGTCAATCTTTTAGTAAAATGGACTAAAGCTCAGTTATTATGCAACTGGAATATAACTACTTCAAAGATATAATTCAGAGTATGTTATCTATAATGGGACAGTCAAATTATTATTCTCAAATACTGGATTTCAGTTTTTATGTATATTTCATCTTTAGGAACATGGGAAGTACCCTACTGTGCACTGATCTCTCACAGAGATGGTTGAGGCATTCAGCAACACTGGTGCATCCAAGGAGGGCAATATTCCAAGATATGTATGAGAAATTTTATTGGTTGCAGGGGAGGGTTGAGAGGATTAATATATAAGAAGTAAAAGGAAAAAGTGGTTTAAGTTCTCTTCAAACAGTTCTTTAACCTGAGGCTTTAAACCCTGAGGCAGAATGCCAGATATTAACACTGGCAAAAATTTAAATCAGATCAAAGAAATTTTGATAAGCTCCTAAAATTGCACCTGTCTCACTTGTATTTTATCTCAATCATAGCACCTCAAACAAATCACCTGGCAACGCAAGCACCTTTTAGCTTTTCTGAGAAACAGCATTTACGTGAAGGGCACAAATACAATTTTAGACAATCTTAACTAACAGGTTTTACCAAAGTACAGAAATATTAAGAAAGTTCTTTCTGTTTACTTCTGTGTTAAATAGGCCCACAGGGACACAGAAAAAAACTTACATTTAAACAGTTTTTTGTCTAATTTACGTTTAATCGGAACCAGGGAAAGCAAAGGAAAGGTATTATTTTCCTTTTCTGTGCACAGGTGGTATATTCTGTGATACAGTGATTTAGAAAAGATGGAAAAACACTTCAAAACTTAGCTTAGTGATGAAGGATTTTCTCAGTAGGTGCGATGTAGGAGACATATAAAAATCACTTCCTCACAGGCATAGAATGTCTTGGGATACAAAGCATTATTGAGATTCTGTACAGCCTTCTGATCCATAGGAAAATTCAGGAAAGGCATTGCAATGCTAATTGTCCTTTACAGCAGTTTGTTTTTGGTGGTCTCAAAGGTACCTTTGAGCTAATCAACCGCTTCCCACTTCTGCTGCATCCGCTGGTTCATTCATGCCTGTTAGAGGTGCAGCACTGAATTTCACATTGTGCTTACAAGGTCAACAGAGTTGTTATCATGCAGCCAGTTCATTAGACACTTGTAAAATCTATTTCAGAATGTAATCCAAAGTAAATTCACTAAATACAAAAGACTGGGGGGAGAGAGGAAGACATATAGACACAGGAAAGATAGCATGATGAAAAATTATGCGCGGTCATGCTGGGGGGCAAAGCTGCTTGCAAGTGCATCTGGCCATCAGCTACGGGTGATAGCCTCTAAAAATGGAGAGGGCAAATTAAGAATAAGAGTACATTTACATAAATTCATTACTAGCCAAGAAATATATTGCAATTATTTTAAAATCTAATGAAGTTTGGTGAAGCCAGAAAAAGCAGCTTATGATTTTCAGTGTGTTTATCTATATTTATTTGACAACCCTGAAATATTTTCTTGTAGCACAAAACACATTTGAGTAGAGTTGTGAAAAATTTTCAGACTCTTTTCTTCTTTTTAAAATCTTTCTCATACAAAAAATGTTCTCAATAATTCCAAAATTATTAATTTTAGGAAGATATGCAAAATTAATTTTTGGGGTAACTTGAAATAAATCACTCAGAATTAAATTTCAGCTTAATATTAAAAAACAGTGGGGAAAAAATGTCTTTTGAAAGGATCACATTGCCTTTGCCAGACTCTGAACAGGTTCCTGAATAGATTGCATGAAGTTAAATGTCTCCTTTCTGAACAAAAGCTTTCAGTTGAGTTGGCTTACTGAGAAGACTAAATTACTTTCACTCATGAAAACACTTGATCTTAGAATTTTTCTAAAGGACTACTAATTTTACGTTCTCTAAGAAGTGTATTTAGTGAAAAAAAACCCCAGAGTACTGTTTAAGGAATATTTTTTTGCTACTTACAGACTCAAACAGCTTACTAGCTTACTCAAACATCTTATCAAAAGCTCACAATTCCCTTGTGAGAGGTAAGTATTAGATTCTAATTTACAGATGTAGGTAGTGAGCACAAAAAAATTTGCTTTTGCCCAGAGTCACTGATGCAGTTAAAGAATAAGAACAATAATCACGAGTTTCTAGTCTCTGACCATAAGTTTTTGTTTCTTTTAATAGCATGCTGACCCAGATGGAAAACAAAAAAAAAGTACTTTTTAAAAAAATAAAATTGGTGATTTTCTTTCACTTTAGTGATGGTAGAAATTAGTTAATCTCATAGGAAACTCATCACTTATAAGATGAGTGTACTTATTTCCTCACAGTTTGTAATGTCACTGAATTGTGAATATTCTTTGTCTTCAACAGGGAGGAAAAAATTAACTTTTACTAGCAGAAAACATTGAAACAGAGATGAAATATTCTGAACTGTACATTACCAGTAATCCACTCAGTCTCTCACATCACTCATTGTTCTCTGTGACATTTATACCTCACCTCTATGCCTGAAAATCTGTATGAAAGAGAAGCCAGGAAAAAAAATACAAGAAACAGGCAGTAACCGTAGCATACACATCCTTCTAGAGTTTGCTACTATATCCACTTGAATATAACAGAATGTGACAGGTCATGAGAAAAGCAGTTCTGGCTCAATTCACAAACTTGCTGGAACTCCAAGAATATTAGGAAGCTGGAAAGATGTCCTTTTAACAGGTTTTAAAGTTCCATTTTGCAGGTTTAATATTTTTGAGAAGCTTGAATAAGTCTTAAAAAACCCTGCATTCAATCTTTTGTATATATCAATACTATACAGATCAAAGCCAAAATTATTTTATCTAGTTGCTAGTCTGGCAAAACAGACCTACACAGTTTTGGTCATCTTTAACTTCAATCTAGGAAAAAGTAGCCTAATCTAAGGCAGGAAAACATAAAATTGAAAGAGAATGTGTCTCCAGATCAGGAGTTATCTTATACCTGCAGATGGCATTGTTGATCTTCCACAATTTTGCAAATTGCCTGAGTAACCCAAAATGAAAATGCACATCCACACACTAAGAGGCAGCTGGGCAGAGGTACCAATACATAGATTAAAGTAAAGATCTACAAAAATGGTGATAATGGCTAGGAAAAAAATTGCACTAAAAATCTGATTGGCATGTTAGTTAATTAAAATTAACAAGAAGGAAGAGCTTAAGGTCACATTAGGGATTACTTTCTGTGACAACTTTTCCAGAGTATTTCACTGTGGGAGGAGGTTAACACCCAATTTATTCATAGTCAAGTAACTGTATTTAATCTATTGATGACAGGAGCTAATGAAGGACAGGGTGACACAGCAAACTGATGAATGGATAAATTAGGTAAATGCATGAGGCTCAAATTTAAAGGCATATAGGTCTTGTATGACACTGAATACCTGCTTTGTGAGTACAGCAGTTAACAGTTTCCTCTTACCCAGTAGCAGTCTGACAAGGTCAGACCTTGATTACTCTGCTTTTACAAGTTTGTGCTGAGGGAGATTTTAGCTTGCAGGAAGTTTAAAAACTGGAATATTGTACATTTAACAGTAATCTTAAAAATTCTGACTGGATCCATCTGTTCACTATTTTACAGCTTGGCTCACTATCTTACACTATACTGGGCAGTTCTAAACTGCTAACAAATCAGTGCTGCAGCCTCTACATCATCATAAATGACTGCCTATCAGGAGACAGGCAGTCTCATCCTCAAAGCATCTCATCCTCAAAGTATCTCTTCAAAAACTTCAAAGTTAACAAATTGACTTCTTTTTTTTATTTTATTTTTTTTTAAGATAAAACCCCCAACTTTAAGTATTAGTATTTTTTCTTGTAGCAGATGATAAAAGACAAATTATTTTTTCCCCTATACGACAGGAGGAAGAAGTTTCTGGTTTGGATTTACTTTGAGAATTGCTGGTATCTTATGTTTCAGGATTTCTTATTTTTCAATATTTTATCCTGGAGGAACTCCCACTAGTCTCTAGAAGTCAGAGGCAATTTCTTGCCTCAAAAACATTTTTGCAGTGTATGTTTCAGTAATTAGTATTCTACCCACACTGGTACTGAGAAGGAGTTCTTTAAACAAAACTGCTAACGACACATAAGACTAAACCCAAAAATAAATATAATTTTATTAGACAGTTCACTACATGAATATCATTTAGAAAATTAAGAAGGAATAATAGTTGACTTTGAAGAGCTAATTTTGCAGAGTGATTTGAAGAGTAAATTTTGAAGGGTTATCTGCCACTGAAAGTCTTTGAAAGCTCCTTTGAAAGCCCCCTAATTCTTACAGCTGCTGGCATATACTACAGAACATGCAAGATTTTACTTTTTAGGTAAATAGGAGAAAATGACCTCTCTACAAAGAAGAAATTTCACCTGAATTAATTTATCATTTCAAGATAGCTTTTCTCATGATCTAATAATTTTTATAGATGTGTAGAGGCTGAAGACATAGACTAGTACTATTCAAACTCACTGCATTAGGTACATTCCTAAATATACAAATGGATTTCATAAAGGTGACTTGAATTTTCAGAGAACTGTGGAGATACTTCCATCTCTCATCGTCTTTATCTTATTTGCTTCCTCCTTAGCAAGAATTCTTCATGAGAAGAGAGACAGAGCTGTTGTGCTGGAAATGTCACTGGTACATGGGGTATTCTTGTAGGAAAGGCTCTCAAAGAACCTTATTGATAGACTCCACTGTAAAACTATAATGGAGAAACTCACCAGATTGGAGAAACTCACCAGATTGTTCAGTCTCTGCTAGTTGCCAAGTAATGATATTCATTTACAGATTTATGCAGAGTCACTAGTGAAATCTGTCTTTTACCTGGTCTTCATTTGTACACAATTACAGTACTAAAATAAATTAGGCTAATGAAGAGAATCATGTTTCAGGTACATTTTGAGAGGATTTAGGCATTTAAATCAACACCTTTGTTGACTCTTAGGTGAAATTTTGGAGCACATATTTTAATTGCAGGGTGAAAACCAAAGAATACTGGTTTGGTAATCCCCACTGCACAAATTCTAGGAGATGTCATTGAGAGAAAACAGTAGACGTCCACATATAATTTGAGACACAACTTCTCTTAAAAGAATCTGGAAATGTTTTAGCTGAATAACTTTATGGAATTTGAAGTACACACTTAAATGCAGTGCAGTACTTTGTAAATTCACTTTTGAAATGTAGCAACAAAAGGGAGAGGGTGAAGAAATTGGAGCAGTTTAGGTTTTGTTTTTTTATCACTTCAGTTAAAACAACAGCACATATGCTGTGCTTTGGACATGAAATAAACCTAAGTTCTGTATTGCTCAGCCATGTGGGGAAGAAACAGAGCTCTAATTTGAGAAGCAGATACTGTAATTTAAGAATGTATGATGTCATTACCAAGGAAAGTAAGCCAAAAACTGCATAAAACAGAAATTGCTGCTGTATCATGCATTGCTAGATTGTTACTCTAAACATAAGGTCAGAAAATAAACAGACATTCTAAATGTTTCTTCAGTGTTGATTTAGGTTTCTAATCAGTCATTTTTGCAATAAAATAGTATCAACATACACAGAACTTTTCAATTAACTGTATGGGTACATTTTACTGATTGTGCAGCTCTGCAACTGTGCCACTCTGTACTGCCAAGAAGTACTGATTCCACTGTAACACTCACTTAAGACATATGTACAAATAGGAAATTTCTGCTGTTCCACTTTATGCTGCATCCCTTTAGTATTAACAGAACATTACTTTGTCCTAAAAAACAGATAGATTGTCTTGCAAATGAGCAGCAGAACAGAACAGGACTTCCAATGAGGAAATTGAAATCCAGGTTCAGAGCTATATGCAAGTAAGCTTCAGCAGTGTAATTTTGAATGCCCTATTATTCATGATTTACATTTCTGTGTAAATCTTTCCAAGTGTCTCAGGTTTTCTCCAGTTCTTGTCCACACAGTTTCAAAACCTCCTGCTTTTTCTCAGGGATAGAAACTGTTTATGGCTGATTTCAAGTACTTTCTTGAATGGATTATGTGTTTTGGAGAAATCAGGTACAGTACTTGTCTTCCTGATGCCTTCACATTTGTGACACATGACAATTAATAACCTGACCGTGGTTCAGCCTATCAAAGGTGCAGCAAACTATGACATAGCATCAAAACATAAATTAAACTTTATATATGTTCTTTGTTGGTTACAAGCTGGACACAAGTATTGAATTCCAAACAGAATTGACAGTAATACTTCTTTGTAGTCACTGCAGTACTTTATAAGTTCTTTATTTGGATTATTTAAGAAATTTAGATATGTTTCTGTAGAATCAGTATCTCTTGTTTCCCAAGGCAACAGACAACAGCAGTGTCAATATTTGCTAAGATTTCTTTTAAATACCCTGAATTTTGTGGAACTGCTGAAACAGATTATGAATTTTGAAACTAAAATAATCTGCTGGCCAGTGCATGTGAAACAGTGACAGCCTTTTCAATGACTTTTTGCAATACTCCTTATTGTAAGCAAAATATAGCCAGGAAAATTAAAACCAAAAGAAAACAGTCAACCAACTAAACAAATCCACACAAAATCCGTGCCCAAACAAAAAAATTAGTTGAAAAAAGAATCCTCCTATACTTGTGGAGAACCTCACTCATATTCTAAACCTCACAGCTGACTTTTTTTTTTTTTTAATTATGACACATGAGGTATAAGCTAATGGCAAAAAAGTTCAGGACTGAAAACCTATTGTTCTGTAATGAAAGAGAGATTCTTGCATTGAGAACATTCTGAAGTTACACATTTGGAAATTTCAGTTGTCCTTTGCCGTACTTCCTGTGTACGGAAAATGATCTTGTAAAGCTCAATCTTCCCTTTTTACTTCCTTTGTTTCCTACTGCTCCTTAAGTATTTTCCAGAGATTTGGGTCTAAATCTATCTTTAATAAATAGTACAGAGTATTCTTTTTACCTGGTGGTTATGATCTCATGGAAGTTAAGTCAGGATACTTTAAAGATATGATATATGTATTTAAACACCAGTACATCATAGATTTAATTTTCCTGTGAAAAAAACCCCAAATGCTATTGGCAAAACCCTTTTTAGGCTCTATTCCCATAAAGTAGCATTTTATCTAGTCTAAATATCTCCATTTCATCCAAATTCCATAACATTGCCCCATTTCTCTAAACATAATGTTTTTGAAAATAATTATCCCATCTCTGCTTATGCCTGATACAAATATTCACTGATATTTACTCCTAAAATGAGCTTGGCCCACATTAATTGTCAAAACTTTATATTTACAAACTATCTAGGATATTATTTTCTCTTTTCTCTCTTTTCAAGGTTAGTCTCTTTTTTCCCTTGCAGGCTATTTCCTCAGTGCTGGCACCATATCCCAGTGCTTATTTAATTTGCCATAAATTCACAGAAGTTAAGTCTGTGTCCATTTGGGATTGATCCTTATTGTTCCTTCAAAATGTTTTGATCAGTTTAAGATCAGTTAAAATGTTCCATGTGCTGGGGCTTCTGGCATTTATTACCTCTGGGACAGTTTTTTGTTAGTTTTGGGTTTTTTTTCCTGCAGTCTGATAGATTTTCTTTCAGGAAGTTTTATTAAATGTTCTTGGTTTCAAATTGGCATATTCCCTTTCACTGAAATGTGGTCTTATTTTTCTCTCTAGCTTTAGTAGAGCAAGTTAAATCAAGTCAAAGACTCTGAGTCACCTCATTTCCATTTAAACACTCTGTTTCCTTTGAACACTTAATAGTCTGAATTACAAAGCCTAGATCCATGGGTTTCATTTTTTATTTTGTAATAGAATAGTCTCCTGTACTTTCTTGTATTGTCAGTTGCTCCAGTTATATTCTTTACAAATGTACTGTCCTTTATTTTCATTGATTTTACAACCACTTTATCTCATATACCCTCTGCAACTTTGAGTTACTCAGATTCACAACTCCCAACTGGACTTTGAGAGTAAGCACTTTTGCAGTCACTCTTAAAAGGAAAAAATGGAGTTCAAAATTCCAGAAGGTGTTAATAGGACTTTCCAAAGGTCTTGTGCTGAGCACTGTTCAAAGGCTCTAAGTAGTTTGTAGAGAAAGCTAAAAATCTGGGGGAATTTTAACAGCAGAATACAAATTATATTTATCTTTTGAAAATTAGTCCTTAGTTAAATCCCTAAAGATGTTTCAGCTATGTAGCCTTATCTTCCTCTGCTTAGTCTGTGGTCCTTTAACTGGGTATAATTTAAAAAGGACAATACACTTATTTCTCAAGAAAAATTGATTGACCTCTATAAACATAAGGACCAGGATGAAAGAAACCTCATACAGTTTCAAAAGGGAATGTGCAGGAGGCTTTGCACCATGCTTCAGAATATGAATCAATAGGCTGAGTACTGCTACTGCTGTTGGTGTTCAGGGGAGGTTTTTTGTGGATGCCAGACTACATATGAGCCAACATTGTGCTCTCTATAACATAAACCACAGGCTGCATTGCTTTGGTAGGGTTGTGGTTTGCACAGTAGGGCTGTGGCTATCATCCTTCAGTCACTGACACTGATGCTGCAATGGGAATAGTAGTAGGACACCAGTTGACGAGAAAAAGAAACTGGAAAGAATCACACGGATGAGTAGCAAGATATTTAAGAACTTACAATACACATCTGATGGAGACATGATAGGAGGGCTGGTCATGTCTGACAGAGAGGTGAGAGGCTACAGGATGATCCAACAGTTGCTTGCACTTACCTTAAAAGTGTTACAGTAATGATGGATCCAAACTTTTCCCAATAGTATCAGGCAAGAGACAGTAACCACCAATTATTGCTTGGGAGTTACAAAGCAGACATTAGGAAAAAGCTCACCACAAGAGGGTAATGAAATAGAAATTGTTGTCCTGACAGATGGGTCAATCAGCCCCTAGAGATTTTCAAGGCTCATCTAAACAAAGTTGTAGCTCACATAGTCAGTCGTTTGCAATAGGTCTCTTTCAATTAAAAGAGGACATCCTCACGTCATTTTTCATCTAATATTTTTGCAATTCTGAGAAATTCTGAATTTTGTAATTCTGATAAACTTAGAAATCGGAATGAAGACAGAAACAAGCTCATGTTTCCTGAGATTTTTGTTGGGAAGTATTTTTGATGTGTTGTCAGCACACCTCTGTCCTGATTCATGTCTATCCTCCTCCTGCCCTAAAGTAATGCCCTGAAGTCTTTGTATTGCTAAAGTGATGGTCTGTCTTGGGCATCAATAGATATGAATTTATTTGTACTTGTTTTGTGCTCAGGGTTTGACTTAAAACAACTCAGCAAAACATTGCTGCCAGTGTGGACCTTAACCTTGAATAAAACCTTCTTGTTCTTGTTGTATCTTTAGCTTTCCTCATAATTTTACAAGAAAATGTTGTAATTGTGGATCATAGCAAATATTGTTGATCAAAAACAAACTGATTTAAGAGACTACCTGGCTCACCAAAACATTTTAATGAAGAACACTTTGCTCCCTTAGACTTATTATCCATTTCTACTATAGCCATCAAAGGTAATATTCCCATTAACTTGAATAGTTAGGGATCAAGCTCTTGTAGAGATTCATTAAAAAGTAATATTAACTGATGAAGAATGGATCAACAAAATTTGCCCATTAAATTGCTTATCCTCTGTTTCTTGTCTAGCTATAAATTATATCAAATTTCCTAAACACAACCCCAAATGACAGTGCTATCTTCAAGAAGAGAAATTTGTGGGTTTTTTTTTTAAATCACGGAGGAATGTAAGGAAATTATAGGTGCTTTTCTTATTTGAGGTAGTATGAACTTGCATGGAGCACTACAAAACCAATGGCAAGATTGTCTCACTGATCAGAAGAGAAGTCATATGGTTAATTAATTAAGCCTGACACATATTTAGAACTCAGAGTCTGGAGAAGATTCAGTGATGGGTTGCACAGGGATGAAGCATATGGAAGTCATAAACATCTGTTTGTTCTAGAGCAGAATAAAAAGGTTTATGTTTGATAAAAGATATTTCTCTAGTGAGTTTGCAGATTTTTAATATGATTTGGAGAGATTAATAGATTAGCTAAACTCCTAATTTCTCTGTTTAGAGGAAATTTTATATTCCTGCTTCATTTCTACAAATGTAAGTTACAAATCTGGGTATCATACGAAAAGGTCATAATGAAAAGGTGGATTTACCAGTGTGGTGGTTTGACAGGAAATGTGTTTTATGGGATGCTGTGGTTAGGCCAATGGATGCTCTGATTTTAATATTGGCACCTACTGTGGCTATTGGGACATTGGATCCGCCTCTGAGCACACGGGGTTAAAGCAGGGCTCTCCCCTGGGAGGCTCTCCTGGGTTCCAGTCAGTGAAAGGTTCAGAGCTCCCCTGCCCGGCTGCGGGCTGGGCGGGGCGGGGGCAGCCATGGGGCCGGGTGAGGTAGGCCCAGGGGCAGCCATGGGGCCGGGTGAGGTAGGCCCAGGGGCAGCCATGCGGCCAGGTGAGGTAGGCCCAGGGGCAGCCATGGGGCCGGGTGAGGTAGGCCCAGGGGCAGCCATGGGGCCGGGTGAGGTAGGCCGGGCCTGGACAGAAGGGAGGGGAAGGCCCCTGCAGGATGGAAGGGTGGAGGAGCACTGAGAGGCAGCGGGCAGCCACCCCCCGCCCCAGGAGAGACAGAGAGAGCCTGTGCCTGTGCTTGTGCCACCTTGAAATTCAATAGTGGCCGGCCCAGAAGGAGAAGGGGGGGGTGTGAGAAGGTGCCCAGCTGGGCAGCCATGGGAGTTCTGGACAGACAGAGCCTCAGATTTTTAACCCTTTTCTTGGATGATGGAAACCTTGTGAATGCTAATCCTCCTGGAGCTGAATGAGAAGAGAGATAGAGATGAGATAAGAGGAAATGGGCCACGAGAGAAATAGAGAAGAACTCAGGTGGAAGAGATGATGGAGTAGCTTATGCTGGACTCTTTTTGTGTAGCCATGGACAGAACCATGTTCCTTGTGATACAGAGACTGCATTCTAGGGGGAGGCAATGCCTCAGAACCAAGAGGGTTCGGTGTGGGTACCCCTCGGCCCCAGGGGGTGGAAAATATGGGGGGGACAGATGTCCCAAAGTTGAGACTGTGCCTTTTTGGAGTGGGACGAAGTATCCTTAAAAGTCGACCCTAGAAGCAGCTCTGGTCTGTGTTCAGTGGTGAGAGTGCTGGTCATGAAAGGAAGAGGTCACCATTGGCACAAGAAGGACTCCTTCTCCTCTTGATGAACTGAGGATTGAGTATTCTGAAGGGTGGTGCCGGACCGAGAGTCGATGATTTGGGGGATGTATTGTATTGGGAATTTGGTGGGGAGGAGATGTATTTGTGAAGTTTTCATTTTCCTTCTGTGTTTTTTTTTTTTTTTCCTTTCCCTTGTAGTTTAGTTAACAATTTTTTTTTTTCTTTCCTAAGTGGGAGCCTGCTTTGCTTATTCCTGGTCACATCTCACAGCAAAAACCAGAGAGAGGGTATTCTCATGGGGGTACTGGCATTGTCCCAGTGTCAAACCATGACAGAAACATAGCATATTCTATAGTCTCAAAATGTTCTATATGTGTTGGGTAATTAATATGCAGAAGAAACTTGTAAAAAATATAAATCTATCAAGGTAGAGACTCTAAGTGACTTTCCATAAACTGCAGAGAAAGTAACTTTACGAGCCAAGATTAAAAATGTTAAAAATTTGGCTTTTTGCCCTGTAGTCAATGTACAACCTACAGAAGATTTGAATTTCAACTTTTATTTTATAAAGAAATTATATCTTCAAGGTTTATCATAGCAACTGTTTGAAATTACATTGATTTAAAACACAATACAAAATAAGATCCCTATTATATTTATTTTGAGGAAGGTTTTAATAATTAAAACAGAAGTTTTAATGTCTTAAGACATCTGCTAAGAAAACACAGAATGAAGGTAAAATTTTAGATAATTTCTTTCCTTTCACTTGTCTCCATTGAACTCTAAAATAACTCCTTCCTTCTGAGAAATTTTTTCTTTTGGCTAACACTGAAAACCCTCAAGAATTGAAATAGTATTTTTGAGTTGTTTAAATTTATTAGACATATATAAAAATATGTCTGATTTAGAGACTATTCATATCAACTTTTCTCTTCACGCTTGCTGTGGAAAAGAAATGGATGAGAAACTACACAGCACTGCTCCAGCATGATTCCTTTCCATGGGCTGGTCACACAACAAGCCTGTACACAGTGTGGGCCAACTGTGTCTAGGTGGCCCTATTTAAGGGGGGAAACTTGGAACAGCTGGCCTCCAGGGGTTCCTTTCCACTTCAATCATTCTGTGATTCTGTAGAAGTGAGATTTTGTATTTAAAACTTAAATAACACCAAAATACCTTTGGCTTTTAGGGGGTGGTTGGGGTGGGATTTGTCAGGGAGTGAACTCTGATAATTCGGAAAAGACCACTATCATCTGTGTTTTAAGGCTGATTGGAATGCAGCAGTGAAGATGATTTTGTTCGCTAAAAAATTATTTTATATATGCATAAAGGAGTAAAGATTTGGATTGCTTGGTTGGTTGGTTTTTTCCCCAGGTGGAGTAGATGTTTAGAGTACACCATGTATGTAGGTGTAATGGGATGAGGTCTTCTAAGGAAAAGGTACATGGTGAAGTTCAAAAGAGAACATAGGAATGATGCCATTCTGGAATGAGTTATGCACAGATCACAGATCCCTGTGAAAGAGAGCGGTCACTGATTTTGTGCTCTGAGTGTCCTACTGTCCTGGGAGAAGAGGTGTATGAAACAAAAAATCAATCAACATCCTTTGGTATAAAGCTCCAGTTAAAAAGTGGAACATGAGAAAATACATTCATCTTTTCTTAAAACCACATGGTAGTAGATTTCCATTGCCATAGAATCAAAATTTGATTGTAAAAACTAATTATCATGTTTTCAAAATTCACCTTTATAAAGGGAATCCATAAATGTGACATCAATATTTACAAGTTTTGCCTTTCTTTATGACTTTCATTCCTGTTTACCTGGTTTAATTTAAAGAAGGAAATATGATTTGTTTATCAATGGTTTATGTTCCATTAAAGTTTATGTTCCAAAATTGAAAATATAGTCTTTCCTTTAGAAAAAATTGTCATTGTGGAAGTTCCATTACATATTGGTTTATGTTGCATCCTTCATGGATTTTATATAAATCAAATATATTAAGCCCACTCTATTGGGCTTAATGTGAAATCAAGGACAGTACCGAAAACTGCAGTTAGCACCTTTAATTATTTTGATTTTTTTCAGATCACTTTCCAATTTTGTCAGACAGATTTCTTTCTATACTCCTATTTATGAAGCTACCTGCATCAAAGGTCTACAAGCTCTTCAAATAATAAAGTTTTCTGTGATTTTGATTCTTATTTTATGAGCTTTTGAGACACTATTCCCAGCAAAAGTTACTTGTTGCCTACATGTCATTTGTAGTTTAGATTCTCAGTGTGAAAAGTACCTTCCACTAGCTTTTAAATCAAAATTACCACCAGTGTCAGATTGCTGACAATCACAGCAATTCAATTATTTCCTGATAGCAGAATGACATATTCTCCTGACTATGTTTTCATTAAATACCTAAAAGCTATAAATCCCAGCAATTTGTCATTCTTCTGTGTAATAATCTATAGAGTGTCAGAAAGCTTTTAGTCTTTTGTTATAATAATAACTATATTTATTTTTCAGTACTTCATAGTAATAGTCTATATACAATGCCCTCCAACACAAAGATTGAAACTTGGTACAGTGTAATTGTAGCTGTCTTGTATTACTTAGGCACTTAGGTTCATAATTTATTATCAATTTCTATTCTAAACATCTATGTGTAATAATGTGCCTCAAAGACTCATTTGGTGAACTTCCCAGACTGACCAGACCAGCAGCAAATATTGGCTTGACAGCAAAAGCCTAAGAATTCTTCTTGCATGCATAATGCCTTCTCTTGCTAGCACTGAACCTAAAAACAAACCATAGACACTCCCCTGTTTGGACTGTCCGCACATGTGCTTTACAGATGTGTGATTATCCTATCTGCCATCTGCTTTTCTATTATGGAAAATTAGATATATTGACAAAATCCTGATTGTAGCCCATACTAGACATTTGAGAATATTTTAAAAATGCTATTTTATTTGAGTATTAATTTTGGATACCTCTAGGAATTTGGCCTGTCACTTTTTTTTTCTTGGTTGGTTTTGGTGACAGTTGTAAAAGAGACAAATAATGCTCTTATCTAATAGGCAATTTGTTCTCCAGAAGGTTCTCTTATTACATGTCTTTTTGTATTTATACATAAACATTTCATTTAGCAGTGAATTATTCTCTATATTTTCTCCAGACTTTTCATCTTTGTAGCTGTGCAGAAAAATATTGCTTTTTAAATTTCTTAGATTAATATTCAATAACAACCTACTTTTTTATTATTTATTTATTAATTTCTAAAACACTCACACTTGTATTTGACAGTGAAGTAATCTTAATTTGTTCATTTGTTCTACTACTCCCACACTATTGTAATTCAGCTCCTGTGGAGTGTCAGCAGAAATCTATTTATCAGCTGCATCTTGTTCAACATACCATTGCAGGGTTCCTAAACAGCAACAACAAAAATCACATTCCATTACATTCTATCAGACATTCATTGGCTCCCAGATTGCAACAAAAATTGTTTTTGTGGCACTGTCTGTGGCTTTCTCTTCTCTCACTTTTACTACCATATGTTTTTTCTTCACTTTTAATCAACCTCAGCATATTCTGAACAAGCAAAATCCAAATTTCTGTTTACCCCCTACAGACTATTAATGAAGGTCTCATTTTTATGTAGTTTTTTCCTATAGCTTGGCTGTAAAGTAGTAGTTTATATATATAAATGTATTATGCAGTTTATTTGCTTATGAAGGTAGATGATGCAGGAATGAAGAAGGAAGGGAAGAAAAGCTTCACATTCAGAGAAAAACTTTAAGGATGAAATTGAAAAACAGGAAATATAACAAAGGTACCCTTTATAAGACATTGCATATGAGTCCTAAACACATTAATATGATCTGTGCTGCCATTACTTCTGTCCCCAAAAAATCTTCAGTAAGGAAAGTTTCAAGCAACATCAAATAGAGGCATGATTTCAAGAAGATCAAAAAGTTATAATCAGCATGTTTAATCAATGCTTCTGAGTATATTTGCAATAGAGGACACTAACTGTTTGGCACAAACAATGAGAATACTTTATCCTAGATGAATGCAGAGTCTGTGTGGCAAAAGGATTAAGTTAATTGGGGACATTCAGAAGAAGCAAATCTCCAGGATCAGGCAGAATTCAATCCAAGTTATTTACAGGACAACAGAACTAATGTCATTCACAATGGAGGGAGATCAAAAATGAAAGTCTCTAAAGACTAAGAAGGTGAAATAAAG
The DNA here is from genome assembly GCF_023055355.1 of Agelaius tricolor. Lineage (NCBI taxonomy): Eukaryota > Metazoa > Chordata > Aves > Passeriformes > Icteridae > Agelaius > Agelaius tricolor. The sequence goes on along the minus strand of NW_027269267.1, from coordinate 51,114,173 downwards.
AAGCAAAAGCAATACTATTGCTTGCAGACACTGAAATACAAGTCTGATGAGCAAAAACCAGGACTGCAACATTGTGCAATGTGTGAAAGGAATTTTATAAGGGAAAACAAAAAAAAAAAACATTGAGGTTGGAGTTATGTTGATTTTCAAGTAATGCACTTACCAAAAATAAAAAGAAAAAAGGTCAGTGCTTATTTTATCCTACCTGCTTATTACTATAAGTCAGATGACTTGTCCTCTTGTGGAGACAATGTTAGTGTGCACACACAGTGCCACTAAAATTCTCTGCATGAGACCTCCCATTCACCGAACGTAGCAGTTCCTGAAGACTAGCCCTTAACACCATTTTGATCTGATGGATATCTCAAACATTATATTTTGTAGGATCAAGATCTATTGTTTTTAGGCCCTCAGTAGTGTTTCACAATAAGTAACATATAAACTATTTTAAAGCCATTCAATGGAATTATTCCTCAAGGAAATCAGCTTCTGCTACTATGCATCACCATTTTATTTCAAATTCATAAATCTGTATTGATTTTCTGTGGCATATAATATTTGGGTAATAGCTCAAACAAAACCCATCTGGCATATTCAGCTGGGGATGCTGAATTTAGTGAATCAGACTGAAAAGTTACAATATGCTGTGTCAGAAACAACATGTCAGCTATTCAAGAGGTAATAATTAAGGGCACAAAAGGAAAGATAAATAAAATTATAATTTAAATAGAAAAAGATGAAGCAACAAAACAAAGTAAGAGTTTATTGCACAAACACGTACACAACAAGGGTCTAGGTTTGAGGAAGAAGAGCGCTTAATAATTAATAGATATATGGGGTGGCACTTGATTTACAAAGCCAAATAAGAAATTTATTACACCATAGAAAGAAGAGAGATATTCCTTGGATTTCCTAACCTGTATTCTAGGTACTAAAGTGAGTGCTGCAGATATGTGATATTCATGAAGTTCCTGCAGTGGAAGGAATCACCACATTTGCTTATAATTTAGTGTTTAGTTCAATGATAAAGGCAACAAAAAAAAATACATCAAGAGTAGTTAAAGAATCTTCTATTAGAACTCAGAAAATTCCATTTGTCAAGTATCACCCTCTGGCTTCTTTTTAGACATGAATGAATATGTAATCTCTAATTCCTAGTCAGTTTTTGGCAAAATGAAGTTCAGCAAAATTAATCTGTTAGTAAGTAATGAGGAAGGAAAACTAAAGTACATTTAATTCTTTCCTCTTTTAAAGCAAGTGGCACATGCCCAGTTAATCATATAGTAAGGCTGTTGTCACAACAAAAATTGGTAAATTATGGTTTTGGAGAGGTGTAGTTAGAGGTATGGAACAATGGCAAACATTTGATCAGTCTCAAGCTAGGCTGGAACATGTAAATAAGAACTGGTGTTTTGAAGTGTGGAGTGCACCTCTAGATAACAGCGTTTTATGACGATACAGAGAGAAATTAATACTATATTTGAAATAACTTATAGTTTTCTTTTGTATTAGATGAGACCTACTCTGTCAGAAAAATGGTTCTAATATGTCCATAAATAACAAGTTTGGGTTTGTTTTTTTTTTAAATTTTGGGTTGGTTGGTTGGTTGGTTTTTCTTTTTTTTTTTCTAAATAAAAAATGAAATATAGCAGGAAACCTAGAGAGGATGGGAGCTTTTTGAGAGTAATTATTTAAGCTGTCTTAAACACTGCATAGGAGATAGGCTATATGCCTGAGCTATAAGGCAGTTGAAAACAACGGGAATTTATATTACTGATTAAAGATAAAGAGATTTAAAATTTGGGGAAAAATGAACAATACTTTTGCAGTGACAAGAGTACATATCTTACCATGACTGCACTGAAGTTAGTAATTCAGTGGTTAGATAAGATATTCAAACTAAGAAAAGAATACAAGTATCTTCCAACCACAGCTTCTAATCTTAACACTATAAGAGCTTGATGTATTGGTGAATTAAGATCTATACTGGCACAATATTTCTGTGCTTTATCCTGGCTCTCAATTTATAATAATTTTTTAGATTACCCATATGGTAAAAGATAAACTTTTCAACTTGGTAGCCCAATTACATTAACTTCCGTTCTTTTTAACAGATATCCTCAAATTTTTATTCGAATATTTCATACAAAAAAGAGTAAACTCAAAATTACTGCATTGCAACATTTAAATCAGAAAATCATATTTAATAGTATTAATTTCAACATCATGGTGGGAGACTGCAATCTGTCCTCTGTTTCATGGAGTTATCAGGAGCTTTTGAGAAAATATGAAAAGAAGATGGAAACATTAAAGCACTTTCATTCTGAATTAATTTTGCAAGTAAAGAGCCATACTGTTTATGATTTCTGAAAAGTCAGTTTGGTTCATTATAAATAAGTAACAAATAACTGAACAGCAAGATAACAGAGAATAAAAAATCTATTTATGTCAAGAGAGAGCTTTATTACTGACTGTAACAAATATAAGATTCAACCCAGTAGAAACTGGGTTTCTCACACTGAAAATTAGTGTGAGGTTTTTGATGTCCCGATTTTTTTTTATAAAATAGTTATGCAAAATTTAAACCAGAGCCTCAACCTTTGAGGATGCATACTTAGAAAGAAAATATTGTCAGTTTAAAGATCTATTTTCTTTCCTGGAATGTTTCAGTTGAAACAAAATTTATATGGGAGAGTACAGAATTTTTTTTTTTCAATTTAAATTAACAGCTGGAATCCTGAGTACACACACAGAGAAATACACATTGCTTATTAAAACCAGTGTGCTAGTTCTCAATTATTGCATTTTACATATACATCTTTGTTTCAAAATATTAGTTCAGAAGTGAATGTTAACTCAAGGACCTGTTCCCCCATATAATTTAGTCATATGTTTGAACAGTATAAAGAATTTCTGAGCAAGCTGGTATATTCACATTGACTAGCAGTGAAACAGCTAGCAGTGAAACAGCATTCAGAGGCAAAGATAATTTGCAATTTTGCAGTATTGGCTTGCTTGCAGCTTTTTAGTACTTCTTTATGCTGCTTTATTGGATAGACATCAAATACAGCCTAAAAAGGTAGATTTTGGAAAATAGGGTTCTAAATAATTTTTGTACTCTTAAGCTAAATCTAAATGTGTTGTTTGAGCACATAATTAATTTACAGTCATATTTAGACTCATCTCTTTGCATTTTGCACTTTGCATTTCCTTTATTTTGGAACACATTTTCATGTACAGAATTGGCACCAGAGTTACAGTGTTAAAAATGAAGCATCAAAAGCACAGTCTGATGTGCTTGCAAATGAGGTTTCCCTCTGCTGAAGCCCAGACAAATTCAGGTGATGGTATGTGTTTATCATATCCTCATGACTGGGTCAGGATTTAACCTAGATGTGGATCCAACTAGAGGGGCTGAGAAACTCTTCTGGACTCACCATTGCCAGGTTGTCAGAGGGTGCTGAACCAAGAGAGCAATGGCAGCTCTGCAGCCTAACATTCTGAGTAATCAGAACCCAAATTTTTGTTGATGTATCCCTGTTAAGTCACAGCTCTGACTTAGGTACCTGATTTTTAAGGGGAAAAGTTGAAACTTTGGCATTTGCTGTATTAATTATTTCACTATTAGCTGCTTTATTAATCCATCTATCTATCTGTCTGTCTGTCATCCTCCCTCTCTCTTATCTATTATCTATCTACCTACCTACCTACCTACCTACTTGCTTAATATTAGTAGCACTTGGTTTGAAATGTTAATGGCACCATGCCTGTAAGGCTCCTATTTTTAAATATTTTTTAATTTTTTAAATGTAGAAGGAATATATGACACATTAAAAAAAAACCAAACTAGGATAACAAAATATTAAAATGAAAACTACATATATATATTAAAAACCAGATAATTTTATGTGCTAATGTTAGACCTTGGGAAGGGCTACTATTTTCTGAAATCCATGACCCTCATGAGCTGAAAGGAATTTTTTTTTCGCCTCCTGTAGCTAAGTCAAAGCTGCTTATTCTCCTCTTTTATTTTTTTTTTTTAACGTTCCTTTTCTAGAGTACATGTAAAATTGCCTCAATGGATCATGGCCAATGAAATCTGAGGTTGAAATGGGAGATTCATAACATTAGCAAAGGGAAATAGATATGTCATGTACTAGGCATAATATTAGAACTCTTATGTAAAGAATTTGAGGCTAGGTTAATGTATTTCTCTACTCTTCCATGAATACAGACAGGGATTTGGTATTCTTTTTCAATTTCTCTCGTTTACCTCACTTAAAATTTTCTTTAAGAGAAGAGCAATGGAAAACTACCAAATTGAGCTACTAAATGTGTTTGAGAACATATTTTTGTATCAGAGATATATTATTCAATTCCATTTCTGTTGAAGTGAGTGAGTAATGGCACATGGCAATAGGATAAGTTGCAAAAATTCTACGGCTTCATATGATTATTTTAGGTTTGAAATTTAAGTCAGATTTTTGTGGAGAATTATTTTTAAAAAGTTCTCTTTTTTCCTGTTTGCCTCATTCTTAGAATATTCAGGGTCTTATGACTGAAAAAAAGATTTTATCTTTTCTCTGCAGGCAAAGCTAATTAAATAAAACAGAACACAGATTTCAACCATAGTAAATCTTACTGTATTAGGACTGTGTCACTTTTGTCACTCTTTCAATAAAGCCAGGAGGGATTGATCCCAAAGACTTTTTAATCACTGTGCATGACATTAGAAATATTTGTTCAATCCCACACTATCAAACTGATTGCTTAAACATGAAAATCTATGTACCCTGTATTAACGAGTATCAGTTGGTTTGTTAGTGCAAAAGACAACTGATGGACTGTCACATAAGCAGTTTCTAATGAGAAACTGATTTGCACTGCTGCAATATTCAAAAGATTATGAAATACAGTCACATCATGCAACAAAGAAATTGGTGCATCTAAATATCCTAAGGATTTTATGATATGACCATGTTAAATGTATTTATGAACAACATTTTCAGATCCAGGGATTATTTATATAAAACTTTATTATGGTATTCTTTATAAGCTTAGTGGTGTCAACATTGTATCTGGAACAAAGCAATGACTACAACTCCATGTTCATTTTGTTCCTTATGAATGTGGCCCATCTGAACATGGCAGGTGCTTCTTGACACAGATCTGAAGATTTTAGTCCTTTAAAATCTAGATCCTATGTCTGAAGCACTGAAGACAGAATTGTAATTTTGCATCAGGTAAAGTTATCTTTCAAGTCTGCAAGCCAGAGTACTGCGGATTCCTTTTTATTTTTTTTTCTTTCCCAAGTGTCTATCAAGTGCTGCTCCATGCATTTGGAAGCTATAGCAGCAAGGAGGTTGGAATTATATTCACACTGCTGAATCGATGCTATTAACAGTCCTTGCATTATCCTGCAGGTCACTTACTATAGAGGACAAAGCTGTAAATCTAGTGAGGATCCTTTAGACACCAAGTCAAAGGTTAAAACAGGCTATAGGGAGCAAACAGCTAAACTGTTCCCATGGGAGCTTTCTATGCACAGTATGCTGGTGGGATATGAATTTCCACAGCAACCACAGGCTCAGTATCAGAGCATAACCCTCCTAAATTATGCAATATACTTATGATTCCATAAGCCTAGCTAGAGTATTTGTATGGCCTCCTCACCTATTATGGTAGTGAATATATTTTTCAGCTCTCCTTGCTTCACTTTAAAACTGGATTCCTAAGGAACTTCATAAACCATAAGAGCTTTTGAAATTATGTGTACTGACACGTACGCATCAGATAAACCAATACACTCATGATCTTGGCAATTTCAGGAATTCATCTTTACATAGGAATTAACAGATTGCCACTAATTTTTACAAGGTGTTGTTTTATAAATAATGGTGAGAAGAACGGGGAAAGGTTTCATTTTCTTTCCTTTGCTCTTATTTATTTTTAAATGAATAAGAAATTTTATGTGTGGTACTATTAAGATGGATTGTTCTGCTAATATATCCTCGCCTATTTCTCCATCAGCATATAGGAGGGTAGCCGTACATAAGCAACTTTAAAAGACAGATTTATGGAAATGCCATTACTTATAATATTAAAAATGTGAAGATCTTCCAAAAAATTGTTGATTCAAGCAGTGTATAGTCCCAGAGCCTTATATAAATTATAATCTTATAATGCATCAATAATAAGATTAATGACTTATTGAGGTACACTATCACCTAAAGTCTATTGTCAAAGCTGCTTTGACAAAGCTGAGGAGTTGAAGTTTCAACCAGAGAGATTTTATTTTAAATAAATGTAAAAAGAAAGGGGAATAAATAGGTGTGATTATTCTTGGAGCAGAGCTAAGTGAAGGAAATAAAAAGAAAATTATTGTGTCTGTCTTGCTCCAGTTAGCAAAACAAGTATATGCTGAACTTAAACAAAATTGATTTCTTATTAAAATGCATTTCTTAAGATATGACCTCGAGTGTGAAGCTTACTTCAGTTGCACAATTCAGCTTGATGCTCCTCGTATAACATAAATTCTCATGTCAGGTTGGTGTGTACATTATATGGCTTGAACCATAAAAATCTCAATAGTCCGTAGGAGATTGGCATTGAAAGCCTTACTGGGATCTGTAGATCTTGTACCAGAGCTTTCCTTCACAGCTTCATTTTTGGGGGACAAAGATAGAAATAGCTTCAGTTTTGGGGGACAAAGATAGAAATAAGTCCCATTTGGCTAAAATGCTAAAAGCATGACTAGCAAAAAATAATTAGAATAGCATGCTAAATAGAAACAAGGATTCATACATCAAAATCTTTCTCTAAAGCATATTTTCTTAGAAATCTAACTAGTAGGCAATGGGGACATTGTTTTTCAAAGTTATACAACACTCCATATGGGCAAATTAAATGGATATACATATTACAAAAAGTGGATGCTTTGCTTTTGATCTGTTTATTTTTTTCCCAAAAAATAGTTGTGTTCTACAGTTCAAAAAATCTAGATCATACTTCATGTATGATTTTCCTCCAAATCCTAAAAGTTGACTGGAGATCACTGAAATACATCAACTGTAATCAAGGTACCAGAAGCACTATCTGACAAAAAACCACAACAAAACAAAACAGAACAAAAATAATAACGATACTAAAAATAAAATAAAATTAAATACTTTTAGCATGACTATTGGAAAAATCCAAAGAAATAAAGCTTGGAGTTTTTGGTGTACTCAGTGGTTTTTCTGACAGCATACTACAAATATAAGCAAATTATGATGAATAAGTAAACCTAAACTATCAAAGCCAAAATTCTGTTCTATGCTTCAAGATTGATTTAAAAGGTATATGTCAATAAAACAAATAAGATAAAACCTTAGAGGTAAGAATCAAGGAGATTCCATTTATGATTTCTTCCAGAACTAAGGAACTATTTAGTTTGGGAAGTTAAATTGATACCTGATTTAGGTTGCCGCTGACTTGACTTCTGAAAGTCAAATCACTGAACTTGGGTGTGTTAAATTAAGTTTTCAGAAAACCCACACAAATGATGCAACAAAAAAGAGCTATCTGTCAATTCTTTGATTTTTATAAATCCCATGCTACATTCTGTATTTTAGAAAGGTAAATATAACACCTAATATTGCAAGCATTAATTTATTAAATACTGCACAAGAACTGCACTGTCTCATTTGCAGTTGATACTGAAAGGAGTCCATCACTAAATGACCAATCACGATAATCCAATATATGTTTTAGGCTTTAAAGCCGTTTTTCAAAATGTCACGCTTACAAGCGCATTTGTGCATATTTATTAATTCAAAGAAGTTCTTCTCATTTTCCAAAATATTGAAATATCTTTTTATTTTTGGGGAGTTAGTGAAAATTCTGTTTTCCTTGGTTTTTAGAAAGGAAGGAAGGAAGGAAGGAAGATGAGAGAAAAAAGGGAAGGAAAAAGAAAGAAAATTTTCTTGCTTTGTACAAATCCTAAATTGAGCTGCAATAAACTTGTATCAGTCACAAATGATAGTAATGCATTCACTGTTCATTGTAATACTTATCACTGTTCAGACTTCCAATCTTCCAAGCAATGTGCTTGGAATCCATATAATATTATTGGACTCTTTAGCTCTCACTTGAATCTCTGGTGCAGCTGACTATGATACACCAACATTGTGAAAATTCACAATCAAAGCTCAAGTAAAAAGATTTTTTTTGGTGTGAAAATTTGTACCCATTTTATTGGATATGCTGTAGAAATAAGTTTCAGGAGTCAAAAGATAAAAATAGATCTTATTGTACCTAAATAAAACTTCTGTCACAGACTTCCTTTGAGACTTGTAAAACCCCCTCCAATGCCCTTGTTCCATACTGTCCTGTTCTGTGTTCTCTGACTTTTCTGTATTCTTTCTTCATTTTTCCAATAAAAAGTGTCATTTCCTTAGGGCAAAGGTTACTTTTTTTCTTCTCTATTCATATTCAGTTCTTTTCACTTACATGGGTTGGCCTGATACAAAAATTCTTAGGGCAAAAAGCAGAAAAAAAAAGATATAAACTCCAATTCTTCTTCTTATTCTTCTTCTTCTTCTTCTTGTTATTTTTTTAAATAAATTAACCAGTTAGTAACGATCTAGATTTGTTGAACTGTTGAAGCTACTCCAGATGTTCTGCCACATTCATCTCATATATTGCAAAAAAATATTTAACTTCTGAGGTCAATTTTGGGACAAAACAAAGGTTTCAGATGAGACCAGAATATAAAAAGAGATGTTACTTATATACACAAGCTAGGTACTTTTTAATATGGAAATGTTTAATTAGGTTGTATGGTGATTTTTTTATACATTATCTATAATGTATTTCTATACATGTTATCATCTTTGATGTACTTTTTTTCATTGTGTGATAATGAAAAATAAAAGTAAGTTTTCCTGTTAACAGGTCCCTAAGCCCTCTGTCTTTAAGATGCTTTATTTACAAAAATGACTTGCACACTTTACCTGGAAAAATCTGGTTAATGATAAAGTTTGGGCATTATTAGTGACAATTTCCTTAGTTGTTATTTACAGATGAATTATAAGTGCCTTTCCATCTGTCTTTTATTAAAGATCTAAGAATCTGTTTAAAAAAGTGCTGTAAACATTCAGGTAAAAAAGTGCTTTTTTTTTTTTTTTTTTCATTCTGTTTTGTCAAACTTGAATGAAACTTAAAAGCTGGTTGTCCTATTTCTAAAGACACAAAGAACTGATGATTTCTGGAATTGCATAGACCAGTTCTGAAAAAAAAATAATTTAAATCATATGCCTGCATGGTGCTCATTTCCTAATACAGTATTAAATAACATTTTCTTTTGTGGTCAAATTTGAGTAAGAGATAATCTTTGTGTTCGTATCAAGGGTGTGATCAGCTGGTGATGCCCACCCACTTTTGTACAGTTTTGAATGCACTACAAAGTCTGAGCCAGGCAGTGTGCAGTGCATATAATCTGAGTAAGATAAGTCAAGAGAATCAAAACTTCTATTTTTCAAAGTCTTTTAGAACTGGTAAAGATTTCATCAGCTCACATTGATTTTATGGCACTGTGTCCTGTTTCTTAATGACTAAGTCTGGTAGATTTACACTTTTTATCAATCCAGACAGACAAGTGACATTAAAAAATAAAGAGAAAACTTGTTTTTATTCTGCATTACATACTGCAAGAAGTATTACTTTAAAGTTAGAAGAGCAGAAAAAATCGGTTAAATTTATGATCTCCATTAACAATCAAATTAAAACTAGCATCACCATAAGGCAACATACAGAATCCCAAATGTATTGAAAAGTTTTAACAATTACTGAACTTTCAACTTCTGCCTAGAATTTCCTTTATTTCATTGGGAATAGTAGCTACTGAACAGGCAAATAAAACTTGCTAGGATTTATCTCATAAGATTTATTTATTCACTTTTAACAAATCAGCAGGAATATAGGCACGGTTATTGCCGAAAGGATTTTAGACTAGAGTCTCCTGTGACAGAATTGAATTTCAAAGTTTAATTATCTGTTCTAAAGTGCTATACTATCAACAAATATAACTGTACAGACTAAATCAGTAAGTTTTCTTAGTCAAAGTTATTTTTCTCTAACTTCTGGCTATTGGGACTAATGACACAATTTTCCATGTCTGACAAAACCAAAATTCAGTCAGTAAGGCACTGCTGTTTTCATAGTTGGCTTCTAGGTGCTCCAAATTATTAAGCAATAGATAATAGTTGTTCTCTCTCAGATGTTCTTGGAATCTCAAATGAGAACTATTCTCCTCACGTCCAGGAGAATTGACATTTATATTTTATTTTTGCATGTTCCTCTGGAAAATTATATTTTGCTTCTTGATTTCCTCACCCAGTTCCCTTCACACTGATTAATTTTGAAGGTCAGCCTCAGAATAAGCATTTCAAACTCTTCAGATGAGATAGAGAAAATCTTGAGAGGGCTTCTTTACACATTTCAGAATAATTTATGCTGTTCAGAGTATAGGATGTCCAAAGGTCTTTTGTGTGGAATAACTCTCAGCTGAAAAAATCTTGAGGAACAGTAGAAATCTGAACTCAATCCCACTTCATGCTCCATAGCATCTAATGCAGCTGAAATACAGTGTTTTCCAGAAATCTTCATTTTCCTGTTGGTGTGGAGTGTTCTATATTCCGCTGACACATACCAGATAACCTTCAAAGATCAGCAAAGAACTGTGTCTTTCCCTGCTCAGTTTTCTGGATCTCTGTATATTTTGTGGAGAGCTTGCAGGGTTATAGGAGGTTGAGCAGACAGGATGGAGCAGGGCAGGGAAAGTGATACTGCTCACTCCTGTGCGCCACTGGATGGAACCAAGGAAGAGTAGTGAAGGTGAAAACATGCATATGCATGAACATGCAGATGACATGTGGTGCATTCTTTAAACAAATTCAGACAAACAAAAGGAAACTGGCTGTTGCTACATCATCCCTGAAGCATTTCTTTGGAGAGCAGCCTCCCTCTACCCATGTACTAAATTCCGAGTTCCTCCCAATGGTGTTTGCATTTCTGGCCTTTTAATTAATTTTATAGTAGAAACCTGCTCAGTACTTGTTGCTTGCAACATGTATTCTGTTTCATTTGTTCATGTCACATTCATTTAATGGGTTTTACTTTCAGTTAAAACATTGTTTAGGTAGACTATGAATGGAAAAACTGTCCATGTAGCAGCAGCTGTTCTAGTCAAGGAGCAAATATATCTTAATACAATTTCACTGAACACCAAAAAAATTCAGAAGTGGTATACTGGGCATTATACATGAAACTGGTAAAAGTCTCATGAAGGACATAAAAAAGATGGTTCTTTTTTTTTTTTATTTTGGAAACAAACATCACATTCAACTGTGTTAATTCAATTGTTATTACTTCCAATGTTACAGTAATAAGGATGGAGCCTCCAGCTTTCTTAATCCTGTGCTGATATGTAAGCTCACCTCCCAAGAGATTTTTTTTAAACAGCGAACATATAAAGAAGATAAATTTTAAAGAGAGTTACTGTAACTAGATACAAAAATGTGTTTGTGTTTATATGTGGCTGTAATAAAAATGGAGGAATTCTGTCCTTTCACCCCCTGAGTGGCCAAATTTTGATAGTATCAAACAGCCTGATTCCTATGCTGAGGAGCATTCTCTCTCTAGATATGTAGAGACTTGATGAGCTCTGTATCCATATCTCTCTGTAGAACACTGAAACTATATTTAATTCAACAAATGAAAGATTCAATATGAAATTGAGAACAGCCCTCTGGATGAAAGGAAAAATGAATCTGCATCTTCAATGTGGAAGATCTAGCCAGTACAGAAAAACAGGAAAACCACAAAATTCTCTCAATCTATTGTACCAGAACAGTAATTAAGTAGTCTCTTAACCTGGGAATAAGGGTTTTTACATAGACTTTAGCTGAAAACATTTCCATTTCCATGTTTAATCAATGCCTACATAATTTTTTTAGGAAATCACTGTCAGAAAAAAAAATTTAACCACCACACTTCAGAATGTCTCTTCCACAAATCAAGCATATATAATTGTTCCATGCAAATTAGTAAAACTATAATTATTGTAATTGTGTCTCACACAGCTGACATTAATTATGGGTGGAAACTCTCTGCAAGCTTTCCAGCAACTGTTGTGTGCACTGAATGACAGAAGATCCCACTGAAGAGTTCAGTAGAACCACATGCTAAGGAGTCCAATTATGTGCCCAAAAATAAGACATCAATGTCCTCAGGAACTCAAGTTAAATCCTTTCCATAACATTGAATCACCAGAAAAATAAAAAAAAAAATTGCTAAATGTTAACAGAAAAGGAATTTTTTTCCTAAGGTTTAATGAAGCATTAGTGAGTGAAAAAGTTAGGAGAAGATATTAAAAAACAGTGCATAACTTGCTGTTTCTGAGGGCTTATCAGGTGGAGTGGATGTGGAAAAACATTCCAGTGAAAAAATAAAGTGTAGTCAAAGTCAAGAAAAGTAGCCCTAAAAGAGGTCTCCCTCTCTCTCCCCTTCTCCCCCTTGCTTCCTTTTCCCTAGACACTTAAAATGACAAAATAAAGTCTGCATAGTTGAACTGGCATTTGGTTTCGTTTGCACCTTGGTTGGGGCAGAGACTTTAACATTGAATCGTAACGCTTGCCTTGCGTTCCTGGTCATCTTCCCTCATTACTTAAAATAGATCAGTTGTGGGACTCCATCATTTATGGTTGATTGCTGCCTGATCTTTGATTCCCAACAATTGTGCTGCACCCTTTGAATTGTTTCTGTCCTGAAATTGAGATATCTGATAACCCTTTTGCTGCGTCAGCCTCGTACATACATGGACATGAAGGCTAAAGAACGTTTCACCCTTGCCTCCTACTCTAGCTTTCATTTATGGCTGATCATCTTATTTAGCTATTGCATAGTTACCTTTTGGTTCAATGACAGACATTCTTTTGTAAAATTGCCCTTATTATTTCAAGTCAAATTTGATAAAATAGAGACAATATTTTTTTTAACTTGAATTTTAAATGTTTTCAAAAAAATGATGGTTAAATATAACATGAAAAATGAAACATTATATTTGGATTTCTCATATTTGTATGGTTATTAATTGTCTTCCCATTTTCAGATACTTTTAAAAAAGCTCTTAGCCTTTCTGAAATTTAAATTTAAATTTTCTAGTTTCATCTTCATTGTATTACTTGTTTTTTTTTTGGCTCTTTTATCTTAATATGAGAACAATTTATTGTATTCATTATATGCCACATTGATGAAGACAAGTAATTATTGCATACATATATTGATGATACATATATTACATAGCTGCATGCAATTGTTATTACATGTTTCAATGACATTTCAATGACATTTATAGCTAAGTTAACAGTTTATATTAAATTAGTATCTTGAAAATTCTATTTAGAATAAGACTCATTGCAATGAATAATTTTCTGCCATCAGGTGTGGGAAGGTACTAATATATGGAAATATCTTTTGATATGCCCAAGAATATCAATGCCACAGCATGAATGTGGGTGTACTTGATTTACTTCATCTATTTTGTTATGTTTAGTTAATTTATTTTTGTTATATTTAGCAACTTGCCATTCCAGAATTGGTATGGAGAAATTCTGTTGGGAAAAATAGAGTTAGCTCAATTTATACCAAATTTATTTTCTCGTTAGTTACTTCCAGAAGCAACCATAAAAATATAGGCAGGATGAGAAAAAAATGAATATTCTCTCAGTTTTTATTGGTAGCCTTCTCCCAGCACAGTGGGTTCATGTCCAAGAATGTGCATGCTTAACAGATTGCTTCAGACTCTAAGTCATTAATCACTTCCTAGGAAACCAATATGCTACATAGAATTTAACAGTTTAATACTATAACTGAATTACATTCAATTTCTTTAACATAAGATGACAGAACCATCAACACTGTTCCAGTTACTGTTATTCCTATTGACTCCTTGACCAGACTCTTTAGGGGATGCTTAATTTCTTAAAGCAACATGCATTACAATCAGTGAAAAGGTGTGCTTTCAATGGAATCAGAACTAGGCAAGGCCTGAATTTGAGGATCTGATCCTAAAATTGTCCAGAAATAATACAGTATTTTCTGATCATTGTGTGTTTCTGCATATGATACTATCTAATGTACATATTGTTAGATAAGGAGGATGATAAACAGACCATTCTTCATTTTCAAGTTTTGGCAATTTTTGTGGGGTTTATGACACACTTGCTTATACTTTATTTTTCCATCACCAGCACATAAAAAAAAAAATCACCCTTGGCTGCTGACACTTTGTCAAGGAAAACTTCAGTGAACTCTGAAAAGTCATGTCAACCTGGTCTATTTAGAAAAATCTCTATTTATCTCTACACTCTACAGTTTTTAGAAAGAAAATGAGGCCAAGCTGGCAGGGAGTAATAATTTCTAACTTTTTTTTTTAACATGCTGTAATTGCAAAAAAATTAGTGAGCTTCTCTGGGAGTTGCAAGAAGAAAGAAATCTCAAAGCCAAGGGTCCTATTTGTGACCCCACTTCTTGAGCTTATGCATTTATACACCTAAACTGTAACACTCTGCAGTGGAATGTTGCTGTGAAAAGTCACAGTTTTGGTTCTGCCTCAGAGGGGTCAGAACTGAAACTTTTGTTCCTTTTTTCAGCTTATGCATGGACACCTGTGGTGTTTTCTCCAACTTTCACCACTGAGAACATGTTGAGACATAAGCTGTAAATGCTATTAATGTTATTTCCTTACAGTAAGGCACTTATTTTGTGAGCCTGTTTTTGAGAAGTTATTAAAAAAAATAAAAATCAGCCTTTAAGGATAATAACAGTAGCTTTATTATTAGACAAAATACACTTTTTATTAAAGAAAAAAAGAAACCCAACAGGACTTATTATTGTGTTGGCCCAATCATTGAAGATAACACATGCATCTCAGTTAGCACAAGGTTTTTGGTTTTTTTTGTTTTTCTTTAAATATTTGAGAACTCTGAAAATCTGAAA
Organism: Agelaius tricolor; assembly: GCF_023055355.1. Lineage (NCBI taxonomy): Eukaryota > Metazoa > Chordata > Aves > Passeriformes > Icteridae > Agelaius > Agelaius tricolor. The sequence continues at coordinate 51,099,134 of NW_027269267.1, read as the reverse complement.
TTTATGATCTCATGACCTTTCTGATCACTAAACATTCTTTACAAGTAAAGGGATCCATCCATCAGAGGATCCCACATCTCTATGGTTACACATTTCTCACTGACTGAAGCTCAGTTGCCAAATAGCAGAAGATTGTGCATCTCTTGCAAATAATGAGAAACATTCAGCAGCATTTCAATGAAAGCAAGGCACACAATTTTAGCTTGCTTTTTGTTTTTGTTTTTTTTTTTTTTTTTTAATTACTAGTTCCTTATTGTACTGGGCTGAACTGGTTAACATGGAGTGTGAAGGTAAGGTGTGACAGAAAGATTTTCTTTGGTTGTCTATTTCCCCATTCTAGCCAGAACTCACTTGTGATTTGCTTTGGCAATTTAGGTCTCAAGGAAGGCAGAGACAGACCATAGGAATTGCACACTGCAGTCTGCTAACTGACAGAGGAAGAGCCAGAAAGATATTCAAGATTAGGAAAAAAAAGAAAAAAAAATCTCTGGGGTGAGGAGCTTGGGCACTGGGGTCAGCTACAACCATAAATTTAGCTTCTGCAGAGGCTTGCTAAAAACTACAAAGACAAAAAACATTCAGGGGATGATCTCATCCTATTTCAAGCTTTTGCAGATGGTTGATTCTCTAGGTATACCACATTTATGACCACCAGCTGAAGTATTGTCACTCACCCTGAAACAGCCAGCCAAGCTCGTTCCACTAAAGGCCTTGATGATGCCCTTTTATGCTCTTTTCCAGCTCCTCTTATATTTTTTTTTCTATTCTCACATACACAGGTGGGCATTGAATGAATTATTTGAGAGTACTGTTGAGAAAGAATTTCAGATGATTGGGAAGTAAGAAAAAGAACTTGCCCCCAGGATGTATCCTGTCTAACTTCTTCTATTTTAATTTGATATTGGGTTCAATGTCACATGAAATAACAATTCAAAACTGTTACTAACAAAGTTCACTTCTATTATTTTTCTTTGGACAGCTGTTGCAGTGCTGCGTGAGTTGCTGAGAGTGCATCATATAGTCTATGTTTTCTATTTCTTTTGAAAACCAAAAACTATCATGAATTTATATTCTTTTTCTTTGTCCTTTGCAGTGGTTAAATAGATAAAGAAAAGGAGTGTATAACTCCCCTTCTGACCAATATATTACATAATTTATGCTACAATTTGGTTGCTAGTATTTTCACAGATATGAGAGATTACTGTAATTACAACATACCATGGTTTGTTTACTTATTTTTTTCTTACTAGTCACATATTTTTCTTTCTGCCTTGGAATGATAGAACATGTGTAATATCCATTTTAGTTCCTCCATATAATTTATTAATTTTGCTATTTATTTTACTGCTGGTTTAATTTTTTTCTTTTTTTTTTCTTCTATTTTTTCCAATGGGTTCTAAACTTTTGGAAAGAGTTACAGTGATAGAACCAGTTTTCATTACATCAGATGGCTATATTTAGAAAAGTTATTAGCCCATGTGTCTACATTAAAGAATAGTGGAAGGAAAGAGAGCAGGTGGTGGAAGGCAGGCAGATATGTATATGGAAAACATGAGGAAAGGAGTAAAATAAAAAAACTAAAACAAAAAAAATCAAAAATTCTACTGCAAAACAGATACTCTAGCCAATCGCAAGGTTTTGGGATGTATTTTTAAATAATGGGAAGTGAACAGGAAAAAATCACCACTGAACAGGGAAATTAAGAAAAATAAGAAAACTTCTCTCATTTTCCTTTCAAGAAAAAAGGCTTATTCCAGCATTACCTGTTGTGTATTTCTTTTAACAACCCTTGATTTGGCAACTGGTCACAAGCGTTCTTACTACAGGTATGCACTTGAGAATGCAGAGCTTATAAAACAGAACAGAACTGGTTGAAATGAAGAGTTTCAGAGTGGCAATGCTTTAAAAAACATTTTTTAAAATTCCTCTTTAATATGATTGCATTATAAGACTACATGGAAAAGTGATTCTTTATGCGTCATTAATATCTTTGCCTGACAAAGATTATCCATCAGCAGTTGTTGAAGATGTCTGAATGCTATTAATGATACATTACTACAACTTCTCCCACTACTTTTCTAATACCTTCAAGACATTTACATTCATGAGATAGATACCATTTCTGGTCAGACCTCAAAAGAAACTTGTCTTAGACATGTAAAGGTAATAATCAAGCATGCAGACAGCAACAAAGACTCATCAGTCACCTCCCATTAGCACATACCTACAGAACTCTTCTGATTTATTTTCCTAGGCTCATCTCCCAACACATCCAAGCAACCTCACTTCAATTTAATTTCAACCTAGTAGCAGATGCTGGTCTGAAAGATGATATGGGACAGCTATTTGTAACTCTGCCAACATGAACAATGTAAATAAGTTTCTTTTTCCTCTTTCTACATAAGTACATGCCTAATCTTTCTGACCTTCCTAAAAGGACCATCAACCCCACTTTACATTGTGGCCCCTCTGAATAAAACAACTTTTCACGTTCCCAAAATGCAATGAGATTTCTTCCACTAACTACAGTACATGCTTTATAACCAGAAAGTGTTAACTGATAGGACAGCTCCTGGCATCTAGTGGGACACAGAGGCTCAGCAGACACTCTTGATGCTTCTCCCCTTATGAATGTTTGAAACTACCATAATATTCTCTTGCTTTCTCAGAGAAGTTTCCACATTGTCAACAAATTAAGTTCCCTATGTCATATCCCAGCAGACAGGACAGTTCTTGAGAAAATAAACTAAGAAAGATAGGTCAAGAGGACAAAAACAGAGGAAAAAAATAGTTCTTTACAATTAATATATTAAAATATAGAGATGAAAAATAAAAGAAAAGAAAATCAGGTGTTACAGTATATTGAGTGTTCCCGCTCCTACTGGCCTGGTCATTTTTCCAGTGAGCCAGAGCAGCCTGGTAAAGCACCTGGTGCTTGTTGCCAGGCTCTCCCCAGCCTCCTCAAATGCAGCAGCTCTTTGAGCTGCTCCCAGCTTCTGCAGTGGCAGTCTTCACTGTGATAACCATTGTTTCAAAGGAACTGTGAGATTTGTGCTGGGGGACTTTTAGGCAGCCCAAACATGTTCTAGATGGAAGGATTTCAAATGTCATGTCTATTCACCCAGGAGTTCATGTAGCAACTTCTGCTGCAGGCTTGTGTCCTGAGGGCTGTTATGCTGTGAAACTGCCAGCACAACTGAAGGTGGAATCTTAATGTGACTCCAGCTGAACATTCCATAATCTTGGAAGCTTGGTCCTGAGAGCTGGTAGATCCAGGCATTTGCACGCTGTAGAATAAAAATCAAAACAAAGCTAGAACTTTCAATAAACCTAGACAAAATAAATGGAAGGAAGGAAGGAAGGAAGGAAGGAAGGAAGGAAGGAAGGAAGGAAGGAAGGAAGGAAGGAAGGAAGTTAGTTCTGTAGTGCTTGGAACATGGTTTTTAAGAACATATTTCAATTGGGTTGCTGTCCCATGAGGGGGTTAGAAGAAATCATGGAAAAGCAAGGCAGGATTTCATGGTTTATAGAAGAATAATTTAACTGAAGAAGTTTATGTAACAGCAGTAACTTCCTGTAAGAGTGAATATATCATCCTGGTTTTCTTCTGGAAGTAAATGAAAAATGAAAGTAGTTGATGACATTTCATTACACTGATGCTTTTATCTATGAAGAATTTGCAACAGCATTCCCAGAGATCTGGGAGCTGAGACTGGCCTTCTTTTTCAGGGAGTGGTTATTTCCCATTAAAATACCTCATGGGCCATATGAACCTTAACACTTGCTTCACCTTCAGTCTTTTTGCAGGTGGCTGATTATTTCACTGATAGGTCAGAATCTCTTGGTCAAATTCTCTTTTAGTGTCTCTCCAGAACCAAACTTCTGGATGGGATTGATCTCTCTGCAGTGTATGGGTGGCAATAATTTCCCAATTACCTTTGTATTTGGCAAAAATAAATGCTACTATTGTATTTGAAATTAACTGTATGCATATAAGACAAAGATGCCATATTTTACCATCCTACATTCTTTGAGCAGATATGACCCTGTACAATTTTGAGGATGCTGTTAGTACCACAGGATCATTTGGATATCTTCACCTATCACAGTCTTTGGACTGCAGCAAAAGTAGGACTGCAATTCAGTGAGCTTTAGGGGCAGCAGTGAAGGCAGAAAGATGGCTGCTAGCTTCACTCACCCTTGAAAGAACTCACAGTCCTTTTCCTTTTTAACCTGTCAAATGAGAAGGGAAAAGTCCAATCCTTAAAGGTGACACCTGGGAATATGTGGTAAATCATGTTGGAAAGGTAGAGGGAACAAAAGAATTCATTTTGTCATCTGACAAAGTCATGTGCTAACCCAGAAATGTGCCAGCTGGCTTTGATCTTCTTCTATTGTGTTGATATACACATTGAAAAATTGTTTGTCACTGCCGTCTAACTTAATTAACCTGGCATACAGTGCTTTCTGCTGCCTTTCCCTGTGTTTTGTGGGCTTTTTTTTTCTCTTTGATCTATGTAAGCAAGTGGAATCCCTGAAGCAGTTGAAGAATACAAATGTATACACATACTTCTTCCTGCAATACCATGAGATCTGTTCCCAATGTCCGTTTATCTCTTCCTGCTTTTTCCTCAGCATAGGAATTCCTCTCTTGCAGCCACTATACACGTGTTTCGGTAAGTTAAACTTGTGGCTGTGCTGTCTGGCAGGTGAATAGTGGTTGTATTCACAAAAAAACACTTCTATCCTGACTCTGCAATGTGGTGTAAACATGATTGCTGTGCAAATCCCTGAATATAAGGAAATATTGCCTCCGTTTCTACAGAGGACTCATCTAACAAAGACATGAACAACTTGTGGATACTTGAGAGTCCCAACAACTATGTTAGCTGCTAAAGTTTGAATGCTGCAGTAAGCGAGGTTGCCCAATATCAAAAATGGGGTAAGAACATGGCAATGTAAATGTTTAGATGAAAAGTTTCAGTACACCTGACCAGGAATTTAACATTTATATGTGCATATCCAAGATAAAAGTCCAAGATATCTTGGAAATATGAATTCCCCACCCCAGGTTCTGGGCACCAGAATGCCACCTAAAATATTTCAAATTTCACTCTTACTATTTAGAGGTTGATGATCACTGTATTTATGCTGCCTGACTCACTCCTCATCTAAGACTTTCCACTTGTAAATGCTGAATATGCATATCACTATTTTTTTGTTGTTGTTCATTGTGTGGTAATTTATACTTATCAAAACACACTATTTGCAAGTGGTAGTTAAAATTCACACAATGGCCCTCCTATTTACTGAAAGAAAATGTGGTTACATTTCAACATACTCTGTTAATGGAATCAGAAAGCAAGTTCTATTTGCTCATAAGCTTTATGTTTACACCAAATACTCAAATGATTAAACCATCCTTTTTAAGTGCAAATCCATTCTCTTTGCCCCCTTGTAAAGACAGTGATATTAATGTAATGAAAGGTGCGAGGATAGCTTGTGTTTGTTGACTACTAATTCAGCAGTATAGCTTCTGGAAAATTTTGTCATTTATTGCTGCTCAGGAATTTATAACCTGGAGAAGCTGGTGATAATGGGCTTTAAGCCTTACAAACTCCCCAAACCACTGGATTAAAGAATCTGCTGTATTCTGTGTAGTCCCTGAAGCACACTTTAATGGTTCTGCTGAAAGGGTATCAATCATAGAGGAACCATTCCACTGAGTTACACTGAGGCACTCCAATATGGTTAAATGTTTTCATTTTCTGTAATGCAATACATTTGTGAAACTCCATCTAGGAAGCCTAGCAATTAGAATCTTGGCAGCAAAAATCATGCAATCCCTTTTGCTTTGGTTTTAATTTCTATAACTTTGAACTCCTAAATTTTATGGAGCTCTCCTTCATTTTCAGATGTTTTTGTTTCAGCGTTTTTTCCCCTATGCTTTTCCATTCATAGGTGGGAATTGAAAAGCAGGTATGATTTTCTTTTCATTTATAGGTGTGATATTTTTTTGGGTCTTTTTTTCCAGACATGATGATTCATGCTGGTTATTCCAGCCTGCTGGAAATTTTTCTGCTTTTGGTTACCCATCTGAAAATTTGTATGTTTTCACAGAAAGTACTATATAGTAAGGTATTCTCTTTAATGAACTTCCTTGACTGGAAAGTTAGTATTTTTTATATATCATTACCGATAATAAAAGTTTAGAAGTCTAAAAAAATTTAATCAGTCATTCAAGTCCAATTTCATTTAAAAAAGGAATGGTGTTTATGTCTTCAGCCCTTCCAAAAAAGCCCTTCCAAAAGCTTTTTCTTCAGTTTTATTCATAGACTACTCAATTCAAAATTGCCTAATTGTCAACTGATATCACAATCATGGCAGTGAGACTATAGTCAACTATAATATGTGAGGGAAAGAATTCATTTACTTCCTGAGGCTTCAACTCTAAACATTTAAAGTCACATATTTTGGAAAAATAGTTGGAAGATACCTCATTTTTCTTCTCAAAAGCTTTGCACAATGTATTTAAATATTATGAGTAAATATAATAGCTCACTTAGGAAAACTCAGAATTGAGATACCAATTTGCAATCACTAACAATGTATTTTCAGGCAGGTTAGCCTTCTAGTTTGTTTCACAGTCTTAAGGAGGTTTATCCTTTAAATTCTAAATTCTGCAGATTTTTAGAACATGTAACTGTCTGCTACAGTTTCTTCTCTGACTCACATTTCAAGGAATAAATGCAAAAATAATAAGAATTACAGCCAGTGTAATTCTATAAATTGACATTATGCTAATCCTTAAGGCTATGACACCAAACCTTCTGTGGTTTCTCAGGCCAAGAAGCAAATCAAAAAGAGACAAGTTCTCTTATGCCGTATAAAAACAGGAAAAATTATAAATATTTGCAACAATGATTGAGGCTAAGATTTCCTGAATTTATACAAGTTGCAGTGACAAGATTATATCATTAAGAAAAAGCCAGTGTGCTATGCAATATACTATGCAATATACTAATGTTTTAGTATGGCTTTAGTTGCTCCAAGTTGTTTGGTCATTTTCCATTCAGACACACCACCTTGAAGATGTTAGAAGGTTTCGCTAAAGAATTTTGCAGCAGGAATTTTAAAACAACTCAGTAGCACAGAGTCAACATTCGTACTGGAACTCCTCTCTCTACAAGCTTTTTTGAGGTTGAGTGTGGTTTTGCTTGGTTTCTTTTGGTTTTGTTGGGTTTTTTCCTCTAATGAAGATTTGTCTATCTTATTTCTGTTACAGTAAACTCGGGCTTTAGAGTATAAATCTGAGATAGCTGTAACGTTGTTAAAAAATGACATAATTTCAATACGAGATTATTATTATTATTATTATTATTATTATTATATACTATTAATTCAATACAGTTTTTCTGATTATTTGAAATCTGCATCTTTCTTCACTTAAACAGAAATATAATATTGATTTATGATTATATCAAGATTCTTAAATAATTTTGTATAAATTTATTTGTGCATATTTGAAATTATTCGTTTCTTGTTTAATATTTTGAAACTGCACCATGGTTAATTTATTTTTCTAAGATATAAAATGCCTTCATCATCTTAGCTCTCTCAGCTCTAACATTTCTGTTTCTCTCTTTTATTTGTTTACTTCCTGAGGCTTCAACACTATCATGTAAGGAAATGGAAAAATGAGGCAGATATTTTTCAGTTCTTTCTATTTTGAGATGAAGGAAAAAATCTATAATCCGGTGCTCTAAGAAGACATTTTGGAATAAAACCAGAATTTACTAACTTTTTTTTTTTTCTAAATGTATTTTATGGACATTTCCCTCATATTTTTAAAAATTACTTATTTATTGCCATTATAAAACACTATTTATAATTGCTTACTTGTGCAATTCCCACTATTTAAAATGTAACCTTGAGAACAATGAAGATGAACTTAACTGATTTCAATTGAAGCTGAGAGTTGCGCATGCCAAGTGCAGGGTAAATGTCATGATTATTTTTAGATAAGATGCTCACTTTCAATCCTGCCTACCTGCGTGCCTAATATGATGTCTTTCCTTATCAAAGCTGCAATAGCTTGGGACTTACAGAGTACAGGCACAAGTCTCAGCCATTTTCAGGCTCCCTGTTAGACCAAGGCTTGAGTTCAGCAGACACTCTCTGTTCCCTGATTTGCATGGAAAAGGAAACAAGTAAACGTGTTGGAGATTGCCATGACCATGCTGTGCTCCAGCACTTATTTCTTGTGGACAGAGAGGGGACCAGGATCTCAGAGTACACTGCAGTCACTGCCATCCACTAAATGCAATGTAAGAATCCTAGCCCTGATGTAGTAAAAGTCTTCTAAAAGCAAATTTGCAGAAGTTATACACAGGAATAGTCCACCTTCAGATAGAAACCCCACACTAACACTTAGAAATAAGTTTCTGCATTTAGTTAACACTGTAAAACAAACAGAAAAAATATACAAACAAAAGAAATTAAGACTATGCACTTTTTTACTCATGTTATGGACAGTAATTTTACTTATATTCACGTTCCTCATCTGACACATGGGAGTCAGAGGTAAAATATTTTATATCTTACTGAGAAGCAGGTACATTGGGAAGGCCTGGGTTTGTGTTTATTCAATTAATAACTATATTCATAATTTCACCATAATTAGCAATCTAATTGCCTGTATTAAGAGTGTAAATCTCCAAACACTTGTGCATATGAACTCTACTTCAGTTAATACCCCAAGAAAAATTGCTTCCTTATTTACATATGTTGTGACATTTCTATCTGATCTTCAGCTGCTTTTGCTTTGTTGTATATACATGTTTCCATTTCAATTGACTTTTTTAAATTTGAAAATTTTTCTGTGGTATAAAGTAGGAAGTATATTGAGAAGGTAATGCATTTCTTAATCTCCAAAACGTTCCTTCAAACCAAAAAGCAAACAAAAAACCACAAACTACCCCTATTATCAACTACAGGAAAAGACATCTTATACAACATGGTTGTGGTTTTAAACATGTCTTGCTACTCATTACCAGCAATCACTGTAAGAGATTGCATTAACCTGGCAGGATGCTAAGCCAATCAACCTCTCTCCATGTTGAAAAGAACCATGCCTTCTGCAATTCTTGTCTTATCTCATTTTTTTTTTAATTAACCATCAATACTACCTCTTACCATAGTCATTAACAGTCTTTAGTGAAAGTACTTGCTAAGGACTTCTTGAAAGTCTAAATACAATATTTTTGCTGGTTTTTTTTTTACCTTATACAGGATTACATAGGTCAATTCAGACATTCCAAGAGGACCAGAAATGTGGTTTGTGTTTTGTTTTGTCCCTGTTCTCATTCTGCTTTATACCTATGTATGTTTTTATTGCTTCAGTCAGCTTTATAAATAATGAATCAGAACTCATTGGTTTGTAATTCCCTGAATCATCCCAAATACCTTGGTAATAAAATAGCTACATTGTTTGAACCTACAGTTTCTTTCTCTACTCTCATAACTGTGACTGATTGCACATCTTTTTTAGTAACTAAGGCATTTCATTTTAAGTTCCCCCAAAGAACTCTCAGGTGAGAACCATCTGCTTCTTTGAATATTTGTTCCTTAATATATCACTTTGAGCTCCATCTGACTTCTCATTATCTGACAACTCATCTTCATTACCTGAAGAGAGCAGTTCCAAATCACATATCTTCTCATCTTCCCCATGCTGGATGTTGACACAAATTAATCATTTCACATCCTTGCAAGATGCTTCTCCTTAATTTCGCCTTAATTTTTTTTTTAATCCAAGGGATTCAGAGATGTATTTTTTCCCTAAAATGATAGTCAAATTATTTTAATTTGGGGTTTATAATAATATTCATCTTCCCTCTGAATTCTTTTCATTCCTACTTTATATTTTTTTTTTTTTTTGGTGATATCAATTTCAAGTCAATATGCATGACGAAACACTCAGAGACTGAACTCCAATCTGAAGAGAAATATTTACTCTCTGATGGCTATATTTTACTTTCTACAAAAATCCCACCGAGGAGCTTTGGCAGAATATCTCTCCAAAGCAATTAAAAATCTTTATGTGGTACATATAATATGGTGACAGATCTCTATTAATAAAGAGAAAAAAGGAATAATTTTACTTCTTTGTTCTTTGGGCTCCAGGAACAACACCATAAACAACAAAATTGAACTAGCAAAACTGTAAATGTTGGTTTTTAACATCCATAACTACATTGTGGAAAATCAAGCTTGCCACATGCATGTAATTTCTCACTTAAAACAAATATTCTTCTTGTTAACACATATCTAACAAAATTTACACTTTTGGCTAAAGCCTCTGACCCATTATACATTTTCATTGTATGAGTCACAAATATCACAATGTCAACCTCTTAGCTGAAGAAAAAATATTCCATATAGTGAATTTCTTTAATTTCAGTCTCCAGGTCCTTTAGCATGCTGAAGTCTCTCACCAGGTGTTCTGAGCATAAATATAACAAGAATATTTGCTAGAAATTTCTTGGGTTTAAATTGTTAACATTTGGCAGAAAAAATAGGATGTTGAACATAATAGTCTGAAAGGAAAAAATCTTTTTAAAGTGGAGTTCTTTTTAAGTAGATTTCTGCCTTCAAAGACTTTTTTTAGTAGTTTGAAATATTCATTGATTGATGTTATTTGTGTTTGTATGCTTATTCCAGACTTTCCACTCTACATTTTTTCTTCTGAGTTATTCCAACTACCTGTTTGTAATTCCTAGGTTTTTTTCTGCCACTTTCATGTTCAAGATTTTATTTCCAAATTTTCTGTATCAGGAACATGAGGACATATCCCTAATTGCATGGAATGCCTTTTATGCGTTGTAAAACACATGCACTGTGACCTTTTTTTTTATGAGAACATGGGCAATGTTTGGTTTGGGTTGGTTGGTTGGCTTCATTAGTTGCCCTCCCATTCCTTTTTCCCCCCAGGGTCAGCTGTTTAGTTGTTAATCCTGAGTGATAAATCATTCCAAAGTTTTCTAGCCACTAGGGAGAGCCTTTCAGGTTGGCTGTTACCTCTAAGAAGGACATTTTTGGATAAAAATAAATGAAAGTCAGTGCAAGCCATTTTTCCAATAAAACCAGCCAACTTTTATAAACAATCTTCCTTACATTACTACTATGAAACTTTTAAGATGCAGCAGCTGTAGATAAATATTGAGGTATTGTACAGCTATTTGAAATATAAAATGAATATTTCAAGGCTTGCAAGATGCAAAGGCAGTTAGCAGACATCTAAGTCACCAAGGAAAACTGTGGAGAACAAAGACTGGAAACTGTGAAGCCTTGAAGAAGTTATGTTACCTTACCACTCTGTAGTGATTCAAATATTTTCCATATATTGGGTATTAATGCTATTTTTTAACTCTGACATGCAATGAACTATGGGATACTAGGGTTCCTTGCTTATCCAAATTAAATTTTGATCACACCTGATCTAAGGCAGCCCTGATGTAAGTGTGAAGAAAATTGTATCAGTTGACCTTCATAGGTCTGTTCCAAATTCAATTACTTTATGACTTCATAATATGTCTTTACCTTTTTCCAAGCCTTTTCAATTCCACTGTAAAATCTGAAAATACTAATAATAGCTAATATTATTTACTTTTCTTGAGCTTTTTTTTACTAATGACCTCCAGTATTTCTCACTAAGTTTGTGGTTTTTGGTTTTCTTTTTTTTTGTTATCAGCTCAAAAAGCAAAGCAAAATCAGTGCTTTGTGTCTCTTCAGATAAAAATTACAGAAACATTGAGCTATGTTGGATATACATACACTTTTTGTGTTATTTTGGATACACAAAGTCTATTGCTATGGGTTCAGAACCCTTACTGCAGATGCTCTAAGTCATGTGGGATGTATAATGGAACAGAAGAGAACCAGGTCTGAGAAATCCACCCAGAGCTGAGGGAAATGATGATATCCTTACATGGGAGATGTATCTTTCAGGAGGCTAGGAAAGTATTTTCTAAAACATTTGAAATCACCACAGACATCTACTTTCAGGCAACTGTATCATATCCATGCTACATAACAAACGCTTGTGACAGGGCTTTTACCCATTGTTGAAGAGGCTGAAAATCTCTGGCTGAGAAGAACAGTGACGAACATGCCTAGTAGGTACTAAAGCTGTTTCCTACAAAGGATTTCTATCTCTGAAGGCAATCAACTAAAGGGTGAGAATTCAACAGAATAGTAAAACAAGTGAAATAGTTGCAAGTCTGTATACAAGGCAAGGCTACTTTATGCAGTATTTTTAAAAGCAAATAAATAAATTAAGGCAGAAATTGTAAGACACACAATTTCAAAGTGTCCTCATGTAAACATTACCCAGGAAAGATATGATTATCAAGTGCTTCAAGTCCATGCATGAACACATGACTAATCCCATTTCAGTAATCACCTTAAATCAGGTGGACCTCATGTGATCAAATTCATTAATTTTGCAAGTGTGATATTCCCTTTCAGCTACATTTTTGGTCAATTTGATGTGTAGAAAAGGCCTGGATAACTCTCAGTTTCAGGTAACAGATTTACTCTGTAAAAGCTGTAAAGCTGATGTAATATATTCAATGGAGAATTAGTACTCTTGGGAGGGGAATAATTAATATTCTATGTTTCCTGCAACAGCCTATATATGCAGGAAAATAGAACATACCAGTTCTCTGTTGCTTTGCATCTTCTAGACTCCAATACAAATAGATAATTTTTCTCCTTCCTTTCATTCTTCACTGTGCCATATATGACAGTTATCCAATTTCTGCAGTACCCTCACACTGCAGGAATTGGAAAAGCAGTACTTGTACTCACTCTGAGGAGCTTATACTGCTTCAATTGCTCTGGTGTATTGTGAGCCTCATTTAGCAGCACTATCACAAATTTCTTATTGCCTTTGCTGATTTCGAATGACCTGACCCAAAATCAAAATGCTATCTGAACATTAGGCTAAATCCATTCTTTTCATGCTTATGTTGTGCTGAAATCACATGTGGTTGCTGTCATTCTAACAGTATTACTCCAGTGAGCTCCAGCACACTTACTTAGAAAGAGAGTATTTTCTCTCTTTCTAATCAAACGTAATTAAGTATTGTCTCAGGGTCAGCAAAGATAACATACTTTCATTTAAAAAAGTGTACTGATTACATAAAATCATACTTTCCCACTATTATATGACGTCCTGCAGTCAAAGCCATGCAAGACTAACGGCTAAACAAGCTTGAACAGTAGTAAAGATCATGCATTTTACTTTATGTGAAAGTAATTTTCCAATTATAGTCATATATTTCCTTTCTCATTTCTCTATTGTCTTAGAAAATTTTGCAGAGAAAGTGTCACATGTAAAATTCAAAAATATGTAGAATTTTTTTGTTACTGTTTATTAAATAGCAACAAGACAGGAGGACATAGTCTTAAGCTGCCCTGAGGGAGGTTTAGGTTGGGCATTAGGAAGAATTTCTCCACAGAAAGGGTGATTAGATATTGCAATGGGCTGCCCAAGGTGGTATTGGAGTCATCATCCATGGAGGTGCTCAAGGAAAGACTGGATGTGGTACTCAGCTGGCCACATGCCTTGGTATAGATACTTGACTTCGTGGTGTTAGGCCATAGGTTGAACTTGATGATATCAGAGATCTTTTCCAACCTAAATGATTCTGTCATAATTAAAAATAATTGATTCTAGTAAGCATATATTGCACAGGGTAAGTATTTAACTGTAAGGACTTCACAAGTTACAATTCAGGGAAGTAGTTCTAATAAAAGTTGTATTCTACTATTGCTACTGTAAAATTACAGTGTTAAAATTAACACTATAAAATAATATATGCTGCACAACCTTTTTTTTCCTTCTTTTTCTTTTTTCTTTGCAGAATATCAGGCTTATATCATATCCATGTAGCTTCCCTATTCCCTCATAGCCAAAATACACTTCATGTCTCTAGCTCCCTTTCCACACAAATCTCTTTCTTCCTCCTCATAATCTTAAATCTTCTATTGCACTCAAATGCAACTTTTGTCTGCATGAGGGCAACAGAGAGAAGCAGTAATGACGTGAACCCAGAAGCAATCAAGTGTACAGCTTACTAACTGAGTCATGCCAACATGTCAAATCTACTTTATCTCTTTCTAACACAAAAGGCTCTTCAATTAATTTGCTTGTTACAGACATTTGGAATTGGATATTGCTATTCCTTGATGTGAATCAGGAGGCAGTCAAATCTCATCTGCACATTTGAGCGATACTTATCTAAACCATCTCATTACTGTGGGCTTTTAAACCAAGCATTTTTCTTTCAAAATTTTGCTTCAAAGCAATGGCTTAGTTCAGAACGGGACATAAGTAGTATATCTGTCTGGGGCTAATTCTAAGAAAGGGACTTGCTGAAATCCTAAAAATTCAGGTTCACTTGCTGCCTAAACCTGCAAATAATTAAATATCTAAATTCATGAGTGCTGTTTCCCTTGTGAATATAGTGGTTTCTCCCTCCCCCATAATCTTCCATATTTCTGCTCCAGGACAAAGATCATTATCAGCTGACCAGTTTCCAAAAGCCATCAGGACTTAGAAATTCACTATTTTTTTTCTAAATCAGTCTCCAATGTAAGTTTTTATGTCTAACTCACAGAAAGGACAAAGACATGCTTAATAGTCTAGTAAGTAGATGCTGAGAAAAGGTATTAAAAAAACCAAAACAACAGATTAAAATTCATGTGCTCTAGCTATATGCATCCAGTACTTACTAGATTCTAGTCACTGGGACATATTCTCCTTTCATAACCAGCAGAGTTCTCTTCCTTTTTAGAAAGCAGTTAATCTGATTCAGTTTATTTGATCATATTTAAATTAATGTAAATTGCTCCTTTGAGATAAATATGAAACTCACTCCCTAACAACCCTACAAACAGCAGTCCATAGAAAGATCCTTTTGACCCCTCAGTTCCCAGAAGATAAGGGGTTACTGAATATGTCTCAAACACTGATAACCAGATGGCTGAGAAGCCAGCCAAGGGCTGTCAGTAAGAGCAGACAAGAATTCTTGGTAATAGTCAAGGATTGTTGGTACTAACATGCTGTGAGAAAGAAGTTTTGGCTGGTGAAGCGGGAGCAGGTGGAGATAGGGCAGTATTTTCCATGAGAAAGAAAAACAGCACAGTACATCCCAAGCTCAGGAATGATTAGTGGAAGTAGACATAGACTATACAGTGGGATTGGGACCACCAAAGACCCCAAAGCCCTCCAACCCCTTTCCAGAAAGCCCTAAAAGAACAGACTACACATGAGGGCTAATTAGCATGTAGAGCAGGAAACCTGTCTGTGGGGTGGAGAAATGTGTCCCTAAAAAGGTTCCCCTCATGGCCCAGGCAGTGGCCCTGGACCCTGAACAGCTGGACCACGTTCATCTCATCAGCTGGACCACGTTAATTTCATTGCAGCTTATCAGCTGGATCAATGCTGAAACCACAGCTGGCATCCCCTCAGCTGGGTCAGCTCTGGGATTGGCATCCCATCAGCTGTTTTGATGCTGAAACAAGGGCTGGGGATTTATTTTTTACCGTCTCTTTTTCTCCTCCTTTTCTTCTTTTTGTCTCTTTGCCTTTCTTTAATTCATCTCTCCCTTTTTAATTCACCTCTTTACTTTTTCCTTTTCATTTCTCCATACCCTTTTGTCTAAAACCCACTGCCATGTGCCCATATAGTAGATCAGGGACTAACAGACCAATTTCCATGCCATGTGTGTAATTTACTAATTAAACACTCTGAGTGCTTGTGGACCTTCTGACCTTCATAGCTTCTTTTGACTAATGACCATTTTTGAATCTCAAGTGTTTCCTTCCTTTAAGGGGTGGGTCATTACACTATGATGCGTGATGTTTCTAAAGAGAGGCGTAAAAGTCAAGCCTGTGTTTAG
Organism: Agelaius tricolor; assembly: GCF_023055355.1. NCBI lineage: Eukaryota > Metazoa > Chordata > Aves > Passeriformes > Icteridae > Agelaius > Agelaius tricolor. The sequence goes on along the minus strand of NW_027269267.1, from coordinate 51,083,166 downwards.
AAATTCAACTGCATAAAAAGGACAAATGAATTTCACTTCTAGGTTTTCTTTCTTCTCTGCCTTATTTGGAACAACTAAGAACATCTAACCCATGGTGCAGATATCTATTTATCATTAGTTCCTAAGGTACTATGAGCTAAATATCTTAACAATTAAGTTGTGTAACATTTCTCTAAAGAAAGAAATACAGACTGGGTAAAGTTGGAGTGGTCTTGCTGGGGAAAGTGCAAGTGGTCCTACAGTCTGATAGTTTAGATAACAACTGGTTGAACATCTGGACTAACTTCCTTGTTTTGCTATTCTGCATATATTCCAGTGGAACAGCTTCAAGAAAAGCCATAGCTTAAAAAATATTTGGTTAGCACATCTGTTCCAAACACGGCAATGGAAATATACTCTCCTATGTCTGCTATTCCACAAGACTAGATGTTCTAACCAATAGGTTGGGCCTCAGCCCTGTTTCCAGAGGTCTAGGAAAGAAGTCTGACGCACGAAAACAGAGAGATTAATCCCATACTGTCCACAATTAGAAACCTATTGCTGAAATGACGTAGACAATAAGTCCTTCCCTACTCTTTGGCAGTTTGTTTCTACCAACTTCCCATTGTTTAATTTCACAATTTCTGTGAAATAGACAGGAAAGTTTTCTAGAATATAAGTTGGCATTGTGCAGAAGTAGTAAGTACCCTACTAGAGAACTGTGTTAAGTCCTGAAGAGATATGGAACTATGTTTTTTCCACCAGGCCCAGTTATCAGTGTACATAAAAAGTATTAGAAGCTTAATTTCTCCTTCTATAGATGGGCATTGGCAGCTTACTGCTTGAGCAGAGTACAACTTGGCCAATCGATTTCATAAAGTGAAAATATGCCCAAAAATTAGGCTCTGCTATATCTAAAATTATTCATGGATTTAACCTAAGCAATTTGAAACTGCTTGGTTAATTCTTCCTATGAGTAGAAACATCTCGCAGCTTAATGAGGTGTCAGGGGAACCAGGAAGATTAATTTATTTTTTTCAAAAAAGTCCAAAGTACAATTGAGAAAAGGGTGGGAGGTCTTTCAACCATATTTTATTTATGGCTTTCGTCAAAAAACAACTTTTTATATCAAAGGGTCATGCCTTAAAGCACAAGTAAACATTTCATTTGAGGGGCTTATGTATTGAGGAACTTATTATGTCTATTAAGATCTGTATTATGCAGAAGAGAAGGAAACAAAATGTTCAAACTGAGGCTAAAGAGAAAAATTACTTTTCTGTAAAACTTCACAAAGATATTATTTTAATAATATTTTTACATTTTTGAAACTTGATTGGATAAATTTCTTTTTTAAAAATACAAATACACCAATAATATCTGAACAATTTAGTTTATGACTGCTCAAATAAAACATTCTAATATACCAGCCTGTCCTTGCAAGTTTCAAGGTTATATACAACAGATTAGAGCTGTCAAGTCTCATGATGTTTATTATGTATTGTTGCTCTTAAGGTTTCCTATGAAACTATTAGCCTTTTCCTTTGACATTTCTTGTTCTGCATGGCTGAATGTACTTATAAGCCACACATTGCTTTGAAGGTAGTCTAAGTAGTGTTCAGGTTAAGTTAATTGCTAACAAGTTACCCTTATTCAATTGCCTTTGTTTACACCGCAAAAGAATATTGTTATCCTTGGTGGTTTCGATAGTTTCCTTTGAAGTAGCTCATGTATGAGTATATTAATTATTTTCTTCTTAATAGGAAGATTGAGAAATTGTGATCTGGATGCTAATAATGTAATTAATTAATTATTTTTTACACATTAAAAAGGATAAAAATAAATGGAATAGAAGTGGTTTAAGTCTTTGTTTCATTGAACAGAGAAAAAATATTTCAGGGTACATTTTTCCTGACCCTTCTGTAAGAAGATATCTATAGGGACATTAATAAATTTCTACAAATTATTTTGCAAAGAATGGAGTAAAAAAAAGCAATCAGGAAAATAAATGGAGGGGAAATAGCTAAGCCTAAACAAAACAATATGACTATTAATGCATTCTGCAGATTAAAAAAATTATATCCACTACTATTTTTAAGCACATATTTACAGTTGTCTCATTTTTACTATTTGCTTGGCTAAATATTTTTACACCTTTTCCCCCTTACAGCTAATTAAATCTTTAAAGCCAATGGAATTGTGTAACTGATGTATTAATTTTTTTTTAAAAATAAAAAGTTACATAAGAATTTTCCATAGAATACTATAACTGTAACAGTTAAATTGAATAGCTATGTAAACCACATCTGCAGAATTTATGCTCCAAAGAGAAGACTATCACAGTGCAGATACTCAACTGCCAAACTGAACTGTAAACTGAATTTCTGTAGTTGATAGCTGGATAGCAATTTACTTGAATTGGGTATCAGACCCCTCCTTGGCTAATTTTCCTGATATGAAAGCACAGGATCTGCCTGGCAGTAGAATGAAAATATGGAGATATTTTTGTTAAGCATTTACATTACTTGGTCTCAATGGCAACAGTGCACTAAATGGATTGTTAATATAGTAAATGAAAAACAGTGTATTTGTTGCTTTCATAAAGCTTTATAGTACATGCAATACTTTTGTATAACTTTTATAACCCTCCACATCTCTGCAAGAGGCCAGTTGGCTGATGTTAAAAGAATGCATAAATTTTCTACGTTGCTTCCCCTAGAGTGTATGGCAAGAGTTCAATATTTGCTGCTGACTCTATTTAGTAGACAATAATTCAGAATGGAAAATTACACAATACATACAGGTTGACACAGTTTAACATAATTGACAGTTTGCTGAGGGACATCCAGGCTGGATTAGCTGGCACAGGGAATAGCTGTCTGTCTGAAGGTGAGACTGAGGGCACCTATGAAACCATGATATGCAAGGGTACAGCAGCTTTGCAGAGAGATTGCCTTTCTCTTGACCTCACTGCAATAAATACAGAGCATCCTATATTCACTCTCTGGGCACTTAAGTAGCATAAAAATACAAACAACCAAATGTAAATGCATCTTTTATTGGGATATAAAATTATCTTGTGAGATATTAAAGCACTCATAACACATTTGTAATGTTTCTAAAATGCTAGAGTATTATTCAGAATTTGACAGCTGGATAGTGCAGCAACAGCAAGAACTGAAAAACACATAGCACCTCTTGTTCTATGTTTATCTTAATAATATATGTACACTCTTCATATATAAGCCTTACTGCAGTAATATTTTTGTGCCTTTTGACAGTGCATAAAAATGGTGAAAAGAAACGTAAGAATCTGAGAAACATAGCAAGTGCTATAATTTTGAAATATGTTGCTGTATTTTGTCTAAGGAAGGAGTGTAGAGAAGAACCTTGGGCCAAGGTTTAACAGCAGTTTAGAAAGAAACCAGCTGTTATAACAAATATGTCAGGAATTATTTAGACTATGTTTTTACAGAAATTCTTAGCCTGAGATTTTTGATAGCTACATAAATAGTAGATCTGGGTGGATGAAAAGCTAAGTGGTTGTTGCTGCTGTTTTAATTAATTTAACAATATTCTCATATTCAGAATGTTCAGTATGGAATCTTTTGTTTATTAAAAAAATGAATTCACTTGATATTTCCTGTTATGAGCTGAATCAAGCTCCTTATTTCATAGTCCCTTTATTTCAAATAAAGAAATAAATCTTAGGGTTTGTCTGCTCTGAATAGAACAGTAATTCAAAAAGGGTGAAAGGTATTGTTGAAAATGTCTTACTGTCTCTTACTTTGAAATCCAGAGTTGTCTGAAATGTTTGCACATAACTTGTCTAAATACAGCCAAGAATAAAAAAAGAAAAATACCTTGATAAAGACAAAGAGAGAGAAAACAAATTCAGGGGAACTTAGGTAATTCCTCACTAACAAAATTCATCAGTAGTTTTAAAGGAGTGTTTTCCTGAATTATGATTTAGGACAAATTTTTTTTTTTTTTTTTTTTAATCATTGGCTTATATGTCATATAGTGTCAGGGATCAGATCCATAATTAAAATTCTTAAACAGGACAAAAACCCCACATTGCTTAAATGAAAGATGGAAATTTTTAAAAAGACAAAAATTTTAAAAATTAAAAAATTAAGTGTTCAGTCTCCTGAAGCAAATAGTACAACTTCCAAAGATATAAGTAAGAAGACAAGAACTTCACAGGCTGCACTCTAAGGAACAAATTTTGGCAAAACTTAAAGCTTTGATGCAATTACCAGGATGACTCAGTGTAACTGGCACATATAAAAAAAAAAAAGTCCTTGTATATTCCCTATACCATAGTATTTAATTCAGTTCTCCTAAATTTTATCCAAATGCATTTTCATCAAGTGGCAAGAAATGTTTTCTTACCACATTAATAGAAATTTATTTCATACCTCAAAATTTATTTTCTAATAGAAAAACTATTTTCTTATGCACAAAAAAAGGATATGTGTATTCACTGCCACAAGACAAAAATTCAAAACTCAAAAAAATTTATGAATAAAAGTATTTATATGTACTGGTCAGTGTTATGTTTCTAATGCAGAAAATAGAAATAATACATGCTTTAAATATACGAAAATTTTTAATGTAGAAAGTTTTACTTGAACCAAATAAAATGCAGAATTTCAGAGGTTTAAATTTCCAGTACATGGGATAAGCAAATAATTTAGGAAGTCCTCTTAGAAAATAAGTTGTATGTGTGTATAGAGTAAAAAATTATGGGATCTTATTTCCAAATTCTCTCAGTGGCTGAAAAAAAAAACCAAAAAACCAAAAATGACACCTGAGGATTGCACATCATCCAAAAGACTCTTCTAATCTAAATAATTTTTCAAATTTTTGTTTCTATGAAAATAAATCATTCAGGTAAAATAAATATTTAATAGGCCCTGTACTACTCAGTTTCATGGAATCCTCATGACTGGTTTTGGAAAATATGACTTTAAATTTAATCAGGCCACAAGAAAAACATGTTTATGTGAGGCATTCCTTCTTAGTTATCAGCCATCTGACTAGGAACTATCTTGGAGCAAGGCCCTTGTGAACTGTTAGGACAAAATCAATAGCTGAGGAATACATTTTCTGTACTGCAAGATTACTCTAAGATGTCTAGAGAGATCCAGGGACTAATTCATTCACCCTCTGCAGTGGGAATATAATCAGCTACTCATAATAGGCAGTCTTATGAAATTTTCCTCTCATACTGAATTCCTGACTCAGCTGTAGTATTTATTCAACAGAAAGATAAGTAGTAAGTTAATCAGCTCTCTCCAGAAATCTCTAAAGCAATTACATAATTGTTTGACATATTTGATTTCTCATGCAAACAGAGGTGCTCAGTTCTAGTCAAGCAAGGCAAACTTTGATATTTCTCCAGGTTATAAGTGCTTTCATTACACATCAACATATTTCCAGTAGAAGAGAACAATAAGGAATAATTAAGAAAAATCCAGAGCAATCAAAAGCAGCTGAATAATTGCAGGGGCATCTGATAAAGAAGAATTTTCAGTTAGATTGACTACTTTCCCATTTATTTACCTCTCCTTTTCAATATTAATAGTATAATATCAGTTATAGAGATTCTGCAAAGCAAATGCATTCTCCACCTACACTGCTTCCATTTCTCATAGAATTGCATCTGGGTATCTTAAAAAAAGAGCACTACTTGGTGGAAATATCCTTTACTTGGAAAAATAGCTGAACAACACCCCTTTCCAAATATTAAAACATGAGGAAAAGAAATGTTGATAAAGAATAAGACCAGGAGCAGCAAAAGAACAAAAATTATTTTTACATGTAATACGAAGTTAATTGGAGACTGTGACATTGCAGTGTAAATCAGAGTAGAGCATTCCAAGAACCAAGGTTCTTCAGAAGAAAGTCAGAACCTATACTGGGAAAAGAATTTCAATAGCATTTTTCATGTGTCATTTAAGCCTGCATGATTGACTGCTTTTTTTTGCCTTCAAAATCTTTTCTCAAATTACTAAAATAAGCAGGTAAAACTCAGAATATACTCATAAGGAATCAGAAAAATTAAATTAATTTATAGATCAATTAATCTTTTTTTGAAAAAGTAATTTTTTTTATAAATTTCCTGAGCACAAAAGAGGAGGCCTCTAAATCGTGTCTTTAGTATTTCAGCCTTTCCGCACTGATCTCCATTGACTCTTCAGATTTTAAGATTAAGTAGTCCTGTCTTTTTCTTGAACAAAAGGTTAGGAATTTGTTTACCTAGCTGCAGTCTTGCCTAAACAATCAGTTGCATTTTTTTTAGGAAAGAAATGTTAACTTATATAAATAATAAGCATTATTACTGGATTGAGTGAATCTTTGACATAGACATGTTGCATTTTTTTATTGCAAGCTCTTTCCAACATCATCAGCATGATAACTATTCCTGAGTACATGCAGCAAAATATTCCCTGATTTTGACAGGTCTGTTTATGAAATCCTATCCAATAACTTTAAATATATGTTTGAGGACATGTCAATGTGGCCTCCAAAAGTATTTTTTTAACAGTAATGTCAGGGGCAAAGTCACAACTTTTCACCATGCCTACACAGCAGAACTTGTTGTTTTTATTATCTTTGAGTAGAGTTTTCTATTTATTTTTTCCTTTTTTAAAGTAATTTTAATTTGATTCCTGTACAAAATGTTCCATGTAGACACGAACTTCTGAACTATTAGAAGATCAATATGATATTGATACACTTTTTCCATATACGTATAGATGTGTGTGTGTGTCTGTGTTTCCAAAACATCACAGAAGGTGGTTTAGATTTATCAGTTCCATTTCTCAATGAAGCAAAAGTACTGAAAAACCTAAGGACTTCTATTGTAGTCAGCATTTCTATTTATTTTCTTTGCAGCAGCTTTATATATATTTGAGAGAAAGTGTGAATGAATTATTTAATTCCAACAAATATGGAAAAGAAAGTAGTGTAGGAGTACTAACATTACAAAGTCAAACTTTAAAAAAAACATATAGTATGTGAATGGCTACTTATCTATCTAATAATCTCCCAATTCCTGTCCTAATATATCCATTATGATGAATATTTTCTTTGCATGCACCTTTTCCCTCCTAGGAACCCAGTTCCATAAGTATTCCGGATAGTCAGTGCTCACTGAGTATGTACAAGTGATTCTTTAAATCCACCTCTACAGCTTCTGTCTACAGAGACAGCTTCTTTCTATGCAGTCTCTGTTTACAGAAAGCTAGCTCAAAAGATTCTCAGTTGTTTTACTAAAAAATGTTTAAACTCTTCTCTGAATACAGCTTTTCATTTGGTTGCTGTTATTTTCTGCATTGCTCTTTATACAACTATGCTGGTATAGAGTTACTTTGCTTCACAGTGGCTGGTATGGGGCTGAGTTTGGATTTGTACTGAACATAGGCTTGATAGAAAATAGGTGGTGTTTTGTTATTGCTGAGCAGAGCTTACACAGAGCCAAGGCCTTTTCTGCTGTTTGTACTGCCACACTGGCAAGGGGTTGGGAGTGTCTGGGAATTTGGGAGAACACACAGATAATCCCAACTGACCAAACTGACATCAAGCCATATGATGGGGAGAAAGAAGGAAAAAGGGGTGGACGCTCAGAGTGATGGAGTTTGTCTTTGCAAGTCACCATTGCATGTAATGTGACCCTGCTTTCCTGGAGATTGCTGAACACTTGCCTGCCCATAGGAAGCAGTGAATTAATTCCATGCTTTCATGCACAGATTCTTTGCTTGCATGCACAGATTCTTCTTTCCCTATTAAACTGTCCTGAACTCAACTCACAAACGTTTTTATTTTTCCAATTTTCTCCCCAGTCCTGCTGGTGGGGGAGTGAATGAATGGCTGTGGGAACTTGGTTGCTGGCTGGGTTCAAACCAAGAGAAGAGGGTAGTTCCATTCTTCCTTAAGAATCAGCTCTCTGGCAAAAGTCAAGGAAGATAGGGACTGATTAATTTTGGGTTGTAAGAAAAAGCATAGCAGGAGGTTTTATTCTCAGCATTGAGTAGCAATTAAGACTGCAAAACAGAACTGGCAATACCTAGCATGGCAATTCCTTCTAAGACACTTTTGAGGTAGATTTTCATCAAGATTCTTTCAGCTTATCTCAACTTCTTTATCTTGCCTCTTGATTAACTTCCAAGCTGGGCTGTTACAATTAGAATCTGGGGAAGAAGGAATTGAATAAAACCACATTTGAGAGTAGGAAACTTGTTCTTAGGAATTGCAAATTCTCCTCCTGCAGGAGAGCTTCTCCAGGACCAAGAACAGATATTTGTTAGAGGAGCTTCCCACTATCACCTTAGTCAAATGATTTGGAAGTTCTCATGCATTCTGTTGGGACCAGGAAACTAGTTTTTGTTTAACAACTCAGCATCTTAATTATAGTTTCCATATTAAACATGAGGTACATATATGTGTATGCAAGCACACATATAAGCATAGGTATATGTGCATGCATGATGTACCATGAATGGTTTCGTTAAATGAAAAAAAAAAATTAACAATCTAAACATTTATAGAGATTAATCTGTATCAGTGTACAGCTATATAAAATCAAAAGGTGTAGAGATGTATAAAATAAAGCCATATTAAAGCTGTCTATTTCTTTCTTTAAGAATATCAAGATACTTGAAGTGCAATTATGAGCTATAATGAATTGCTTCCCAGAATCGAAATGGTAAGGGATTGTTTAAATTCTTGGCAACACTGCAACAGGAATGTGACTAAAATGCTATTCTTCCCATAACTCTGGAAAGAGCAGTACTCAAGCTGGTGCAAATGTGCCTGCGCTACCACACACATCAGAACTTAAAGGCCTCTGGGTGAAAGAAATAGTTATCATCATATTGTTACATTGTACTTTTTTTATATTTACAACTTTGAGAGGAAGCTTTTGGTTTTGTTTTTCAAGGTTGCCTGTGGCAGGAAGCTCGGAAAACATACTTGTATCCAACAGCCAAATAGCTGCAGACTGCAAGAGATTTCAAAGTCAGTTATGTAAACCATATCCCAGAGCATTCCTTGCTGTTAAATAATAGTCTCCTAGCTGAATATTTACCTTATTTCTGTAGTTATATTCCAGTGGCCACATTATTCCCATTTTAATTTATTTTATCTGTCCAGACTCCTAACAAGTTAAAAACTCAGCTAACAACCCTTAGGAAAAACATGGTAGTTTGATGTACGTATACACATTGAGCTATCCATTCGAGGAAGTGTGGCTGGATGGCAGTAATATCCTCTTGAGCTGGGATACCTCTCAGGGTTTATCTTTGGGTTAGACAGAACCTCTACTAATGGCAGATCTTTGGATGAGCCAAATTTGAGCTCTTCTTGAATTGCTGCTGCATTGCACACCACGTAACTCTGTCCTTGAGCAAAAACACTAAAGATTTGAGTTTCTGTAACTGACATTTAAAAACATTTATCCAAAGCAGAGATATCCCTTTCTTCCATTTCTTCCATTACATATAAACCATTGTCCATGTCTGAGACTAAGATAGGACCAGGCACGCCTAAGCTCCATTAGGAATTTAGAAATTGACAGAGTTCACTCTGAATCTCACAACTCAACAGGAGTGTGCCCTTTACACTTTCTTGTCTACAGTCTCTACATCAATCATTCTAGCTCAATTCTAATCCAATTTTCCTGTGTATGTTTCTTCCATGCAGTAATAAAGTGAACCTTTGCCAAACTGCACTTTGACATCATATTAAAATGGCTTTTGCTAATACCTTTGATGGCCATCCTTTAAGCAATCTAAATCATTCATTCCTGACAAACTGATGTAGTCAGCAGGATCCTAAATCAGGATTAATGACAACAACTAGGGGAGCAGAGGTATCACAGGTATGTAAATCTGAATTTCAATGGATTGTATTTGCACATGATGCCTTTTCTTTTAAAGCTCGGAGTCAGAATCCGTTACCTACCTCACTACACTCCTGCAGTCCACCATAAACTCCTCCATGTCCCCCAACAGGGCTATAAAATTGCCTTTCATTCACCAACCTTTTGGTTTAGTGGAAATATTTTAACTGAATGTCTTTCTGTAGAACTTAGAGTCAGTATGCTCTCACCTTCAAAAATAATCCATATTTGACAAATGCAGACTCACAAATACAAATTACCACTTTAACTTTAAAAAGATAAAAAGAAATTGTTCTTAGAAAAGAAAAGCTAAAGTAATAGATAATATCCTTACTTTATTTTAATAAAGAACTTCAGTTGCATATATCCTGAAAAAGATGAAGCACTGAATGAAACAGGAGTTCAGTATCAAACTTCAACCTTAGGTCTGAAGTGTGTGAAGTTTATTAGGATATTATAGTCGTACTAGAGCCTGGAAAAAGAAATATTTTAATACTCACTGAATTGGCCTGAGGATACAGCTATGTAATAGATGAAGTTTATGGATTATTAACTGAATAGAAGGTGAAAATAAATCAGAAGTCCAGCACCTGTGCACTTTGGATCTCTTATTATCGAACAATGCAAATGCTGTACCAAAAATGACAGCTTAAACTTTACGGTGGTGGTTTTATTTGTTGCTAGATTGAAGACTTTTTTCACTTCTCTTCTGTTAATCCTAGGTTATTACTCTTGAAAACTAATATGACTGGAATATCTTCCAACTATATGTATAGATTGAACTCAAAGTGGAAAACGTATAAGGCAGATTATACATAGTACTTTAATAACACAGCTGATATTGATACTGCTTCAAGATTTACCCAAGTAGCTGAGTATGAAGAAAAAAAAGAGGACTGTATATATTTATCAGCTAACTATCTAAGGGTTTTTACTTTCTGCCTTAACGTATTTTTCAATTTTAAAATTCTCTTCTGATGCAAAGTTTTCCATATTTACATAAAAGTTGGATGAATAATTGATATTATATCATCTGATAATTAATTTAACATTTTCTGTGGTTTATCCATTAATCAGCTCTTTATACAAGTAACATCTTATGTATTTGTGTCATGACTGACATTGCAATAGAAGGAGAAAACCAGAAGTGCAGAAAAGTAATTACAGGTAAATCAAAAGCAGCTATTGAAAATAACCTTGAATTTTAACCAAACTCTGATGTAGAAAAAGAAATATGAAAAGAAATCTTTGACTAAAATTACTTACTATTTATCTTTTTACTTCAGATTTTCCTTTCAAATCATTACAAACTCATGTTAACCCAAAAGTTTAAGGTCATTTAAGCACCTCAGTACATCAGACAATTCAATATTTGAATATAGCATCTTATAATTATGTCATCACCACTCAGCTTTCAAAAGCATGCATGGATTTAGCATATATGTGAATGTTTACATCTTCTAAATATGTTCACCTCATGAGACAAAAATGGTTCTTTACCAGGGAAAGGCAGAGAGGTGATGGGTAGTAGGGAATTTTATCCATGTAAATTTTTATGTAAATATAAAAAAATAACATCTCAAAAAATCCTCTGTATGAATAATTATTTTAAAGTGCAGGAAAACAGGGAATGTTGAATAAACATTTTTTGCACTCTAGTTGTCATAATTATTCACAATGCTCTCTCAAGTTCTATTTACTGATGTTCCTATGCTGTGCATTTAAAATAAACTACTATGCAATATTATGTGGTATATTGATTTGAACTTCGGAAAATTTTCCAGCAAATTGGCAAATACATACTGTGGAACACCTCCTGACCTAACCTGCCAGGAGTCTGCTCTGTATGGGAAGTTGAGGTTACAATTAATGTCACTGCCTGTGTCATTGAAGTACCAGTCCCAAGACAGAGCCCTGGGCAACACCACTCATGGCCAGCCTCAACAGCTGCATCCCTCCAGCTAACTTCTTATCCACTGAATAGTCCACCCTTCAAAGCCTTCTTTCCAGTTTGGAGATAAGGATGACCTGTGATGTGGGGGGATACAATATAAGAAAATAAAGATAGTGTAGAAAGTAATCTGACCCCTAAGGAGTTGCAGCTCAGCCAATTATCAAAGATTAGGAACAGGCCTGACTTTAAGAGGCCACAGCTGTAACCAATGAGAAGAAGAGTGCTATAAAGGAGTGGGGTGTCTGGTTGAGAAAGGTGTGGAGTTAGTTGGCTCCTTTGTGAACATGGAGAAGGAGATGCCCAAGAGAAACACCAAGAAGGTATGAAACTTTTGTACTAGGTGACAACAGTATGGAACCTCTGCAATAAGATGACAACACTGTGGGACTGTGTTAAAAGCCAGACAAAAATCTAGGTAGGTTACATCAGTTAGACTTCCCTTGTTGACTATGCAGCATCCTTTTGAGGTCAATTTCCAGGATCCCATGAAGTAGTTCTTACCATTTACATAGAAGAATACAAACACAGTTTAAAAGGAAATGAGGTATTTTGAACTTCATAGATCTTCAGTTGGTTGCAGTTTGCAGGAAGTATAAAAAAAGAACATAAACTTGTAATCTCTTAGTTGTTTCCTCTTGTTCAGATGACTGTGCAGAGAGTTTCCCAAGAGAAAATTATTTAAAATCTTCATAGATAACCAGTATCTCTAGTACCTTTTATTTGCCTTTGAGATGGAAAGAAAAAAGGATCCAGAATAAAATGTAACATTCATATAAACAAAAGAGGTTTATCCATCAACTCCAAAATAATGGATTTAAAAGATACCTTTTCTTTTTTTAACTGGAATACAAATATCTGTTACATAAGAGGTGGTTGGAGAGTTAGAATATTGAACCTCTCTTTGTTGAGCATGTCCTGATTCACTACTTGTGAAAGTGGGATTTCTACACCTTGTCTGCCATATATAAAGTTGTTGGTCACACCTCAAGACAGAGATCTCAATTGAGTTTGGCAGGAAATAATTATGCAGGTAGACAGACATCCATAGCTGAGAGTTATGACCAAGGTTTTCCAAGATCTTAACAGAAAAAGATGTTTCTAGATTGGGGGAAAAGAGAAGGAGCCTAGGTCTTGGTGAAAGAGAAGAGTACACCCAGGATGAATGGTACTTGAACATGGTTTATATTTTGCTGCAGGAGACTGGTTGGTTCCTTAGATGCAACCACGTTCAGCAATGACTTTCCTAATCAATGTATATCTGAACTGAAGAGAATATAATAGATGTAGTTTCATTTGTCTTCTGACTGAAATCTTAAGCTCAGTCTTAAAAACGTCACAGAGCTGGATAGAAAGCAGTATAGAATATTACGTTTCTTCCACTGTTATGAAACATTGCATGAAAATAATGTCAGGCTATGCTGAGAGTAGAAAGATGTCTTTACCTTGGAAATTACTTACTTCTTGCAGAGTAAATTCTAATCTTTAAATTTTAATAAAGGCTAAGCATTTAATTATGTAAAACCATCACAGAGTATGTTGATTTCCTTTGTGTTTCAGGAAAAGCACATAGTATTTAGTTTACATTGTTTGTAGTCAACATCACAGCACCTATTTGGATACTTTTTTCTCAAATTGACAACTGATTTTCTGTTTTTCTATCAAGTATCATCAGATATCTACTGGTAACACCTCCTTTTGGAAGTTAATGGAATCCATAAGAGAATTTATCTTTACATTATAGTATCATTTTCCACAATGCTCATTAATATATTGGAAAGTAGTAAGTAGTTTAATTACCATTGTACCTTTAATACAGCTTGAAAAAATGACTGTGATATTCATATCACTAACATACCTATGTATTTGAGTCTCAGTTTCATTATCCCCTTCTGCTTTTTTTCACAGGTTTGTTTTATCCTTTGTTTTTCTTTGTTTGTAATTTGGGTTTTTTCTGGAAAACACTACATTGCAGGGGACAAAGGAGAACCCCACATTCTATCTATTATCACTATAGAAAATCAAGTTGGTCCATGAGTTCATGATGGCATACTTTTGATGCCTAATGACTAGATTTCCAAAGAAGAAAAAAGTTTTGTTTGGGAAGGGTTCATGAGTTATGATTGGACACTTTTCCCTTTCCTTACTTTGAAGTAACCACTATTTCTTTTTACTAATTAATCAGTCACAAATTCATAGATTTTAGAATTAAAATAGATAATTGCAAGCATCTAATCTACTCATTTTTTAATAAAAAACACATCTTAATTTTAGGTACTTCAATCTCTATTGAAGTAAGGGTCATTGCTGGGATTTTAAGCACTTGCAGTCTTGTGCATAGAATGAAATTCTATTTAAGAGCTTACCTGGTTGGAAACTTGATTAGCTGTTTTAAAAGAAATAAGTAGAAGGCATTTGGGATATCTAGGAGTAGAAAGATATATGATGTTGACAAACACAAAGTAATTTCCTTTTGGGTTTTGTTAGTTGAGGATAAGGCCTCAGGATAAGTTAATCTGCTGAATCAGAGTAATGTTCAGAAAAACACCAATATAATTTGATTTTCAATACTATGAAGAGTATGTATTACCTGCAGTGGTAAAACTGATTTTTTCACAATGAAATTCATAAATACTATTTTTGAGAAATAAAATTGCTCCATGACATGAAAGCATGTTGTGCTAAAAGTCCATAATGTGAAAAACTTCACTGTTGAATGGAAGTTTAAAAAAAAAGCTCATGAAGGATCATCTTGTAAAGAGCTGTGTGACATAAATGAGCTTTGTTTTGTAAATTAGTGGATCCTTGGGAAGAGGCAAAGCCAGAGCTTTGCATTCCTATGCACTGAAATTCAGCTCAAATGTTTTATTGGATTGATGGCTTTGCTGTTGTGTTTTTTTTTTTTTTCTTTGTCACTAGAATAGGGGGGGTATTTAAAGGGTTCTTTGGTAGTGTACAAGGTTTTCAAGATGCTTAAAAAATTTATCCATTCACATTGTAATTGAAGCATGCAGCTCATTTTAACCTAAGTTACACTATAATATCTTTATAAAAAGTAAATTACTTGTCATTATTTCCACATGGTAATTAGTAATAGAATCTACAGTCACTTTTTTGTTTTGTGTCTCTTCTCTCCTTCCAGAGTAGGTGTGGATAACATTTGAGTATGTTACTCAAATATCTTAATATTGCTGAAAGAATTAGGATGGAATGTATCTGCAATATCAAATTAATTATGTCTGCAGTGCTTCATATTGCCATAGAAGCTAAGGCTTACAGGAAAAAAACTGTTGTGTAAACATTTCCATCAAAAGTTAAAATTCCAAAAGTTACTTCAAGAATACTTCTTAAGAGAGAATTTTTTTTTCCCAAATAGATGGATATGGTCTCTTAATTTTCCAAAACACTGGTTACCAGTTCTAAGTAAGCTGGTGAAAAAATTCAAAAATCATGACAGCTGTAAAAACATAATATTCTGGCTAAGTAGCTGGGTCATTAATTCCAAATGTCTTACACTCCTGTTTCCTGACCTAATACTGACAGAAGAGAAGCTAAGGAATATCCTGATATTGTCAGAATGCCTTTTTAAACAGAGTGCAGTGCAAAATCTCAGCACAAAGTCCTGCCATTTTTCTTCTGGTGTATAATATCAAGGACCAGGGAGTAACTTTGCAAGTGAGAGCACTACAGTTTTGGGGTTCTTTTGTGATTTTTTTTTCTAATTACGTATTGAGTAATCAATATTATGCACATAGTAAAAGAGTCATCTAGGTTGAAAGATGCTTCCTGAGATGATCTAATCCAAGCCCCCTGCCCAAGCAGTAACAGCTAGAACACGTTGATGATCATTCTGCCCTTGGCAAAAATTCTTTGGTGCTTGTTCACTGAAGAGTTACTTACTTTGATGTAGAAGTAAATAGCAATAAGAAAGACACTATAGTTTTTCAAAATGCAAATCCTGATTTAACTATGCAGAATGCAATCTTTGTTTTAGTTAGAAAATATTATTTATACAGACAATTTTAATTTGTGCAAATCTCCAAAGAGGAACTTCCTTTCTGGAAATACAGATATCCTTGTGTGAACAACTGTATTTATTCTGGAAATGTCCACCCTGTTGTCCTAGTTAAACAGATGTGTGGCATTTAGGAGGTAGGCAGCAAACAAGAGAGTGTTTTAAATTAATTTACTTTCTTGGATGTGAAGAGCTACATAATCATTTAACAGAACTGGAAGAAAAGAAATGAGGACTAAAAGGACTCCTTAGAGAACAGAGCAAGTCTTATGCCAAGATGCACCTTCTGGCATTTAAAACATGTTCAGCTATATGACGTGTGGAAAGCCAATGTCTGGGTAAATATTTCAGGTTCTAAGCAGTACTCCAAATAACTATGTCTAAAGTACTGCAAGACAGGAATTTAAATTTAAAGGAGCTCACAGTAACCTTCACAGCTAGGACAACACAGATGAATTTGTTATTTTTTCTTCTGGTGTGTTTTCTTTTCTACTGTTCTTCACTTTGTTTTGTCTCTTTGACATCACAAGGAACATCTATGTTGTTTATTTTTTCTTTTGTCAAGCTGTGTGTGTATCAGCATGAAAAATTTCACAGACCTCCTTCACCATACAGCAGTTCATGGAAACAGCTGCTCTTTGGGATTTAAACTACAGGTATGTTCACTATACCTTCTAGATCAAGGAACTGATTGACAGCCATAATTTAATATGTCAATTTAAGCATGGAAAAAGTACAACATATGTCAAAAAGTCCATTTTGACTGCTTTGACTTAACTGATCAAAAAAAGTAAGGGTTAAATAGTTCAACAAAAACAAAAAAGATCTTGCAGAAAATCTTGTGAAATTGTAGGAATGCAATGATTTCTAAAAATATGAATATACATGTGATGATCAACAAATATCCTTACTAATGTGTGGGAAGAATTCTAAAATCACTGTGGTTTTGATAAGATTAGCTTTTAGGAACTACACTCTTTTCTCTGAATTTCATCTTTGCAAAATATTATAGAGTTCACTTCACCTTTTCTTTTATCTCTAGAGGAATCTGTTCTATTCTGTAAATTATAAAACTGTCCAGAGTTCTGCTAATTTAGATATTTAAAACTTCTATTGTCGTGTTTCACAATTTGTAAAAGTTAATTCTTTTATCATTCTGATAAGGTGCTGAAGACTTCAGAAGGAATAAAATAAATATGGGAACTGTGAAGATAAACAGGTTGATAACTTCTGCCTAGGAAAAATATATATATAGCAGCATGTTCTGATGATACTTAAAACAACAAACTAAACAAAAATCCTAAAAACCAACCAAATAAGAATCACAAAAAAACCCAAAAAACCCAGCCCTGACTTTCTTTTTTTTGGACTAATTATGTTTTTTTTCCAGAAACCTTCATCATGTCTTGTAACATGATTTACTTTTCCAGTCTTCACAAAGTTATGTTATATATGATGGAGTACTACTGGAAAACACTTTATCAAAACTTCCATGAGAGGCAAGGAAATACTTTGAAAAATTATCTCACTCCCAGGTGGCGCATTTAGTTGGTTTGAGTATTTTTTGGTATTGCTCTAGATGTTTTTGCTAAGTGTAGACAGAATATGAATCAATTATTGTTTTAATTTGTCACTGTTAATGGGAACAGCGGTCATGTCAACCAAGATGCTTTGAGCAGGTAATTACCTGCTCATATTCCCACACAAGGCACATATTATAAAACAAACAAACTCACCTTCATAATTTCATCATCTCCACTTCTACCTTGGCTCTCATCCGCTTATAGCCACCTCTCCCTGGACCTCGCCTCTCCACTACTGCTCTGCCTCTGAAGCTCAACAAGGATGTCTGTAACCTTTAACTCCCCAAAACAGGATTTAACATGACCCCATCCATACTTCTAAGTCTTCCATACAATATCCCTTTCCCAGGCAGCTGTACTTGAGCTGCTTCTGTGTGGCCTGAGAAAGCCCACTGATAGTCCACAACTATTGCTTGAACTCACAGCAGATCCCTCATGAGACTAGACCTCTCTAAGCTGCAAGCCAACACTGCACTAGGCAGAAAGGCCTGGACATGGATCTACAGATGGTGTAAATGTGTTTGCATGCACTACCTTGAGGATTGTCTGTTTCAAGTACTGTTACAGTCCTGACTGGTTTTATTTTTTCAGAAATCTTGGTGCCAGTCCATCCTCTCAAGGGGAAAAAAATCTTGATGTCTGCAGAAAGAAGTTTCTGTTTTATAAATTACCAGGGTGTGCTTTTCAGAGAAGAAAAAGAAGCAAAAAAAACCCCAAAAAACGTACAAAACAATGCTAATACAAAGTTAATTTATTGGTAGAAAGTAGCTGAAGGTAAATCTCCCTGTGATTATGCAGAACACAGTCTGAATTAGCACCTTATTGATTAGTTGAAAAAAAGAAAGCTGGCAAAAATGATACGAAGTTCCCTGCAATAATTTAAAAAGTAATTCAAATTAATCTTCAGATTGCCATTCATTCCCTTTGGGGACTGTCAGAGAGTTTTCTAGTTGCCCATCCCCTCATGTTGACTACACGTTTTCTGCCCTACATCAGTCAGCAGTCTGTCAAAGTTCCTGAAACACTACATGTGAAAATGTGTCAACATTTCTCCCCTAATGTTATAATTCCATATACTGAGTTAGTAATCTCCATTTTACCTTATGATCAATAAATACAAATAAATACTTCTGAGGATCAATTAGTGTACACTTTTGCGGGCAGCTACTTTAGGATTAAAAGAATCACTCCCTAAATGTGTCCATATTTATCCCTCAATTGTAAAGGGTAAGTGACTATAATGATACCCTGCAGTGCCTAACTCAGATGTATGTGTGCATTCTAAGCATCTGGAATTAAGAGGTGGATCCCATTTAAATTCCCAAGAGTTTGCTGAGATAAAACCTGATCTATGAAATGAAAAACTCCAACATCTAATGTGACTGATTTCATTCAGTTTCCAAGTGAAGTTGCCTCATATCTGGTTAGTAACCACAGAATAGATCTGCCATTTTTGAACTAGTGGCTCATCATAGACTTGTAGGATTGTTTAGGTTGGAAATGACCTTAAAAAAATAAGGTCCAGCCCCCCTGCCATAAGCAGGAACATTTTCAACTAGATGTTTGCATTTCCTTAACAAAAATGATAATTTAAGTAGTCTTTCTACCTCTGTGGAGTGGCTGTTTGTAGATGCTAGGACAGTAGAAGAAATTATTAAAAAAAAGCCCAAAACAAAAAATACTGGTTTTAATAGATGTTCAAATCATCTGTGAGACAAAATGGTGCTCAGATACAACTAGAAAGCTGAAGTTATAGGATAAGTTAGAGATAGTTTTTGTAATTGATGTGTCACATGAACTTAGATACAAATTTCAGGAATGTAGTCAGGCATCTCTATGAATTCTAAACTGGAATCTAAAACTACTCCCTCTTCTTTTGTAGTGCCATGGTTATTTATTTAATTTTTCCTTACTATAAAATTAATAGTCTACAATAATTCAAATTAAGTTCACCCTAGAAGAGCTGAGTTCTCTCCAATGATTATAAAGAAGTTTCTGAAGTATAGAAATCTGCACTATTTTAATCTATAAACCTTTTTGTCATACTTACCAAAGTTCAAATGTGCACAAAAACCTGGGTATAGGACATCATAATCTGTCCAGTTACCTCAAAAGAGATCTTGATCATAACAAACTTTTTTTCATTAATACATGAAATTTTGTAACTTTTTTGCTTGGGAAGATTAACTGCAGGCCTTTCCAGCTGATATGAAGATGAATATGCAGAAGGTAGTTAAACAAATTTTATCCCTGTATCCATAACTTAATGAAACCCATTTATATTTAAATGTAAAATCACTCTTGACTACATGGGAATAGTAGTTGGGAGAATGTTGTTTCTTCTTCCCTCTTCTTTTAGAAAACTGCGTGACAGATATGGAAAGTCTATACTTAGGATGCCTACAGCAGTGATATCACAATACATACCCTATGTTTACTTTCTTTAGAAACAGTAGGTGCTACCAAATTTCCTGCAAGTAACTCACAGATTTTCTGAAAGAAACTTGTAACTGAACAGTTTAGATTGAATTTGTTTACGGCATTAAAGAGCCATTTTCTACCAAGCCCTTTCATTTAATATTTTTTGTATCTACTTTGTTCTAATATACTTCCTTTCCTTCTTAGTAATTCTTGTTCTCCTTTTCCCTTTTTCCTTTTTCTTTTACTCCCTTTTCCCTTCCCTTCACTGTTATTGGTGTAGTTCACTTGAAAAAAGGTGTGTGACTCATAAGAAGTGCAGATAAGCACAGAGCTATGTATCAGAAAGTACAGAAATTTATTTTCCACTCATCCCCCTTTTTTTCTTTTTTTATTCTTATTTATTATTTTAAATTTTATTTTATCATATGCATTTGACACATAGTAAATGAACAGAAACAAACTTTAGAAAACTCATTCAATTCACATAACTTCTGCTCAAGTTTCATTTCATTGTTAGCAATTATTAAAATTAAGCCATATATCAGAAGCTTATGTACTCAAGTTCAAGCATTTTTTAACTGTATTAAAAAGATAATTTTCTGGATATACCTAATAGGTCTAGATGTTTTTTCCTCATTAAAATACATTTTAAACTAAATTTATTCTTAGCTCAAGACATTGAAGGGTGAGTACAAATTGTACAATGTTTATTCTCATTTCATCGACTTTAGCATTGATGTTTATATATAAAAAAGAGAGACTTTATATAGTTTATTTTTCTCCTTTTTCTTTCTCTTTGTGCATGTATAATTGTCTTACAATTGTTTCTAATTAAAAAAAACAAAACTGCACACAAATTGAATTTAGTAACATTAGAGATGAACTTCAATTATGTCAGAATCCCTAAGGACTGTGTTTTCATTATATGCTAAAAGATCAAATTAAACTCTGTACTAGCTCACAGATCTCTTATGAGAGCACAATCTTTATTATATGACAATTAAAAGAAATGGAGACATGCATTAACTTTAAATACCACTTGTATTTCAAGTCTATAGGTACTAAAAATGGAAGTATGATTTGTCCTATCTGATGTACTGTACTTGGCTTTGTAAATGCAACAGCTGTACCATTTGAAAAAAATCATTCTTAATTTCTTCAGTATTTTCCAGAATCATGTATGTACAACATAACCCTGGAAATTCTGTAGTTGGATGAAAATCACAGTAGTGTACAGGACATAAAGGTTAAAAACTATGTATCTTTTGGTAGCCTTCATTCAGTCTTTGTCAATGGTCTCATGTGGCCATGATCAGAAATTAAAATATTTCTGAATATGCTAAAAAGCCCCAAAAACAACAACAACAACAACAAAAACCCAACCAAAAAACGAGAAACCAAAAACTAGTATGAGCAGATTAGTTGTTGATACAAATTAAAGGACTTTTAAAAGTAGTCACTTCCTTGTCAAAGCAAAATAGAATGCTGTGTTATCTGTCCTTGGTAGTAAATTCAGACGTGGAAAATATGACCAGGAATATAGAAGTAGACATAAAAACTACACCTGTCAATACTATAAGATACTTTATTACCATCTAACTTCTGCAAAAAGAAAAAAACATTTTTATCCCTTTCAGAGACATTTGATCTTGATCTCAGTTTTCATTTTAACACAACTCAAGGATCTGAAGAACCTTTTCTTATATCTCTTCTCAATTTTTAAAGAAGTCAAGCCATTGACATTTTAGACTACAATGAGACAGATTATGGGCTGTGCTGGCCTTCAATCCATAGGTATTTTAGAAATACCTACTAACTTTGTATCATATTTTCACACTCATTCCTTCACTCATTGCCTAATCTCAAAATTAGTGATAGAGGGGGAGTGTAGGAGGGGAATGGGAAAATTCTGTGACTAGCTCAGTTATTTAGAGCATGGTGCAAACACCACCAAAAATGCAGGCTTAACCCTTGTATGGCCCATTCAGTTAAGAGTTGGACTTGATCCTTGAGGATCCCTTCCAACTCAGAATACTCTGCAAAATTTGCCTGCTTAATTACATGCCCTTACTTAAAGTGTTGGTAAGAAGTATTGGGTTGTTGAACTAATGCTCTAGTAACAGTTTTTCTCTCTCTCACTGTTTACTCCTTGGTGGCTCATTGTGGTGTGGTGTATACTGTACTTTGTGAATACAGGAAGGATGACTCTTTGAGAGTGCTTTTACTTTACACTGCAATTAACTTGAAAATACATGAAATCCTTATTTCTTCTGATATTTCTCTCTGTTCACAACCTAAGCATAAGGATTTCTAGCACTATCAAGATTTATTTTAATTAGATAAAAAATTATTTAATTAGATAGAAAAAATATTTTCCAGCACTGCCACAAACAAATAAAAAACCCACTTTCACTTCCAACACCTCCCAAACCCCACCATACCCCATTATCACTTCAATACCTCTCTAATTTATCCTTTAAATAGAAACAAAGAATGATACTCAAGTCTATACTGATTGTACATTAATTTACATTATTTTCTTTATTTTGCGGTGAAAAATCCCAAATTACACCTGTGAAGGTTGCTCATAGTGAGAGTCAGAGACCTGTTCAACCTTTATCTCCTTCCAAGCATCACCTAAGAGTTTTTCTGCTTTCTTTCTGGCAACAGTTTTTCTATCTTTCCTCCTTCCAGTGTTATCCAATGCTGTAGACCTTCAAAATCCCTGTCCAGATGATGTCAGAAGCTGATAGCTTTTGACTGAGATCATCCTCAAAGTTACCCAGTGCAGACTTTGCTTTTTCACTCCTCAGTATAAGAAAGAAGAGTACAAGGGTATGTAGAAGACAGACCTGGCATAACTCTTACATGAAGACAATCCAATTCTTAAGGACTCTATCATTGCATGTAGCCTACCAATCCCAAACAAGATATGAATCGATGATTATTCAACAGTCAAGAATGAAAAGAAAAGGAAAAGTTTTCTTCCTCCTTTCTTTTGACTGCAATGTTCTGGTTTGTTTTATTTTACAATATTACCTTTTCTTAAAAAGTATTTTTAGCTTCTGGAGTATACCTATTATGCAACAAAAGTACTGCCTTACTTTCCCTTAAAAAGTACTATTGCAGGAGACTGGAGGAGTGGCTGACTGGCTCAAATCAACCAGTTGGGAAATGGCAGGGAACAGGGCAAGCTCTGTATAGGTGGGATGGTGCATGGTTTCCCCCTGCCCCCTGGAGCCTTCCTGCATTGCACTGTGAAACACATGAGCATTTGAAAAGTTAGTAATAGCTCCCACTCCAATGAGGGTGGTTCACTGCATGGGCCATCTGGGAATATTCTGGCTCTGTGTAAAATTGAGGCATGAGACTTTAGTTCTGAAATTAGCATAAAGTTGTATGCAGTGGACTAGAACAGAACGTGGCCACATAACATGCTCCACTACCCTCAATTTAAAACCCCCAGAAATCATGCTGAATCTCAGAGTGTTCATTATCTACCTCTCTTTCTCTTTCTCTTCTCTTTTTTCTCTTCCTCATACTCTTCCTCTTCCTATTTCTTCTTCATGTCTTTTTCTCCTCAAATTATATTGTAAGTCAGACCAAGAAAAAAATCTAGTCATTGCCTTGTCAAATGCTTTTTTTGCGCCTGGAGGCAAGTTAAAGTTTGTTAAAGCAAACTTTGCAAAGTGATTTATTCCCTTGCGTTCTAAACTTTGCACAAAAGTTGGTTTTGAACCTCCAGAGAATTTTGTAGTTTCTTTTGCTCACTGACCAAGGTAAATCCAACTACTGTTCCCAAGGGCTGCTGGGTAGATTGGGGCATTACAACTCCAGGATAATCCTCTGTAGTTATATTCATATTGGTCCAAACAATTGGTTCAAAACAACATTTTTCCCCCTTTATTTTAAATGATATGATAGCAAACAAACAGATATTACTTACGCTATACTATACTAACAAACAAATGCACTACAAAGTACCAATAATCTAAAAGGGGAAAAACATACACACTTATCTATTCAATACTACTCAATTACTGCACATGCTCTGATAGGTTTTGGTGTGGCCAAAAAATTCCCAGGCAATGCACACAGGTTTAGTTTGGATGTCCTTGCACTCATGCTCAGATGTTACTGTCTTTGGGCTGACACCAATCTTCAGCAAACTTAATCAGTCATTGAATATAGTTTACTACTTAAATGCCTGGTTATCATTGTATTTTATAGAAATAAATTTGAAACAGAAATTTCATTCTTACAAAAACACATATGAAGGTGAATGAAATAGTCTAAAGTAATTAGGTCAACCTAGAATTTAAAAAACCTCAATATATACGTGACAGTGTTCACAGGGGTTCTTGGATGAGGCAAGAGACGAGAATGTTGACTCCATGTTCAAAAGGCTTGATTTATTATTTTATGATATATATATATATTACATTATAACTATACTAAAAAGAAATAGAAGGAAAGGTTTCCTCAGAAGCTAGCTAAGAATAGAAGAGAATGATAACAAAGGCAGCTCTCTCGGACTCTGTCTGAGATAGCTCGGCGTTGATTGGCCATTAATTATAAACATCCAAGATGGGCCAATCACAGATGGACCTGATGAATTCCACAGCAGCAGATAACCATTTTTTACATTTCGTCTCTGAGGCTTCAGCTTCTCAGAAGGGAAAAAATCCTAAAAAAAGGGGTTTTCACAAAAGATATCTGCAACATATATATAATCAGTCTTGAGGTGGAGATAATATAGATAAAGCAAAAAATATAAAACAAACAGTGTGGTACATACTAGTATTCAGTAAGTAGGCAAATTTCTCTCTGAAAGACTATAATGTAACAGAACTTAAAATAATGATTTAGTTTCTTGAATTGAAAAAGTTTTTTTTCTTAATACTGAAGAATGGAATACTTTCATTATCTAAATAACAAAACAAACACTTATTAAAGGGAATTGTGAGGTTGAAATTTGTATAACTGCTGAGCATTTACCTCCATGAATACAGCATGTTTGTCTGCATTGCCAGTGACTGCAAAGCACACATTTCTGCAACTTCATTTTAGTTTGGATTGGAGGAAACACATTAACTAACAGATAATGAAAATGTCACATCAAATGCTTCACATGCTCAAATTCATTTCTATATAATGCCATTAATTTGTAGTGAGATATATTTCAGGAAATTCATTATCAGTTTATTTCCAGTATTGAAATTAGGATTAATCAAGTGTTATGTTTGCAAAAGTTTTATTTTAAATTCTAATTGTTGTCTAATCTTAAGAATACTAATGGATGTATAGCAAGGCTCTAGTAGCAATACGGCCAACTTGACAATGCATAATTCAATAGGGAAAATAGATCATTCCGCAGGCAACAAAATCATCCATGAACTTCTGTTAATTGATGAAACATTCCCAAAGGAAACTTCCCAGATATGAAAAAAAATATTTCTGAGTTAGTGCAATCAGGCGGATGCATCCTCCTCACCATCTTTCTTACAGAGGTACGTACTTGCATTTATTGCAACAGACAAGAAAGTGCTAAACAAAATAAGAGGTATACAGCTAATATCTTAAAATGGTTATTATTCCACAGGGGAAAAAACCCCAACCTTTTTGCAGATTATGAAAGAACACTAGATTTAGATTTCCTGTTTTGGTAAAAAAATACATACTATTTTTATTATGCTTTTAGAGTATTCACTTTAAAACGAGTGGTTTTGGATTTTTGAATTAATTTCTATTTTACTGCTAACCATTCAACAACTAACTGACTTCACTGCTGTAAAAAAAATCAAAAAACATTGCAGCCAAAAAGCAATTAATAACTCACAAATGAAAGAAAACATTGATTAAATATTACGCCTAGAATGAATTCAGGTTTGGGAATGTGCTACCTCTAGTCTAGAACTAGACACCAGACATTTCAGATAAAGGGGCATTTCTGATACAGGGAATTGCTTCCATCAGAAATAGTGGGGCCAGTAGGACTAAGGCAGTGATCATTCCTCTGTACTGGGCATTGTTGAAGCTGCACCTCAAGTCCTGTGTTCAGTTTTGGGCCCCTCATTGCACAAAAAACTTTGAAACACTGAAACATGTCCAGAGAAGGGCAACAAAAGGGTCTGGAACACAAGTCATATAAAGAGTGGTAGGCGAGTTGGGGATGTTCAACCTGAAGAAGAGAAGGCTCAGGGGAAACATTATTCCTCCCTAAAAGGAAGCTGTAGTGAGAAGATGGTTACTATTCTCACCCAATTAACAAATTATAAGACAAGAGAAAATGGCCTCAAGCTGTGCCAGGGGAGGTTTAGATTAGATATCATGAAAACTTTCTCCACTGAAAGGAATGTCAAGCATTAGAGCAGGCTGTTCATGGAAGTAATGGAGGCCCCAAGCCAAGAGGTACTTAAAAGACTTGTAGATGTGGTGCTTAGAGACATGGTTTAGTGATGGACTTGGCAGTGTTCTCCCACTGAAATTGACCTTAAGGGTGTTTTCCAACTCAAATGAGTCTATTCCCTGATTTATGTGGAGTGGATGCACGAACAGAACCACTTAGTGACATATAGTCTAAAATTTGTTTAATATGCAGGATGTGTATAGTTAGTGGATAGATTTCTGTTCTGCAAGACATGCACCTCCGACATACCAGACAGTCTCACAGTCTCTCCAAATCCAGTTCAGACCATCATCATGGATCCAGGTAAGCAGGATTCTCATTGACTGGTTTACTGGGTTTAACCTGGCTGGATGCCAGGGTCAAATCCTCTCCATCCCTCTTTTCTGCAGCTGGACAGGAGAGAGAAAATATAGCAAAGAGTTCATGAGTTGAGATAAGGACAAAGAGAGATCACTCTCCAAATACCATTATGGGAAAAATAGATTCAAACTGGAGATATTAATTGAATTTATTGCTAAAAAAAATCGGGGCTGGATAAGGAGAAGTGAAATAGGACTTTAAAAATACCTTTCCCCACCCCTCCCTCCTTCCCGGTTCTGCCTCCTTCTACCCCAGCAGCATAGGGAGACAGTGTATGCTGGTTATGGTCATTTCATCACACACTGCTCCTGCTGCTGCTCAGGGAGAGGAGTCCTCCCCGTGCTCCAGCATGGGGTCTCTCCCACAGGAGATAGCTCTCCATGAACTTCTCCAGTGTGAGTCCATCTCATGGACAACAGTTTTCCATAAACTGTTGCAACAGGGGTCACTCTTCCATGGGGTCCAGTCCTTCAGGAACTCCAGCCTGCTCCAGTGTGGGTCCCCCTCAGGGTCACAAGTCCTACTAGGAAACCTGCTCCAATGTGGACTTCTCTCTCCATAGGTCCACAGGCCCCTGACAGGAGTTTGCTCCAGCACAGCCCTCCCATGGGTTCACGCCTACTCTCAGGCATCCACTTGCTCCAGTGTGGGTCTCCTCCATGGGTGGATCTCTTCATCCCTATGGTCCTTCATTACTCCAGAGTAATTACTTTCTTAGTCACAAAGAGTTAAAAATACTGTCTTTAAGCTATATATGCTAATGTTCTATTAAATGAATTTTCTAGACCTGAACTATCTTTTAAAATTATGAACACCATCCAATTTGGCTTTCGCCATTTCTTATGAATTCTTCTGGGCAAAGTGTGCAGATAACATACAGTAAAGCATGATTTAATTTTATTCTGATCAATGCAGAAGCAAAAAAATGTTGACATCATTTTGAAAGTGAGTGTCATAAGCTTAACCACTCAGAAATATTCAATAACAAAACAAAAAAATCAAACTAAATAAAACTAAACAAATAACTAAATAACACAAAAAAACTTCTGTTGAATCTTAATATTTACTTAAGAGAATATTCTGGTTGAAATATTCTCCCTATTGCAAGATAAAACTACTCCTCATACTCAATCTTATTTGTTCAGAGACTTTAGGCTGTGATAAGGTTCTTTAAAAGTTGCACTTATGTTACAGAGTATGGGAGAAAAAAAATTCTTTAACTCCAGTTGATATAACACCTTGGTGGTATTCCCAAATGTCACCTGTTGTTTCTACTTATGAGGCTATACATTTTTTATGTGCAATACCATTAATAAGGATATCATCAGAAATATGTAGTGTGTATACAGGTGTGCACTCAATCATCTAAAGAAAGTTTTCCAACAGTATAAACTATAATTTGATATTTGATACAGTTAAGCAAATTACACTGTGTGATATTTTATCCTCAGGAATGACCTTGCTTGCAGGAAGGGTTATATTAGCTTTTTGAAATCTAGATATCTGTCCTATTGACTTGCTGGAAATAGAAATGACAGTAAAAAAATCCAAGGGCGAAATACATAAGGAAGGGACAGACAATGAACAAAATGCGCATGGTGAGACATCTCATTTTTATGTCTCACACATTTTAAAATTATTACATAAGATATTTCTGTGAGTTCTTACTGATAAGAAGATAGTCACTTCCATTCTGTGATGCTTACTGATAGTTAAGCATCACAGAATGGAAGTGTACATAAGGATACAAAATAAATATCATCAGAGCTGGGCATTTAATTCTTATTAATGTCACCTTTATGTCCACAAACAGGAATTACTAATACTTGTCCTTTGGTATGTGGCCTGCGATATAATGACATTACAAAGGTGCTTCCTCCAAAATGAATTTTAGTTGTAAGATTAAACAAAGATACATTTGCTATATCATTCTCTTTTTAAAATTACAATATTCACAGCAACATTTGTATCCTGTTCTGAAAGCCAAACTGAAACAGAAACTTTTTAATACAAGTAGAGACTATTTTTAATTGGAAACTGAAATTAACTATTAGTGGGATTTGAATAAATGCTTTCTTCGCATTAAAATGGAAAGTAACAAGTTATGTCTAGATATTGACTACTTTAGCTCTAAACTGTTCTAAATTAATTATTAAATGTGTAATGGTATGTTATGCTGTGCCTTTTTATTTCAATGTATGGTGTAAGTTCTCACACACAAAAAAAAGGAAATATCAAAGACAGGGAAATCACTGTTATTTCCAGACAAGATACTGAATTATTTATGCCTCTTATATCATAATATTTAAGTGCCTGGCTTTTGAATATATACTTTCTGTGCTCCTAATAAGCAAGATGAAGGTTTTCATTAGCAAATCATTGTACTCTTTCATGTGATACACATGCTATATTATACATGATGAGGTACTGAAGAATTCAGAAAATACTTCAGGTGTTCTTTTTCCGGGAAAAAGTAGAAGGATGATATCCACCTGAATTCTCCTGACAGCAGAAACATCAAAGGTACGAAATAAAATTCTGATAGCCATGACCCTTTTAGCGGTGTATATTTTTCAGTCAGAATTTAAAGCACTGAGGTCAGCTAGCAAATACCCTACAGGTTTGCTTCTGTAGATGAAATTGTAAACATCATTATCTTTTCAAAGGAGTTCAAATATGACAATCATTAACTTTGCACACTCAGCACTGCATGTTAATCTAACAAGATCAATATGTTGCCTCAAAATTGCAGTGCTTTTACTGCTTATTTTGAGGAAAATAAATCTCACAAATATATTAACACTTCTAGAGTGTGCAATGAATAAATGTAATTAAAGTTAAGAGTAAATATTTCCTACATCTTAGTAATTTAGTACAGAAAATCAATTTTTTATTCATAATGCAATATACATATCTAGAGTTCATGGAAATTAAAATAAAGGTGTAAGTTAAAGAGGTGCAATTAGGTATACCATACAGTGACATGATAAAATTTTCTGACATTTATATTCAGAAGTCCTCGCATTGTGTAGAGTTGTCTCCCAGCAGAATCCTGACACAAGTTCCACAACATTACAGGTGAGTTTACAAGTTATGCAGAGACTTAGAATTTTCCTCAAGGACTTCAGCATGCCTTGTAATCTTTTATTCATGCATGTAAAGCAAGGAGGAAAACAGACATTTGAGTTGTACACATAAGCCATCTGAATATTTATTATTATTGGAAATTAATCTACTTCTAAAAACCAAATGTATTTTGGTAGGTTATTATTAAAATACCACACACTAAAATTCTACATATGTATCACATTTATCCTGAATTCTTTATCAAAATTTCAGTAATGAAAGTGTCATTGCTTTACCGAAACCGGCGACTTTTTTCAGAAAATTCAAAACAATGTTGCAGTAAATTAGTACAGAAATTGAGAGAATGTTTTCTAATTTAAACTAAGTAGAAAACAATGTTAAATAATACAAAATAATTTTGTTATTCCTGGCAGTTTTTCTGATCATTTATCTTTGTATTTTCATTCTTAAATAGCTTGATGTTCAACTCATTAAAGCTGAATTAGTCCTCTTCTGCTTTGTTTTTCACTCATGACTATTTATAACAAGATCAATAAATTCCATTTACTGAGATTCTCAGTATCAGAGTATCAAGGTTATAAAAGACATATTTTGAAATTGCAACTCATATTTCTTTTCATCCAACCTTATTCACATATAAGAGCTAATTCCTGATCTGCTATTGACCTTGGGACAGATATGATTAATGCTTGTACAAACAGTTCTCCTACACAAATAGTAAAAATTAGACAAAGATGTATATTATTCATTATATTTTTTTCAGTTAAAAACATGGGAAAGATTGCAGATGAAGAGAATTTATTCTTACTGTTTTCCAGCCTCTTTACTGTCACAGTAAAATCAAAAGCTGTTAGAATAAATAAAGTCCATGTTTATGCAGGTTCAGCAACAATCAATTAGGTGAAGAAATATATACTACTTAGAAATGTCGAGAACTACTTTGACATAATATTTTGAGCTCTTAGACTCAGCTGAAGGCCAGAATTCCAGCTGAAGTGACAGGTTGATGATATTTATTATCCTCATATCTAAATACTTTAAAGAAAATAAAACAAATGTCGCACTAATGCTACAAAACTGAAAAATTCATTTCCTTTCTTTGACACTTCAGTATTGAATACTATACAGTTAAATATTCATAGCAATATTGGTGGTTCAAGGGGAAAACTGGAAATCTATACCATCGAATTGTAGAACAGTTTGGGTTGGAAGGGTCATGCAAAGGATACCTAGTCCAACTGCTGCTTCAGTGAGCAAGAATGTCTTTAGCTAGGTCAGGTTGCTCAGAGTCCTCATTGCCTAACCTTGAATGTTTCCAGAGATGGAAGAAGAATGTCTGGAAAATGGCCCAGAAGAAAAGGACCTGGGATTGCTGGTTGATACAGCTGAACATGACCCAGTGTGTGCCCAGATGGCCAAAGGGGCAAAATGGCCCCATCCTGGCCTGTATCAGCAGAAGAGTGGCCAGGCAGGGATTGTCCCTCTGCACTCAGTACTGGTGAGGCCACATCTTGAATACTCTGTCCAGTCTGAGCCCCTCACTGCAAGAAAGACATTGAGGTACTGAAATGTGCCCAGAGAAGGGCAATCAAACCAGTGAAGGGCTGGAGCAGAGATCCTATGAGGAGTGGCTGAAGGAGCTGGGGTTGTATAACCTGGAGAAAAGGAGGCTTGAAGGAGATGTTATTGACCTCTACAACTATCTAGAAAGGAGACGGTGGTGAGGTGGAAGTCAGCTTCTTCTCCCAGACAACCAGAAACAGGACAAGAGGAAATGGCCTTGAATTGTGCCAGAGGAGGTTCAGGTTGGATATCAGAAAGAATTTCTTCACCTAAAGGGTTTTCAAGCATTAGAACAGGCTGCCCAGGGAAATGGTGGAATCACCATCCCTAAAAGTGTTCAAGAAACACATGGATATGGCACTTAGTGCTATATTTTAGTTAACAAGATGACCTTCAGTCATAGATTGAACTTAATGATCCTGGAGGCCTTTTCCAACCTTAATGGTTCCATAATTCTATCTGCAACCTCTCCAGGAAACTTGTTTTCCACCACCCTCATCAATAAATATTTCTTCCTTATAACTAGGGTCAACCTGCTCTCCTGTAGGTTAAAACCCCTTGTCCTGACACTACAGGTTGTACTAAAATCTTTCTCCCCATCTTTCATACAAACTCACTTTTGGTAGGAAAGGCTGCAATAAGATGCCTCTAGAGTCTTCTCTTCTCCAGGCTGAACAAATGCAGCTCTCTCAGCCTTTCCTCAGAGAAGTGTTTCAGCCCTCTAACTCTTTTCATAGTCCTGATCTGGACCTACTCCCACATGTCAATGTCCTTCCTGTGCTGAGAACTCAAGGATAGGATGCAGTACTCCAAATGGTGTCTCTCCAGAGCAGAGTAGAGGATGGTTGGTTCATTAGTTTGGAGGCTTTAAAAAAAAATAAAAATTACATGCAGTAAAATGGTGGTGAACTTCCATGCTTCACAATCTGGAATCACAGGGAAAGTTTATTAAAAACTAATAACGTCACCTATGCTTTAAGAAAAAAAAAACAACAAAAACACTTGGTATCTTTGTATGGAACAGGTTGCTTTTATGGGATGTAGCATAATTAGGTACAAATCAAAAACACGTGACTAAGCACCTCAAAATATATACGAAGCCTTTCAGACGTAGTGAGGTTCATTTTGATCCAGGTCTTATAATTTATCTTTAGTATCTAGTCTAAATTAATTTTCTCTCTACATTTTGTGAAGAAAAGTCAGAACCTGGAAATAAAGTTCATCCTGATTATGTCTGACATCTTACCTAGGAAGAGACAAATCACTATTGACAACAAGATTAAATTAGATACTATCTGTTGGATGACCAATGTTAAATTAGATTCATCTCTCTTTTAGTCTGTCATGGCTCAATGAGGAAGAGGCAAGAGTAAAACACTGATTTACTGCTTCTAATTAAACAATACATTTCTATAGATAAGTCAGAATAAATCTTTCATTTGCCTAAGAACAATAAGATTAAAAAAGAAGAAAAAAGAAAAGAAAAAACCCTCTGCTCTAAGTCACCTATTGAAATAGCAGATGAATGTGTTTTCAGGATCAAAATTAGAGTGCCAAAATTCCTTCTTCCTTCTGGTTCTGATAACGAATTTATTCATCCCTTACTGAATCCCACCCTTTTCCTTAAAACGTTTATCAGATGACGCTATTTAAGCTATTGTTCATTAACTTCAAACTAACTTAAATCCCATTATCATCCTTTGGGCATCAATTTCTTAGAGTTCAGACGAGAATTTTATAACACAGCAATGACCAAGTGCTTCCAATTTACTTCTATATCTTAATGTATTTCAAAAACTTCTGGTTTTACTAGAACAAAGAGAAAGTTGAACATGGAAAGACAGAAAGGGAAAAAAATGAAATTTGTCAAATAACAGGCAGGATCTTTTATGTTGAAAAGTTCAAGTATATTTACAAAGTGATTTTGCCTGTGTCCATTTCTTTCCTACTGTCAGCCTGGCAATTTGGCTTCAGATGTGTCATTGTCATTTTTCAGTACAGAAAGTCTAACAGAGGAAGTACAATAAAAAGGGGAAAGAAAAAGAGAAGTCAAGAAAATTCAAGGAAACTAGATTTTTTTGTATCTTGAACAATTTTTAAACATATTTTTATAATAGGTGATAGGCAGAGGTCCGTTAAAAGGACATGTCCTTTTAATAATTGAAGCTGAATGAACACAATACACACCTCACTTTTATTCTAAAGTGATATTTTCAGAGAAGTAATAAGTAATTTCTGATAATTCATAAAGGGAACATACATGGCAACAAAAGCCCTGAAACTATCACAGATAATGCACATATATTTTGCATGTCTTGTTTAATAGAGTTTCATATAAATTGGCAATTTTTCATTGGTATAGTTCTTAAACATGGAATAACAAATTCTAGAATACTTTCATGCAACTCTTGCTGTCAAATAAATATAGAGAAACACAGTGAAGGTGTGATATTTTGGGGGTTTGTCTAGACTTTGCACCAGCATAACAGAGAATCTGAATTTTTTTGTTGTTACTCCCAATACTTGCAAGCTATCTAAAAGTATCTATTAGCAGCTGAGGGAATTATGACATCCATAATTAACAGAAATGAACGTTACCTATATGAGATCTGTGTTTTTCTGGAGCACTGACAGTGAAGAATGTGAAATACCTTAAGGAATCTTACCTAGCATTAGGCAACTAAGTTTAGGCAAACCAATTAACTGTTCATTTTCAGTGTCACCTATTTTCATACTGGGAGATTGGCATCTCAGTGGCTCTAATTAAAACAATTATTTTCCTTTATGATCAAATAAAAGGTCTTTCAAGGGCAGTAAAACTCATAAATTTGGCCTTCCAGTCTAGGAATAAAGCAAATAAGAAAAAAACCAAAAACATTTCATGCATTCATGTAAGATGCTGAGAACCAAGGTGAAGGGCTTAATGATGAAAATTGCCAGCTGTAAACAGAGATTTGTAAGCCTTGTAAATAGTTTTTATTTTCTGACTAAACTTACCAATCACAAAATTCACTAGAAAAGACAAGCATGATGGAAAAGCAAACCAAAATCACTCATTTATGGCATTGTATTTATATTTCTCAATTCCAGTATGCTTGCTGGTTAAATGACTGGGACTACATGCCCACCTCATCTTGGCTGGTCATCAGAAGTCTATTTAAAAGTTGTTAATGTCATAGGTGTTCAACGGTACATGTTTGAACATACCTCATCTTAGATTTTGTTAAAAATGTAATTAAATTCTACTTTATTCTCAAAATATTATTCATTAGAAATGAAGATTAAGGTTCCAGAGTAGATGATTTTACATGCAGAAAAATGTTTCATTTCATTATAAGACCTCTCCTAGCTATGTAAAGTGCATAAAATTCAGCTTTTTTTTCTGTCAAGAAGAAATTTACTAATATCTAAAACTTTTTTACAAGCAAAAAACCATGCAAAAGCAAATAAACCTTGAAGGAAAATGTTGATAAAACATCATGACTCAATTTTTAATTAAGAAAACCTAATAACTGTATCTCAGTGATGTGAACTTACTTTGAGAAAAGTTTTGCATCAGTTTAACTGAGGACATTTTTCAAAAAAAGTAATTTCATTTATTCTGTGTTAGTATAGGTCATATTCATTAGGTATGTAAATAGCAGAAAAAATAGATAAAATTACTGTAAAGTATCATGGACATTGGTATGAGAGATCACAAGTGGTTATCAATTTTGGAGTAGATACTCCTTCCTGTAGTTTCAAGGTCTCTGCTGGAAATAAGTAAATGTACATGTATATATATTTTTTTAATATATATATTGCTATGCTCTCAAAGTAAATACATGCTGTCTCAGTTGTTATAAATATTCAGAATATATAATCAATTTTCATTTAAAATTCTGGATGTTACATTTTAATCTTCCTTCTTCAGAGAGAAAATATAGCGAACTGTATTTATAGCCCTGGTTCCAGAAACATTTTTAAACTGTGAATTTCTCAATATATCTCTGAACTGATAATTCAGTTTATTTCTTATCATGCTTTTTATTACAGAGATTCTATTTTAAAATATTTTAAACATTAAGATAAATCTTTACTGAGCTCAAATCTAACACTTTTTTATCTTGTAAATAAATATTTTGCTAATATAAGTGATTTTATTTTTTGACAAAGCGTCAAAAAACGCATGCAATGTAATATTTTAGAATGGAATATTTTGAAATATAAAC
Organism: Agelaius tricolor; assembly: GCF_023055355.1. Lineage (NCBI taxonomy): Eukaryota > Metazoa > Chordata > Aves > Passeriformes > Icteridae > Agelaius > Agelaius tricolor. Next base: position 51,047,683 of record NW_027269267.1, on the reverse strand, counting down.
TTTATTAATATAATTTGTACATGGTATAATGTTGCCTCAGTCATATTTTTGCCAACAGGAAAGGAACCTGGTGATTAAAAAAGTAACATAGCTATGAAAAGCAATGAAAGATAACTCTGAAGAAAACAGTACAATAAGAAGTAATTAATTTAAATACAGTTTGAGAAATATAATATGCTATTATATAGAATAGCTACCTAAAGATATAAATGACAAGAAGTATAAATCCCTAAGTGTTAGGATAATTTATTTTGATATTTTTATGTCAATAAAGCTTCACTGGTGTGAAAAGTATTGGAACCAATGAATGGTGCTAAACAACAAAGCTGAAACCTTGCTTTAAGCCCACCTTCACAGGGAAAAGAAAGCCTTTCAGACAGATGAGTACTAATCTGAGTGAATCACTGCCATCTATTTATTGCTTTCAAAGATCAAGGTTTGTTTTAGGAATCTGCAAAGTATTTGAACTGGAGAGCTGCAGGTGACCAATGGCACTTTAATTAGTTCAGGCTCTGGATCAATCAGTTATTTGCTGGTGCCTGACAGTTCGCATGCTTTTGACATTATCGATCTTTGTTCATTCATTCATCTTCTTTCCTTCTAAGTTGTTTGGATTCCTTAATTCTTTGTATTTTCTCTGTCATCTTTCTAATCATGTGCATGCCAGTCATTGCAATAGATCTTCATCTGTTCCGTTTGTTCTTTTCCATGACATTCAGTAAATTTTCTTATTAAAAGTTTATTTTAAAGATTATTTATGTGTGGCATTGAGTTATTTTTGTTGATCAGAGATAAAATCTTTGTTGAAACATTTGCCATGACTGCTACATTTCTGAAGGGATGCAAAAAATACATTTCTAACAGCTGGTGCTAGAGAACACTATTAAATGACGTTAAGGAAAAATATCACTCTCT